>NC_080176.1:89180372-89480372 GCF_950295315.1 Erinaceus europaeus
ATTTCGTCCGATATCACATGAGGGGTCATTTCTTCTGCCTGATAGATTTTCTCTTATAATTGAAGGGAACTTTTGACACACAATACATTTCCTTTTGCAGATACTATACACTACTACAACTGCTACTGCACTGTTTTTGACAGTGACATCCAATGCACAATGGATTAGTATTGCATGGCTCTAGAGAATGTTCACTATTTAACCTACAATGTTTTTAACCTCACAAATATTTATTCTGTTCTTTCTTGGGGGATGAATGGTTTACAGTCAACAGTTCCATGTAATAGTGGGCACGGGGTGGGGGGTAATTTTTCCCACTACCCCTGTATTTCTGTACATCCTTTGTAACTTTCTTATTGAGGAGAAGCAAACAGTCATAAATTGAGAGAGCAGGGCCCAAGCAGGAAGAGAGACAGAGAGACATCTGCAGCTCTGATTTGTCACTAGCCCAGCTTTTCCCTAGCTGGGTAAGTGTGACCAGGGGCTCAAAACAGGGTCCTGGGATTCCACATAGTTCCCTGGCAGCTCCACCAGCTGTCCCTCCAACCCATGCTCCCTTCGTTGTCCATGTAACTATCGATCTGCTCTAGGCATTTCTCACCTTCATATGCCAGAAACTTAACACTTCTCCCTTCCACCCATGAAACTTTGACCTTTTGCTAGGGTGCAAAACAGCAACTCCAATCCAAGTTATTTTCGGGACAAGTGTGTACGTCTCTGTGGGAAGGTGTGTGTGTGTGTGTGTGTGTGTGTGTGTGTGTGTGTGTAAGTGTGCATAAGTGTGTTTCAGTTAAGATTACCGCTGTTGTTTCTTTATTCCTGACACAGGGACTTAGGAACTGGGTTGTGTTATGACAAAGGAAGTTTCCACTGCACAAGTGGTTTTTCAAGTATGAATTGGCACATTGGATCGTGGACTCTGTTGTGCATTCTCCCAGGTGGTCCTCAGATGGGTTCTTTCCTTTGCTATTCCCATGCTGTGTGTAATTTTCTGGGTAGACTCAAAGAGGAGTGGCATGGGGAGCTCAGCTGCATTCTGCTGTATGTCCACAAGGTGGCGGCAAAGACCATAGTTGAGTGTAGTGATTCTGTGGAATGAGGAGAACTCTAGGAATTGTGGCCCGTGGACAGCAGGGTTGAAATTGACGTAGAGTGCCCTAGACATCTGTTCTTTCCTGTGGGGTGGGGGGATCCCCCATTTGGCTTTGCAAGTGGAAGGGGTTTCTCTCTTTGCCTGGGATGACTCTACTGGGAGCTTGTGAATCCCTGTGCTCAGCTGCATTCTGCTGGGTGTCCACAAGAGGGCAGCACCAGGGCGGGACTAAGGCTCCATGGGGCAAGTGCCCTGAGGCACTGGGCTAGGAGAGTGGCGACAGTGTTTCTGGGTGTGCCCCAAGAGCATGGCCAGCCTAGCGCAGGCAGGCAGTGTCCTAAGGATGGGCCCAGACAGGAGCTGTGGGGGTCGTGTTTGCAGAAACAGGGCCTTCAGAGGATGGCAGAAAGTCCCCGGGGGCGGGCCTCAGAGCCCGTGCCCAATGAGCCTGAGGGGAGGGCCCAGTGGGTATTCATAGAGACAGCTGGCCAATCAGAGAGGAGGAACGTCACCCTCAGGGGCGTGAAGCAAGAGCTGGCCAATGAGAACAGAGGAGGAGTTGCGTGGGTGGGCCTCAGAGAGCAGCCCACCAATGAGAGCCTGGGTGCTGGCTCTGGGTGGGCGTACCCCTGGAGGTCAGCCAATCAGGGTCCAGCGGAAGTGCCTGGGGGGCGGGCCCACGGGAGGCTGTCCAATGAGCGCCTGGGGCGGGCCTCGTGGGCGGAGCCCAGGAGGCTGGCCAATCATGGGGCAAGGGCGGTGACCTTCCTGGGCGTGCCTTAGGAACTGGCCTATCAGGGGGCGCCCCTCAGACAGCAGCCCGCCAATGGGAGCCAAGAGAAGGCTGGCTGGGGGCGTGTCCCTGGGACACCAGGCCAATCAGAGTCGAGCGGAAGTGGCTGGTGGGCGGGCCTTCCGGAGGCTGCCCAATCAGCGTGCTGCAGGGCCGTGTGGGCGGTGCTCAAGGCCGCTGGCCAATCACTGACTAGGGGCCCGGACCCTCCTGGGCGTGTCCAAGCACACTGGCCAATGAGATTGCTGGTGGGGTTCTGGGCGTGGCCTAGGCCTCTGGCCTATCAGAGCCTGGCTGGCGCCCTGTGGGCGGGCCTTCTGAAGGAATCCCGCCAATGGGAGCTCAGAGCTGGCCTTAAAAGGCTGGGCGTGCTTCCAGGAAATGCGAAGCAGGGTTCAGCCCAGGGCCCTGCCTTGCAGAAGCTGTCCAGTGCGCATGTGTATAACTCCGTTTGTGCCTGTGCCTCTGTGGATTTGTGTGTGTGTGTGTGTGTTTGTGTGTGTGTGTGTGTGTCTGAGGGAGGGAGAGAGAGAGAGAACAACAGAATCACTGTGGCACAGGTGATTTTGTGCAAAACACTTGGCACATTCTGATTTACAGCTCAATATTGACACCAGGGCAGCTCTCCTTGACCCTTGGTCACTTTTCTTCTTTTCAGATGTAAAGACACTGAAGAGGGAGAGGTTTTTGCCCTGAGGCTTGCACTGGGAACTAGCAGCTGCCCTGTTTGTGTTGCCAGACTAGGAAACCTGTGGTGCCTGTCCATGTGGAGAGTCTCCTGGATGAGTTCCTTCTCGAGCCTTTTTCGCTCAGTCCCGTTGGAGCTGCATATAGCTATTGATTTGGAGATTTTATTCCTTTGGACAATTCTTTTCCTGATGCAAAGTTTCTCTCCAGGTTTTAGCAATCAATTGTGTGAATGTCACATCGAATCCATTGTAGAAAATGACTACATCAGTGTCTCTCTCTCTCTTTCTCTCTCTCTCTCTCTCTCTCTCTCTCTCTCTATATATATATATATATATATATATATGTATGTAACATGTAGAGGTCTGAAAATATTTTTTAGCTAGAGACCTGCACAGCTCTGGATTAGGGTAGCAATGTGGATACACCTGGCCCTTCTGAGCCACAGTCATGAGAGACATCTCACAGAGCCATATCGTATATCACTCTACAAATCTCTCTCAGCACAAACTACCACTGCCAAATCATCTACTTCCCTCTTGCTCTTTTTGTCCACCGAGTCTTATCCCAAAACTGTAAATCAAAGAAGAAATAGACATAGTGCAGTTCCCTGCACACAGGACAGGCTGAGGCTGGACCAGGGAGATGCAATACGCCAGCCTGCATCTTGGCTGGAGCATCACTATGACTACTTCGAATTTGGAGAGGCGAGGGCAGTTTTGCAGAGTGGGCTGCCGGCCAAGGGTTGCTTCTCAGAGTGGCTAAGACCTAGATGTGCTAAGTGTTACCTTTCCTCACAAACATAAAATAGCAATGCCACTTGTAAGAAGTATGCATGGGCATGGAGGGTTTGTCTTCAGTGCTCTGGCACTGATCAACACAGGGCCAGAATTTCAGTCCTTGTCTGTCTCTGTCATTCTGTCTCTCTGACTGTCTCTACGTGCCTTCTTCACTGGGCCCTTACTGGAAGTCAGTGCATGCATCGTGAACTCAGCCTTCCTGGTGTTGAAATTTTCCTTTCTTTGCCCTTTGGATTATTTAGTCTCCTGCACATGGTGTAGTACAGAGGGGAACTGCGGAGACAGCGTTGCTGCTGCAGGTTCCAGGCATATGTCCATCTCCAGCTGCAGCTGTCCAGGCCCTCTGTGCTTGACTGCCATTCTCCAGGGCCCTGAGGCTGACACTCAGCCTCAATGCAGCCCTCCTCACCTTCCTGCACAGCATCCTTGTCCTTATTCCATGAGAGCCCCGGTCAAGGGAAGTGAAACTCGATCCCCCTGGCACACACACTGTGCTTTCCCTCTATTAAGCCAAATGGAAAGGATCTGTGGTACTGATGGCCACACCAGTGTCCAGATTTCCCATGCAAAACGGAAGCTTCCAGTGTTCAGAAAGAGGGTGTTTTGATGGCTGTGAAATGTCTTTTCCAAGTGCCTCATGGTGTTTCAAATCCCTTTGAAACCTGAAGTTCTTTCTTGTATCTAGGGAATATTTTCACCACTGGCCAGAAGGTCCGCCCAACTAGGAGCACAGCTATCCAGGGGTCAGGAGGTCTTCCAGCCTGCTAGCTCCTGGAGGGATTCCTGAGTATGTCCTCAGGGCCCAAGTGTAAAAGGTGTTTCCAATTGCCTTGATTAGCAGCAGCCAGGCCCTCAGGTGAGGGGCGGGGCTGTGATCTTGACTGGAAGCCCCTAATTTGGCCAATGGAGGCATCCATCTTTTTTTGTCTGTCCATAGCAAGGGCCCGGGGAGTTTGTGCTTCCTGCAAGCAGAGCGACATTGTATGGGACACTCATGCAAGCCTACTTCTAGGAATCTCTCTGAGTGTGATGTGTGGACACCAGGACACCGTGATCAGGGATGTGAGGCCACAGGAGCAATTGCCTTAGCCGGATCCAAAGGGTAGGTGTAAGGGGCCGGGTTCATCCACTATTGTTTGGTTCAACACACTTCCCATCTATGTGGAAACACAGCCCTTTCTGGGTACTTTCTGGGATTGTAATCTGCTGCCCTGAGCAGTGGACTGAGAGCCTGGAGGCTGAGTAGGCAGCCAAACGTGACTGGACAGGCTCAAGCCCCTGAATTCTGAGGGGTGCCCCAGCTTCCCCCATTGGCAGTGTTTGGATCATAGTGAGGCATGGCATTGATTCGGAACTCAGGAGAGTGAGACATGAGAGTCCCTTTGCATATGCATTCTTGCTTAGCCACAATCTGGGCTAGCTGGCTTGCCCTGACCAGATAGGTTCTCTGTACATAAGTTGCAGGAGAGGCTGGCTCCCTTGCCACCCATGCTCTGAGACTACTACAGGTGATCTCTGAGCACACACAGACACACACAAACAGACAGACAGACACACACACACACACACACACACACACACATTACTGTCAGGTTGGTAGTAGAGCCTATGGTGAAGGCTGGGGCTGTCTGGGGTCTGTGGGCATGAGAGCTGCTGCCTTACAATCTCTACAAGCCAGGTTTGAACCTGTCATCAATGAACACAGTGTAGGAGGTTTTTGAATTCTGGTCTCTTTCCAACTCATCTATTTCTCTTCTCGCCTTCTCTATCTCTAACTCTCACATGCTCTCACACACTCTGTCTTCACTCATTAATATTTTACTTAGATTCTTATTTTACTGACAGGCCCAGATAGACAAAGAGAGTTACCAGAGCACTGCTGAGCTCTGGCTTGTTGTGTTGGCGATTTCACCTAGGCTACTGGAGCCTCAGTTTGTAAGTCTTTCTGACACAAGCCATATTCTGTCTCCTCATTTCCATGCCAGTATCACTCAGAGTTTATAATAAAGATATACATACATGTATATATATACATATAGATTTATATATCTGTCATTTTTAGAATGTTCGACCTATGTATTTGACCTTCTTTCAGAATTACCACATTTATAACAGCCTAGTTTTTCTGAAATAATTGGCCATATAGTTGGAGCAGGATTCAATACAATTATAAATAATAGAACCTTCCAGTAGCATTTCTAATCGTGTTTCTATTAGCATCCTTATTGTAATTATCATGGCCCAGATCTTCCCTCCTTTTTCTAGCTAGTGTAAGCTTCAATACGTATGTGTTTGTTTTCTTTCTCCGGAAATCTTAATGTCCCTGGACCCTGAAGTGTTAGGGAATTTTTGAAGCAGCCCTCTGTTTCTCAGCAGATGGTTTCTATGTTTCTGCTGTCATCAGGTCTTCTTGTGGTTTTTGTCTTTATTTATTTTTATTGTTTCAAGTCCTCCTAGATCATCCCCATTTATTTGCATATTTATTGATTTAGTCAGGTATCACATGTGGCATCATTTCTTCTGCTTGAGAGATTTTCTCTTATAACTGAAGGGAACTTTGGATGCACAATACATTTCCTGGGGCAAATACTACACACATATGGTGAAGGCTTGGGTTGTCTGGGGTCTGTGGGCATTAGAGCTGCTGCGTGACAATCTCTACAACCCAGGTTTGAACCTGTCATGAATGAACACAGCCTAGGGGTTTTTTGACTTCTGGTCTATTTCCAACTCTTCTATTTCTCTTCTCGCCATCTCTGTCTCTGACTCTCACAGGCTCTCTCTCACTCTGTCTGAACTCAGGAATATTTTACTTATATCCTTATTTTATTGACAGGCCCAGATATACAAAGAGAGTGGCCAGAGCACTGCTGAGCTCTGGCTGGTTTTGTTTGTGATTTCACCTAGGCTACTGGAGCCTCTGATTGGTAAGTCTCTCTGACTTAAGCCATATTCTGTCTCCTCATATCCATGGCAGTATCTCTCAGACTTTATAATAAAGATATACATCCATATACATATATAAATATACATATATATCTCTGTCATTTTTAGAATTGTCAACCTATGTAATTGATCTTAATCAGAATTCACACATTTACAACAGGTTCCTTTTTCCCTACTAATTGGCCACATAGTTGGAGCAGGATTCAATACAATTATAAATAATAGAACCTTCCAGTAGCATTTCTAATAGCATTTCTATCAGCATCATTATTTTAATTATCATAGTACAGAACTTGCCTCCTTTCTCTAGTGTAAGCTTCAATACATATGAGTTTCTTTTCATTCTCCCGAAATCTTAATTTCCCTGGACTCTGAAGGGTCTCGGAACTTTTGAAGCAGCCCTTGATTCACAGCAGATGGTTTCTATGTTTCTGCTGTCATCAGGTCTTCTTGTGCTTTTTGTTTTTATTTTTCATTTGTTTCAAATCCTCCTAGATAACCCCCATTTACTTGCATATTTATTTATTTATTTATTTATTTATTTGGTTCTATATTACATGAGGGGTCCATTCTTCTGCTTGATAGATTTTTCTCTTATAATTGAAGGGAAGTTTACACTCACAATACATATCCTGTCGTAAATACTACACACATATGGTGAAGGCTGGGGTTGTCTGGGGTCTGTGGACAGGAGACTGATGCCTTACAATCTCGACAACCCAGGTTTGAACCTGTCATGTATGAACACAGAGTGGGAGCTTTTGGACTTCTGGTCTCTTTCCAACTCTTCTATTTCTCTTCTTGCCTTCTCTGTCTCTGACTCTCACAGGCTCTCACTCACTCTGTCTGCACTCATTAATATTTTACTTTTATATTATTTGACTGACAGGCCCAGATATACAGAGCGAGTCACCAGGGCCCGGCTGAGCTCTGGATTGTTTTGTTGGCGATTTCACCTAGGTTTCTGGAGCCTCAGCTTTGTAAGTCTCTCTGGCACAAGCCATACTCTGTCTCCTCATAGCCATGCCAGTATCCCTCATAGTTGATAATAAAGATACACATACATATATGTACATATACATACATATATATATATATATATATCAGACATTTTTAGAATTGTTGACCTTTTTATTTGATCTGAATGCAGAATTACCGCATTTATAATAGCCTCCTTATTCATAAATAATTGGTCACATAGTTGGAGCAGGATTCACTACAATTATAAATTATAAACTTTCCAGGAGCATTTCCAATAGCCTTTCTATCAGTATCCTTATTGTAATTATCATAGCACAGAACTTGCCTCCATTTTCTAGTGTAAGCTTCAAATCGTATGCATTTCTTTTCATTCTCGGAATTCGTAATTTGCCTGGACCCTGTGTGTCAGGGAATTTTTGAAGCAGCCCTCTATTTCTCAGCAGACGTTTTCTATATTTCTGCTGTCATCAGGTCTTCCTGTGGTGTTTGTTTTTATTTTTTTATTTTTTTCAAATCCTCTTAGATCATTCCCATTTATTTGCATATTTATTTATTTATTTATTTCGTCCGATATCACATGAGGGGTCATTTCTTCTGCCTGATAGATTTTCTCTTATAATTGAAGGGAACTTTTGACACACAATACATTTCCTTTTGCAGATACTATACACTACTACAACTGCTACTGCACTGTTTTTGACAGTGACATCCAATGCACAATGGATTAGTATTGCATGGCTCTAGAGAATGTTCACTATTTAACCTACAATGTTTTTAACCTCACAAATATTTATTCTGTTCTTTCTTGGGGGATGAATGGTTTACAGTCAACAGTTCCATGTAATAGTGGGCACGGGGTGGGGGGTAATTTTTCCCACTACCCCTGTATTTCTGTACATCCTTTGTAACTTTCTTATTGAGGAGAAGCAAACAGTCATAAATTGAGAGAGCAGGGCCCAAGCAGGAAGAGAGACAGAGAGACATCTGCAGCTCTGATTTGTCACTAGCCCAGCTTTTCCCTAGCTGGGTAAGTGTGACCAGGGGCTCAAAACAGGGTCCTGGGATTCCACATAGTTCCCTGGCAGCTCCACCAGCTGTCCCTCCAACCCATGCTCCCTTCGTTGTCCATGTAACTATCGATCTGCTCTAGGCATTTCTCACCTTCATATGCCAGAAACTTAACACTTCTCCCTTCCACCCATGAAACTTTGACCTTTTGCTAGGGTGCAAAACAGCAACTCCAATCCAAGTTATTTTCGGGACAAGTGTGTACGTCTCTGTGGGAAGGTGTGTGTGTGTGTGTGTGTGTGTGTGTGTAAGTGTGCATAAGTGTGTTTCAGTTAAGATTACCGCTGTTGTTTCTTTATTCCTGACACAGGGACTTAGGAACTGGGTTGTGTTATGACAAAGGAAGTTTCCACTGCACAAGTGGTTTTTCAAGTATGAATTGGCACATTGGATTGTGGACTCTGTTGTGCATTCTCCCAGGTGGTCCTCAGATGGGTTCTTTCCTTTGCTATTCCCATGCTGTGTGTAATTTTCTGGGTAGACTCAAAGAGGAGTGGCATGGGGAGCTCAGCTGCATTCTGCTGTATGTCCACAAGGTGGCGGCAAAGACCATAGTTGAGTGTAGTGATTCTGTGGAATGAGGAGAACTCTAGGAATTGTGGCCCGTGGACAGCAGGGTTGAAATTGACGTCGAGTGCCCTAGACATCTGTTCTTTCCTGTGGGGTGGGGGGATCCCCCATTTGGCTTTGCAAGTGGAAGGGGTTTCTCTCTTTGCCTGGGATGACTCTACTGGGAGCTTGTGAATCCCTGTGCTCAGCTGCATTCTGCTGGGTGTCCACAAGAGGGCAGCACCAGGGCGGGACTAAGGCTCCATGGGGCAAGTGCCCTGAGGCACTGGGCTAGGAGAGTGGCGACAGTGTTTCTGGGTGTGCCCCAAGAGCATCGCCAGCCTAGCGCAGGCAGGCAGTGTCCTAAGGATGGGCCCAGACAGGAGCTGTGGGGGTCGTGTTTGCAGAAACAGGGCCTTCAGAGGATGGCAGAAAGTCCCCGGGGGCGGGCCTCAGAGCCCGTGCCCAATGAGCCTGAGGGGAGGGCCCAGTGGGTATTCATAGAGACAGCTGGCCAATCAGAGAGGAGGAACATCACCCTCAGGGGCGTGAAGCAAGAGCTGGCCAATGAGAACAGAGGAGGAGTTGCGTGGGTGGGCCTCAGAGAGCAGCCCACCAATGAGAGCCTGGGTGCTGGCTCTGGGTGGGCGTACCCCTGGAGGTCAGCCAATCAGGGTCCAGCGGAAGTGCCTGGGGGGCGGGCCCACGGGAGGCTGTCCAATGAGCGCCTGGGGCGGGCCTCGTGGGCGGAGCCCAGGAGGCTGGCCAATCATGGGGCAAGGGCGGTGACCTTCCTGGGCATGCCTTAGGAACTGGCCTATCAGGGGGCGCCCCTCAGACAGCAGCCCGCCAATGGGAGCCAAGAGAAGGCTGGCTGGGGGCGTATCCCTGGGACACCAGGCCAATCAGAGTCGAGCGGAAGTGGCTGGTGGGCGGGCCTTCCGGAGGCTGCCCAATCAGCGTGCTGCAGGGCCGTGTGGGCGGTGCTCAAGGCCGCTGGCCAATCACTGACTAGGGGCCCGGACCCTCCTGGGCGTGTCCAAGCACACTGGCCAATGAGATTGCTGGTGGGGTTCTGGGCGTGGCCTAGGCCTCTGGCCTATCAGAGCCTGGCTGGCGCCCTGTGGGCGGGCCTTCTGAAGGAATCCCGCCAATGGGAGCTCAGAGCTGGCCTTAAAAGGCTGGGCGTGCTTCCAGGAAATGCGAAGCAGGGTTCAGCCCAGGGCCCTGCCTTGCAGAAGCTGTCCAGTGCGCATGTGTATAACTCCGTTTGTGCCTGTGCCTCTGTGGATTTGTGTGTGTGTGTGTGTGTTTGTGTGTGTGTGTGTGTCTGAGGGAGGGAGAGAGAGAGAGAACAACAGAATCACTGTGGCACAGGTGATTTTGTGCAAAACACTTGGCACATTCTGATTTACAGCTCAATATTGACACCAGGGCAGCTCTCCTTGACCCTTGGTCACTTTTCTTCTTTTCAGATGTAAAGACACTGAAGAGGGAGAGGTTTTTGCCCTGAGGCTTGCACTGGGAACTAGCAGCTGCCCTGTTTGTGTTGCCAGACTAGGAAACCTGTGGTGCCTGTCCATGTGGAGAGTCTCCTGGATGAGTTCCTTCTCGAGCCTTTTTCGCTCAGTCCCGTTGGAGCTGCATATAGCTATTGATTTGGAGATTTTATTCCTTTGGACAATTCTTTTCCTGATGCAAAGTTTCTCTCCAGGTTTTAGCAATCAATTGTGTGAATGTCACATCGAATCCATTGTAGAAAATGACTACATCAGTGTCTCTCTCTCTCTTTCTCTCTCTCTCTCTCTCTCTATATATATATATATATATATGTATGTAACATGTAGAGGTCTGAAAATATTTTTTAGCTAGAGACCTGCACAGCTCTGGATTAGGGTAGCAATGTGGATACACCTGGCCCTTCTGAGCCACAGTCATGAGAGACATCTCACAGAGCCATATCGTATATCACTCTACAAATCTCTCTCAGCACAAACTACCACTGCCAAATCATCTACTTCCCTCTTGCTCTTTTTTTCCACCGAGTCTTATCCCAAAACTGTAAATCAAAGAAGAAATAGACATAGTGCAGTTCCCTGCACACAGGACAGGCTGAGGCTGGACCAGGGAGATGCAATACGCCAGCCTGCATCTTGGCTGGAGCATCACTATGACTACTTCGAATTTGGAGAGGCGAGGGCAGTTTTGGAGAGTGGGCTGCCGGCCAAGGGTTGCTTCTCAGAGTGGCTAAGACCTAGATGTGCTAAGTGTTACCTTTCCTCACAAACATAAAATAGCAATGCCACTTGTAAGAAGTATGCATGGGCATGGAGGGTTTGTCTTCAGTGCTCTGGCACTGATCAACACAGGGCCAGAATTTCAGTCCTTGTCTGTCTCTGTCATTCTGTCTCTCTGACTGTCTCTACGTGCCTTCTTCACTGGGCCCTTACTGGAAGTCAGTGCATGCATCGTGAACTCAGCCTTCCTGGTGTTGAAATTTTCCTTTCTTTGCCCTTTGGATTATTTAGTCTCCTGCACATGGTGTAGTACAGAGGGGAACTGCGGAGACAGCGTTGCTGCTGCAGGTTCCAGGCATATGTCCATCTCCAGCTGCAGCTGTCCAGGCCCTCTGTGCTTGACTGCCATTCTCCAGGGCCCTGAGGCTGACACTCAGCCTCAATGCAGCCCTCCTCACCTTCCTGCACAGCATCCTTGTCCTTATTCCATGAGAGCCCCGGTCAAGGGAAGTGAAACTCGATCCCCCTGGCACACACACTGTGCTTTCCCTCTATTAAGCCAAATGGAAAGGATCTGTGGTACTGATGGCCACACCAGTGTCCAGATTTCCCATGCAAAACGGAAGCTTCCAGTGTTCAGAAAGAGGGTGTTTTGATGGCTGTGAAATGTCTTTTCCAAGTGCCTCATGGTGTTTCAAATCCCTTTGAAACCTGAAGTTCTTTCTTGTATCTAGGGAATATTTTCACCACTGGCCAGAAGGTCCGCCCAACTAGGAGCACAGCTATCCAGGGGTCAGGAGGTCTTCCAGCCTGCTAGCTCCTGGAGGGATTCCTGAGTATGTCCTCAGGGCCCAAGTGTAAAAGGTGTTTCCAATTGCCTTGATTAGCAGCAGCCAGGCCCTCAGGTGAGGGGCGGGGCTGTGATCTTGACTGGAAGCCCCTAATTTGGCCAATGGAGGCATCCATCTTTTTTTGTCTGTCCATAGCAAGGGCCCGGGGAGTTTGTGCTTCCTGCAAGCAGAGCGACATTGTATGGGACACTCATGCAAGCCTACTTCTAGGAATCTCTCTGAGTGTGATGTGTGGACACCAGGACACCATGATCAGGGATGTGAGGCCACAGGAGCAATTGCCTTAGCCGGATCCAAAGGGTAGGTGTAAGGGGCCGGGTTCATCCACTATTGTTTGGTTCAACACACTTCCCATCTATGTGGAAACACAGCCCTTTCTGGGTACTTTCTGGGATTGTAATCTGCTGCCCTGAGCAGTGGACTGAGAGCCTGGAGGCTGAGTAGGCAGCCAAACGTGACTGGACAGGCTCAAGCCCCTGAATTCTGAGGGGTGCCCCAGCTTCCCCCATTGGCAGTGTTTGGATCATAGTGAGGCATGGCATTGATTCGGAACTCAGGAGAGTGAGACATGAGAGTCCCTTTGCATATGCATTCTTGCTTAGCCACAATCTGGGCTAGCTGGCTTGCCCTGACCAGATAGGTTCTCTGTACATAAGTTGCAGGAGAGGCTGGCTCCCTTGCCACCCATGCTCTGAGACTACTACAGGTGATCTCTGAGCACACACAGACACACACAAACAGACAGACACACACACACACACACACACACACACACACACATTACTGTCAGGTTGGTAGTAGAGCCTATGGTGAAGGCTGGGGCTGTCTGGGGTCTGTGGGCATGAGAGCTGCTGCCTTACAATCTCTACAAGCCAGGTTTGAACCTGTCATCAATGAACACAGTGTAGGAGGTTTTTGAATTCTGGTCTCTTTCCAACTCATCTATTTCTCTTCTCGCCTTCTCTATCTCTAACTCTCACATGCTCTCACACACTCTGTCTTCACTCATTAATATTTTACTTAGATTCTTATTTTACTGACAGGCCCAGATAGACAAAGAGAGTTACCAGAGCACTGCTGAGCTCTGGCTTGTTGTGTTGGCGATTTCACCTAGGCTACTGGAGCCTCAGTTTGTAAGTCTTTCTGACACAAGCCATATTCTGTCTCCTCATTTCCATGCCAGTATCACTCAGAGTTTATAATAAAGATATACATACATGTATATATATACATATAGATTTATATATCTGTCATTTTTAGAATGTTCGACCTATGTATTTGACCTTCTTTCAGAATTACCACATTTATAACAGCCTAGTTTTTCTGAAATAATTGGCCATATAGTTGGAGCAGGATTCAATACAATTATAAATAATAGAACCTTCCAGTAGCATTTCTAATCGTGTTTCTATTAGCATCCTTATTGTAATTATCATGGCCCAGATCTTCCCTCCTTTTTCTAGCTAGTGTAAGCTTCAATACGTATGTGTTTGTTTTCTTTCTCCGGAAATCTTAATGTCCCTGGACCCTGAAGTGTTAGGGAATTTTTGAAGCAGCCCTCTGTTTCTCAGCAGATGGTTTCTATGTTTCTGCTGTCATCAGGTCTTCTTGTGGTTTTTGTCTTTATTTATTTTTATTGTTTCAAGTCCTCCTAGATCATCCCCATTTATTTGCATATTTATTGATTTAGTCAGGTATCACATGTGGCATCATTTCTTCTGCTTGAGAGATTTTCTCTTATAACTGAAGGGAACTTTGGATGCACAATACATTTCCTGGGGCAAATACTACACACATATGGTGAAGGCTTGGGTTGTCTGGGGTCTGTGGGCATTAGAGCTGCTGCGTGACAATCTCTACAACCCAGGTTTGAACCTGTCATGAATGAACACAGCCTAGGGGTTTTTTGACTTCTGGTCTATTTCCAACTCTTCTATTTCTCTTCTCGCCATCTCTGTCTCTGACTCTCACAGGCTCTCTCTCACTCTGTCTGAACTCAGGAATATTTTACTTATATCCTTATTTTATTGACAGGCCCAGATATACAAAGAGAGTGGCCAGAGCACTGCTGAGCTCTGGCTGGTTTTGTTTGTGATTTCACCTAGGCTACTGGAGCCTCTGATTGGTAAGTCTCTCTGACTTAAGCCATATTCTGTCTCCTCATATCCATGGCAGTATCTCTCAGACTTTATAATAAAGATATACATCCATATACATATATAAATATACATATATATCTCTGTCATTTTTAGAATTGTCAACCTATGTAATTGATCTTAATCAGAATTCACACATTTACAACAGGTTCCTTTTTCCCTACTAATTGGCCACATAGTTGGAGCAGGATTCAATACAATTATAAATAATAGAACCTTCCAGTAGCATTTCTAATAGCATTTCTATCAGCATCCTTATTTTAATTATCATAGTACAGAACTTGCCTCCTTTCTCTAGTGTAAGCTTCAATACATATGAGTTTCTTTTCATTCTCCCGAAATCTTAATTTCCCTGGACTCTGAAGGGTCTCGGAACTTTTGAAGCAGCCCTTGATTCACAGCAGATGGTTTCTATGTTTCTGCTGTCATCAGGTCTTCTTGTGCTTTTTGTTTTTATTTTTCATTTGTTTCAAATCCTCCTAGATAACCCCCATTTACTTGCATATTTATTTATTTATTTATTTATTTGGTTCTATATTACATGAGGGGTCCATTCTTCTGCTTGATAGATTTTTCTCTTATAATTGAAGGGAAGTTTACACTCACAATACATATCCTGTCGTAAATACTACACACATATGGTGAAGGCTGGGGTTGTCTGGGGTCTGTGGACAGGAGACTGATGCCTTACAATCTCGACAACCCAGGTTTGAACCTGTCATGTATGAACACAGAGTGGGAGCTTTTGGACTTCTGGTCTCTTTCCAACTCTTCTATTTCTCTTCTTGCCTTCTCTGTCTCTGACTCTCACAGGCTCTCACTCACTCTGTCTGCACTCATTAATATTTTACTTTTATATTATTTGACTGACAGGCCCAGATATACAGAGCGAGTCACCAGGGCCCGGCTGAGCTCTGGATTGTTTTGTTGGCGATTTCACCTAGGTTTCTGGAGCCTCAGCTTTGTAAGTCTCTCTGGCACAAGCCATACTCTGTCTCCTCATAGCCATGCCAGTATCCCTCATAGTTGATAATAAAGATACACATACATATATGTACATATACATACATATATATATATATATATATATATATATCAGACATTTTTAGAATTGTTGACCTTTTTATTTGATCTGAATGCAGAATTACCGCATTTATAATAGCCTCCTTATTCATAAATAATTGGTCACATAGTTGGAGCAGGATTCACTACAATTATAAATTATAAACTTTCCAGGAGCATTTCCAATAGCCTTTCTATCAGTATCCTTATTGTAATTATCATAGCACAGAACTTGCCTCCATTTTCTAGTGTAAGCTTCAAATCGTATGCATTTCTTTTCATTCTCGGAATTCGTAATTTGCCTGGACCCTGTGTGTCAGGGAATTTTTGAAGCAGCCCTCTATTTCTCAGCAGACGTTTTCTATATTTCTGCTGTCATCAGGTCTTCCTGTGGTGTTTGTTTTTATTTTTTTATTTTTTTCAAATCCTCTTAGATCATTCCCATTTATTTGCATATTTATTTATTTATTTATTTCGTCCGATATCACATGAGGGGTCATTTCTTCTGCCTGATAGATTTTCTCTTATAATTGAAGGGAACTTTTGACACACAATACATTTCCTTTTGCAGATACTATACACTACTACAACTGCTACTGCACTGTTTTTGACAGTGACATCCAATGCACAATGGATTAGTATTGCATGGCTCTAGAGAATGTTCACTATTTAACCTACAATGTTTTTAACCTCACAAATAATTATTCTGTTCTTTCTTGGGGGATGAATGGTTTACAGTCAACAGTTCCATGTAATAGTGGGCACGGGGTGGGGGGTAATTTTTCCCCCAACCCTGTATTTCTGTACATCCTTTGTAACTTTCTTATTGAGGAGAAGCAAACAGTCATAAATTGAGAGAGCAGGGCCCAAGCAGGAAGAGAGACAGAGAGACATCTGCAGCTCTGATTTGTCACTAGCCCAGCTTTTCCCTAGCTGGGTAAGTGTGACCAGGGGCTCAAAACAGGGTCCTGGGATTCCACATAGTTCCCTGGCAGCTCCACCAGCTGTCCCTCCAACCCATGCTCCCTTCGTTGTCCATGTAACTATCGATCTGCTCTAGGCATTTCTCACCTTCATATGCCAGAAACTTAACACTTCTCCCTTCCACCCATGAAACTTTGACCTTTTGCTAGGGTGCAAAACAGCAACTCCAATCCAAGTTATTTTCGGGACAAGTGTGTACGTCTCTGTGGGAAGGTGTGTGTGTGTGTGTGTGTGTGTGTGTGTGTGTGTAAGTGTGCATAAGTGTGTTTCAGTTAAGATTACCGCTGTTGTTTCTTTATTCCTGACACAGGGACTTAGGAACTGGGTTGTGTTATGACAAAGGAAGTTTCCACTGCACAAGTGGTTTTTCAAGTATGAATTGGCACATTGGATTGTGGACTCTGTTGTGCATTCTCCCAGGTGGTCCTCAGATGGGTTCTTTCCTTTGCTATTCCCATGCTGTGTGTAATTTTCTGGGTAGACTCAAAGAGGAGTGGCATGGGGAGCTCAGCTGCATTCTGCTGTATGTCCAGAAGGTGGCGGCAAAGACCATAGTTGAGTGTAGTGATTCTGTGGAATGAGGAGAACTCTAGGAATTGTGGCCCGTGGACAGCAGGGTTGAAATTGACGTAGAGTGCCCTAGACATCTGTTCTTTCCTGTGGGGTGGGGGGATCCCCCATTTGGCTTTGCAAGTGGAAGGGGTTTCTCTCTTTGCCTGGGATGACTCTACTGGGAGCTTGTGAATCCCTGTGCTCAGCTGCATTCTGCTGGGTGTCCACAAGAGGGCAGCACCAGGGCGGGACTAAGGCTCCATGGGGCAAGTGCCCTGAGGCACTGGGCTAGGAGAGTGGCGACAGTGTTTCTGGGTGTGCCCCAAGAGCATGGCCAGCCTAGCGCAGGCAGGCAGTGTCCTAAGGATGGGCCCAGACAGGAGCTGTGGGGGTCGTGTTTGCAGAAACAGGGCCTTCAGAGGATGGCAGAAAGTCCCCGGGGGCGGGCCTCAGAGCCCGTGCCCAATGAGCCTGAGGGGAGGGCCCAGTGGGTATTCATAGAGACAGCTGGCCAATCAGAGAGGAGGAACGTCACCCTCAGGGGCGTGAAGCAAGAGCTGGCCAATGAGAACAGAGGAGGAGTTGCGTGGGTGGGCCTCAGAGAGCAGCCCACCAATGAGAGCCTGGGTGCTGGCTCTGGGTGGGCGTACCCCTGGAGGTCAGCCAATCAGGGTCCAGCGGAAGTGCCTGGGGGGCGGGCCCACGGGAGGCTGTCCAATGAGCGCCTGGGGCGGGCCTCGTGGGCGGAGCCCAGGAGGCTGGCCAATCATGGGGCAAGGGAGGTGACCTTCCTGGGCGTGCCTTAGGAACTGGCCTATCAGGAGGCGCCCCTCAGACAGCAGCCCGCCAATGGGAGCCAAGAGAAGGCTGGCTGGGGGCGTGTCCCTGGGACACCAGGCCAATCAGAGTCGAGCGGAAGTGGCTGGTGGGCGGGCCTTCCGGAGGCTGCCCAATCAGCGTGCTGCAGGGCCGTGTGGGCGGTGCTCAAGGCCGCTGGCCAATCACTGACTAGGGGCCCGGACCCTCCTGGGCGTGTCCAAGCACACTGGCCAATGAGATTGCTGGTGGGGTTCTGGGCGTGGCCTAGGCCTCTGGCCTATCAGAGCCTGGCTGGCGCCCTGTGGGCGGGCCTTCTGAAGGAATCCCGCCAATGGGAGCTCAGAGCTGGCCTTAAAAGGCTGGGCGTGCTTCCAGGAAATGCGAAGCAGGGTTCAACCCAGGGCCCTGCCTTGCAGAAGCTGTCCAGTGCGCATGTGTATAACTCCGTTTGTGCCTGTGCCTCTGTGGATTTGTGTGTGTGTGTGTGTGTTTGTGTGTGTGTGTGTGTGTCTGAGGGAGGGAGAGAGAGAGAGAACAACAGAATCACTGTGGCACAGGTGATTTTGTGCAAAACACTTGGCACATTCTGATTTACAGCTCAATATTGACACCAGGGCAGCTCTCCTTGACCCTTGGTCACTTTTCTTCTTTTCAGATGTAAAGACACTGAAGAGGGAGAGGTTTTTGCCCTGAGGCTTGCACTGGGAACTAGCAGCTGCCCTGTTTGTGTTGCCAGACTAGGAAACCTGTGGTGCCTGTCCATGTGGAGAGTCTCCTGGATGAGTTCCTTCTCGAGCCTTTTTCGCTCAGTCCCGTTGGAGCTGCATATAGCTAATGATTTGGAGATTTTATTCCTTTGGACAATTCTTTTCCTGATGCAAAGTTTCTCTCCAGGTTTTAGCAATCAATTGTGTGAATGTCACATCGAATCCATTGTAGAAAATGACTACATCAGTGTCTCTCTCTCTCTTTCTCTCTCTCTCTCTCTCTCTCTATATATATATATATATATATATATGTATGTAACATGTAGAGGTCTGAAAATATTTTTTAGCTAGAGACCTGCACAGCTCTGGATTAGGGTAGCAATGTGGATACACCTGGCCCTTCTGAGCCACAGTCATGAGAGACATCTCACAGAGCCATATCGTATATCACTCTACAAATCTCTCTCAGCACAAACTACCACTGCCAAATCATCTACTTCCCTCTTGCTCTTTTTTTCCACCGAGTCTTATCCCAAAACTGTAAATCAAAGAAGAAATAGACATAGTGCAGTTCCCTGCACACAGGACAGGCTGAGGCTGGACCAGGGAGATGCAATACGCCAGCCTGCATCTTGGCTGGAGCATCACTATGACTACTTCGAATTTGGAGAGGCGAGGGCAGTTTTGGAGAGTGGGCTGCCGGCCAAGGGTTGCTTCTCAGAGTGGCTAAGACCTAGATGTGCTAAGTGTTACCTTTCCTCACAAACATAAAATAGCAATGCCACTTGTAAGAAGTATGCATGGGCATGGAGGGTTTGTCTTCAGTGCTCTGGCACTGATCAACACAGGGCCAGAATTTCAGTCCTTGTCTGTCTCTGTCATTCTGTCTCTCTGACTGTCTCTACGTGCCTTCTTCACTGGGCCCTTACTGGAAGTCAGTGCATGCATCGTGAACTCAGCCTTCCTGGTGTTGAAATTTTCCTTTCTTTGCCCTTTGGATTATTTAGTCTCCTGCACATGGTGTAGTACAGAGGGGAACTGCGGAGACAGCGTTGCTGCTGCAGGTTCCAGGCATATGTCCATCTCCAGCTGCAGCTGTCCAGGCCCTCTGTGCTTGACTGCCATTCTCCAGGGCCCTGAGGCTGACACTCAGCCTCAATGCAGCCCTCCTCACCTTCCTGCACAGCATCCTTGTCCTTATTCCATGAGAGCCCCGGTCAAGGGAAGTGAAACTCGATCCCCCTGGCACACACACTGTGCTTTCCCTCTATTAAGCCAAATGGAAAGGATCTGTGGTACTGATGGCCACACCAGTGTCCAGATTTCCCATGCAAAACGGAAGCTTCCAGTGTTCAGAAAGAGGGTGTTTTGATGGCTGTGAAATGTCTTTTCCAAGTGCCTCATGGTGTTTCAAATCCCTTTGAAACCTGAAGTTCTTTCTTGTATCTAGGGAATATTTTCACCACTGGCCAGAAGGTCCGCCCAACTAGGAGCACAGCTATCCAGGGGTCAGGAGGTCTTCCAGCCTGCTAGCTCCTGGAGGGATTCCTGAGTATGTCCTCAGGGCCCAAGTGTAAAAGGTGTTTCCAATTGCCTTGATTAGCAGCAGCCAGGCCCTCAGGTGAGGGGCGGGGCTGTGATCTTGACTGGAAGCCCCTAATTTGGCCAATGGAGGCATCCATCTTTTTTTGTCTGTCCATAGCAAGGGCCCGGGGAGTTTGTGCTTCCTGCAAGCAGAGCGACATTGTATGGGACACTCATGCAAGCCTACTTCTAGGAATCTCTCTGAGTGTGATGTGTGGACACCAGGACACCGTGATCAGGGATGTGAGGCCACAGGAGCAATTGCCTTAGCCGGATCCAAAGGGTAGGTGTAAGGGGCCGGGTTCATCCACTATTGTTTGGTTCAACACACTTCCCATCTATGTGGAAACACAGCCCTTTCTGGGTACTTTCTGGGATTGTAATCTGCTGCCCTGAGCAGTGGACTGAGAGCCTGGAGGCTGAGTAGGCAGCCAAACGTGACTGGACAGGCTCAAGCCCCTGAATTCTGAGGGGTGCCCCAGCTTCCCCCATTGGCAGTGTTTGGATCATAGTGAGGCATGGCATTGATTCGGAACTCAGGAGAGTGAGACATGAGAGTCCCTTTGCATATGCATTCTTGCTTAGCCACAATCTGGGCTAGCTGGCTTGCCCTGACCAGATAGGTTCTCTGTACATAAGTTGCAGGAGAGGCTGGCTCCCTTGCCACCCATGCTCTGAGACTACTACAGGTGATCTCTGAGCACACACAGACACACACAAACAGACAGACAGACACACACACACACACACACACACACACACACACACACACATTACTGTCAGGTTGGTAGTAGAGCCTATGGTGAAGGCTGGGGCTGTCTGGGGTCTGTGGGCATGAGAGCTGCTGCCTTACAATCTCTACAAGCCAGGTTTGAACCTGTCATCAATGAACACAGTGTAGGAGGTTTTTGAATTCTGGTCTCTTTCCAACTCATCTATTTCTCTTCTCGCCTTCTCTATCTCTAACTCTCACATGCTCTCACACACTCTGTCTTCACTCATTAATATTTTACTTAGATTCTTATTTTACTGACAGGCCCAGATAGACAAAGAGAGTTACCAGAGCACTGCTGAGCTCTGGCTTGTTGTGTTGGCGATTTCACCTAGGCTACTGGAGCCTCAGTTTGTAAGTCTTTCTGACACAAGCCATATTCTGTCTCCTCATTTCCATGCCAGTATCACTCAGAGTTTATAATAAAGATATACATACATGGATAGATATACATATAGATTTATATATCTGTCATTTTTAGAATGTTCGACCTATGTATTTGACCTTCTTTCAGAATTACCACATTTATAACAGCCTAGTTTTTCTGAAATAATTGGCCATATAGTTGGAGCAGGATTCAATACAATTATAAATAATAGAACCTTCCAGTAGCATTTCTAATCGTGTTTCTATTAGCATCCTTATTGTAATTATCATGGCCCAGATCTTCCCTCCTTTTTCTAGCTAGTGTAAGCTTCAATACGTATGTGTTTGTTTTCTTTCTCCGGAAATCTTAATGTCCCTGGACCCTGAAGTGTTAGGGAATTTTTGAAGCAGCCCTCTGTTTCTCAGCAGATGGTTTCTATGTTTCTGCTGTCATCAGGTCTTCTTGTGGTTTTTGTCTTTATTTATTTTTATTGTTTCAAGTCCTCCTAGATCATCCCCATTTATTTGCATATTTATTGATTTAGTCAGGTATCACATGTGGCATCATTTCTTCTGCTTGAGAGATTTTCTCTTATAACTGAAGGGAACTTTTGATGCACAATACATTTCCTGGGGCAAATACTACACACATATGGTGAAGGCTTGGGTTGTCTGGGGTCTGTGGGCATTAGAGCTGCTGCGTGACAATCTCTACAACCCAGGTTTGAACCTGTCATGAATGAACACAGCCTAGGGGTTTTTTGACTTCTGGTCTATTTCCAACTCTTCTATTTCTCTTCTCGCCATCTCTGTCTCTGACTCTCACAGGCTCTCTCTCACTCTGTCTGAACTCAGGAATATTTTACTTATATCCTTATTTTATTGACAGGCCCAGATATACAAAGAGAGTGGCCAGAGCACTGCTGAGCTCTGGCTGGTTTTGTTTGTGATTTCACCTAGGCTACTGGAGCCTCTGATTGGTAAGTCTCTCTGACTTAAGCCATATTCTGTCTCCTCATATCCATGGCAGTATCTCTCAGACTTTATAATAAAGATATACATCCATATACATATATAAATATACATATATATCTCTGTCATTTTTAGAATTGTCAACCTATGTAATTGATCTTAATCAGAATTCACACATTTACAACAGGTTCCTTTTTCCCTACTAATTGGCCACATAGTTGGAGCAGGATTCAATACAATTATAAATAATAGAACCTTCCAGTAGCATTTCTAATAGCATTTCTATCAGCATCCTTATTTTAATTATCATAGTACAGAACTTGCCTCCTTTCTCTAGTGTAAGCTTCAATACATATGAGTTTCTTTTCATTCTCCCGAAATCTTAATTTCCCTGGACTCTGAAGGGTCTCGGAACTTTTGAAGCAGCCCTTGATTCACAGCAGATGGTTTCTATGTTTCTGCTGTCATCAGGTCTTCTTGTGCTTTTTGTTTTTATTTTTCATTTGTTTCAAATCCTCCTAGATAACCCCCATTTACTTGCATATTTATTTATTTATTTATTTATTTGGTTCTATATTACATGAGGGGTCCATTCTTCTGCTTGATAGATTTTTCTCTTATAATTGAAGGGAAGTTTACACTCACAATACATATCCTGTCGTAAATACTACACACATATGGTGAAGGCTGGGGTTGTCTGGGGTCTGTGGACAGGAGACTGAT
The DNA here is from genome assembly GCF_950295315.1 of Erinaceus europaeus. Classification (NCBI taxonomy): domain Eukaryota; kingdom Metazoa; phylum Chordata; class Mammalia; order Eulipotyphla; family Erinaceidae; genus Erinaceus; species Erinaceus europaeus. Next base: position 89,203,075 of record NC_080176.1, read on the forward strand.
GCCTTACAATCTCGACAACCCAGGTTTGAACCTGTCATGTATGAACACAGAGTGGGAGCTTTTGGACTTCTGGTCTCTTTCCAACTCTTCTATTTCTCTTCTTGCCTTCTCTGTCTCTGACTCTCACAGGCTCTCACTCACTCTGTCTGCACTCATTAATATTTTACTTTTATATTATTTGACTGACAGGCCCAGATATACAGAGCGAGTCACCAGGGCCCGGCTGAGCTCTGGATTGTTTTGTTGGCGATTTCACCTAGGTTTCTGGAGCCTCAGCTTTGTAAGTCTCTCTGGCACAAGCCATACTCTGTCTCCTCATAGCCATGCCAGTATCCCTCATAGTTGATAATAAAGATACACATACATATATGTACATATACATACATATATATATATATATATATATATATCAGACATTTTTAGAATTGTTGACCTTTTTATTTGATCTGAATGCAGAATTACCGCATTTATAATAGCCTCCTTATTCATAAATAATTGGTCACATAGTTGGAGCAGGATTCACTACAATTATAAATTATAAACTTTCCAGGAGCATTTCCAATAGCCTTTCTATCAGTATCCTTATTGTAATTATCATAGCACAGAACTTGCCTCCATTTTCTAGTGTAAGCTTCAAATCGTATGCATTTCTTTTCATTCTCGGAATTCGTAATTTGCCTGGACCCTGTGTGTCAGGGAATTTTTGAAGCAGCCCTCTATTTCTCAGCAGACGTTTTCTATATTTCTGCTGTCATCAGGTCTTCCTGTGGTGTTTGTTTTTATTTTTTTATTTTTTTCAAATCCTCTTAGATCATTCCCATTTATTTGCATATTTATTTATTTATTTATTTCGTCCGATATCACATGAGGGGTCATTTCTTCTGCCTGATAGATTTTCTCTTATAATTGAAGGGAACTTTTGACACACAATACATTTCCTTTTGCAGATACTATACACTACTACAACTGCTACTGCACTGTTTTTGACAGTGACATCCAATGCACAATGGATTAGTATTGCATGGCTCTAGAGAATGTTCACTATTTAACCTACAATGTTTTTAACCTCACAAATATTTATTCTGTTCTTTCTTGGGGGATGAATGGTTTACAGTCAACAGTTCCATGTAATAGTGGGCACGGGGTGGGGGGTAATTTTTCCCACTACCCCTGTATTTCTGTACATCCTTTGTAACTTTCTTATTGAGGAGAAGCAAACAGTCATAAATTGAGAGAGCAGGGCCCAAGCAGGAAGAGAGACAGAGAGACATCTGCAGCTCTGATTTGTCACTAGCCCAGCTTTTCCCTAGCTGGGTAAGTGTGACCAGGGGCTCAAAACAGGGTCCTGGGATTCCACATAGTTCCCTGGCAGCTCCACCAGCTGTCCCTCCAACCCATGCTCCCTTCGTTGTCCATGTAACTATCGATCTGCTCTAGGCATTTCTCACCTTCATATGCCAGAAACTTAACACTTCTCCCTTCCACCCATGAAACTTTGACCTTTTGCTAGGGTGCAAAACAGCAACTCCAATCCAAGTTATTTTCGGGACAAGTGTGTACGTCTCTGTGGGAAGGTGTGTGTGTGTGTAAGTGTGCATAAGTGTGTTTCAGTTAAGATTACCGCTGTTGTTTCTTTATTCCTGACACAGGGACTTAGGAACTGGGTTGTGTTATGACAAAGGAAGTTTCCACTGCACAAGTGGTTTTTCAAGTATGAATTGGCACATTGGATTGTGGACTCTGTTGTGCATTCTCCCAGGTGGTCCTCAGATGGGTTCTTTCCTTTGCTATTCCCATGCTGTGTGTAATTTTCTGGGTAGACTCAAAGAGGAGTGGCATGGGGAGCTCAGCTGCATTCTGCTGTATGTCCAGAAGGTGGCGGCAAAGACCATAGTTGAGTGTAGTGATTCTGTGGAATGAGGAGAACTCTAGGAATTGTGGCCCGTGGACAGCAGGGTTGAAATTGACGTAGAGTGCCCTAGACATCTGTTCTTTCCTGTGGGGTGGGGGGATCCCCCATTTGGCTTTGCAAGTGGAAGGGGTTTCTCTCTTTGCCTGGGATGACTCTACTGGGAGCTTGTGAATCCCTGTGCTCAGCTGCATTCTGCTGGGTGTCCACAAGAGGGCAGCACCAGGGCGGGACTAAGGCTCCATGGGGCAAGTGCCCTGAGGCACTGGGCTAGGAGAGTGGCGACAGTGTTTCTGGGTGTGCCCCAAGAGCATGGCCAGCCTAGCGCAGGCAGGCAGTGTCCTAAGGATGGGCCCAGACAGGAGCTGTGGGGGTCGTGTTTGCAGAAACAGGGCCTTCAGAGGATGGCAGAAAGTCCCCGGGGGCGGGCCTCAGAGCCCGTGCCCAATGAGCCTGAGGGGAGGGCCCAGTGGGTATTCATAGAGACAGCTGGCCAATCAGAGAGGAGGAACGTCACCCTCAGGGGCGTGAAGCAAGAGCTGGCCAATGAGAACAGAGGAGGAGTTGCGTGGGTGGGCCTCAGAGAGCAGCCCACCAATGAGAGCCTGGGTGCTGGCTCTGGGTGGGCGTACCCCTGGAGGTCAGCCAATCAGGGTCCAGCGGAAGTGCCTGGGGGGCGGGCCCACGGGAGGCTGTCCAATGAGCGCCTGGGGCGGGCCTCGTGGGCGGAGCCCAGGAGGCTGGCCAATCATGGGGCAAGGGAGGTGACCTTCCTGGGCGTGCCTTAGGAACTGGCCTATCAGGAGGCGCCCCTCAGACAGCAGCCCGCCAATGGGAGCCAAGAGAAGGCTGGCTGGGGGCGTGTCCCTGGGACACCAGGCCAATCAGAGTCGAGCGGAAGTGGCTGGTGGGCGGGCCTTCCGGAGGCTGCCCAATCAGCGTGCTGCAGGGCCGTGTGGGCGGTGCTCAAGGCCGCTGGCCAATCACTGACTAGGGGCCCGGACCCTCCTGGGCGTGTCCAAGCACACTGGCCAATGAGATTGCTGGTGGGGTTCTGGGCGTGGCCTAGGCCTCTGGCCTATCAGAGCCTGGCTGGCGCCCTGTGGGCGGGCCTTCTGAAGGAATCCCGCCAATGGGAGCTCAGAGCTGGCCTTAAAAGGCTGGGCGTGCTTCCAGGAAATGCGAAGCAGGGTTCAACCCAGGGCCCTGCCTTGCAGAAGCTGTCCAGTGCGCATGTGTATAACTCCGTTTGTGCCTGTGCCTCTGTGGATTTGTGTGTGTGTGTGTGTGTGTGTTTGTGTGTGTGTGTGTGTCTGAGGGAGGGAGAGAGAGAGAGAACAACAGAATCACTGTGGCACAGGTGATTTTGTGCAAAACACTTGGCACATTCTGATTTACAGCTCAATATTGACACCAGGGCAGCTCTCCTTGACCCTTGGTCACTTTTCTTCTTTTCAGATGTAAAGACACTGAAGAGGGAGAGGTTTTTGCCCTGAGGCTTGCACTGGGAACTAGCAGCTGCCCTGTTTGTGTTGCCAGACTAGGAAACCTGTGGTGCCTGTCCATGTGGAGAGTCTCCTGGATGAGTTCCTTCTCGAGCCTTTTTCGCTCAGTCCCGTTGGAGCTGCATATAGCTAATGATTTGGAGATTTTATTCCTTTGGACAATTCTTTTCCTGATGCAAAGTTTCTCTCCAGGTTTTAGCAATCAATTGTGTGAATGTCACATCGAATCCATTGTAGAAAATGACTACATCAGTGTCTCTCTCTCTCTTTCTCTCTCTCTCTCTCTCTCTCTATATATATATATATATATATATATATGTATGTAACATGTAGAGGTCTGAAAATATTTTTTAGCTAGAGACCTGCACAGCTCTGGATTAGGGTAGCAATGTGGATACACCTGGCCCTTCTGAGCCACAGTCATGAGAGACATCTCACAGAGCCATATCGTATATCACTCTACAAATCTCTCTCAGCACAAACTACCACTGCCAAATCATCTACTTCCCTCTTGCTCTTTTTTTCCACCGAGTCTTATCCCAAAACTGTAAATCAAAGAAGAAATAGACATAGTGCAGTTCCCTGCACACAGGACAGGCTGAGGCTGGACCAGGGAGATGCAATACGCCAGCCTGCATCTTGGCTGGAGCATCACTATGACTACTTCGAATTTGGAGAGGCGAGGGCAGTTTTGGAGAGTGGGCTGCCGGCCAAGGGTTGCTTCTCAGAGTGGCTAAGACCTAGATGTGCTAAGTGTTACCTTTCCTCACAAACATAAAATAGCAATGCCACTTGTAAGAAGTATGCATGGGCATGGAGGGTTTGTCTTCAGTGCTCTGGCACTGATCAACACAGGGCCAGAATTTCAGTCCTTGTCTGTCTCTGTCATTCTGTCTCTCTGACTGTCTCTACGTGCCTTCTTCACTGGGCCCTTACTGGAAGTCAGTGCATGCATCGTGAACTCAGCCTTCCTGGTGTTGAAATTTTCCTTTCTTTGCCCTTTGGATTATTTAGTCTCCTGCACATGGTGTAGTACAGAGGGGAACTGCGGAGACAGCGTTGCTGCTGCAGGTTCCAGGCATATGTCCATCTCCAGCTGCAGCTGTCCAGGCCCTCTGTGCTTGACTGCCATTCTCCAGGGCCCTGAGGCTGACACTCAGCCTCAATGCAGCCCTCCTCACCTTCCTGCACAGCATCCTTGTCCTTATTCCATGAGAGCCCCGGTCAAGGGAAGTGAAACTCGATCCCCCTGGCACACACACTGTGCTTTCCCTCTATTAAGCCAAATGGAAAGGATCTGTGGTACTGATGGCCACACCAGTGTCCAGATTTCCCATGCAAAACGGAAGCTTCCAGTGTTCAGAAAGAGGGTGTTTTGATGGCTGTGAAATGTCTTTTCCAAGTGCCTCATGGTGTTTCAAATCCCTTTGAAACCTGAAGTTCTTTCTTGTATCTAGGGAATATTTTCACCACTGGCCAGAAGGTCCGCCCAACTAGGAGCACAGCTATCCAGGGGTCAGGAGGTCTTCCAGCCTGCTAGCTCCTGGAGGGATTCCTGAGTATGTCCTCAGGGCCCAAGTGTAAAAGGTGTTTCCAATTGCCTTGATTAGCAGCAGCCAGGCCCTCAGGTGAGGGGCGGGGCTGTGATCTTGACTGGAAGCCCCTAATTTGGCCAATGGAGGCATCCATCTTTTTTTGTCTGTCCATAGCAAGGGCCCGGGGAGTTTGTGCTTCCTGCAAGCAGAGCGACATTGTATGGGACACTCATGCAAGCCTACTTCTAGGAATCTCTCTGAGTGTGATGTGTGGACACCAGGACACCGTGATCAGGGATGTGAGGCCACAGGAGCAATTGCCTTAGCCGGATCCAAAGGGTAGGTGTAAGGGGCCGGGTTCATCCACTATTGTTTGGTTCAACACACTTCCCATCTATGTGGAAACACAGCCCTTTCTGGGTACTTTCTGGGATTGTAATCTGCTGCCCTGAGCAGTGGACTGAGAGCCTGGAGGCTGAGTAGGCAGCCAAACGTGACTGGACAGGCTCAAGCCCCTGAATTCTGAGGGGTGCCCCAGCTTCCCCCATTGGCAGTGTTTGGATCATAGTGAGGCATGGCATTGATTCGGAACTCAGGAGAGTGAGACATGAGAGTCCCTTTGCATATGCATTCTTGCTTAGCCACAATCTGGGCTAGCTGGCTTGCCCTGACCAGATAGGTTCTCTGTACATAAGTTGCAGGAGAGGCTGGCTCCCTTGCCACCCATGCTCTGAGACTACTACAGGTGATCTCTGAGCACACACAGACACACACAAACAGACAGACAGACACACACACACACACACACACACACACACACACACATTACTGTCAGGTTGGTAGTAGAGCCTATGGTGAAGGCTGGGGCTGTCTGGGGTCTGTGGGCATGAGAGCTGCTGCCTTACAATCTCTACAAGCCAGGTTTGAACCTGTCATCAATGAACACAGTGTAGGAGGTTTTTGAATTCTGGTCTCTTTCCAACTCATCTATTTCTCTTCTCGCCTTCTCTATCTCTAACTCTCACATGCTCTCACACACTCTGTCTTCACTCATTAATATTTTACTTAGATTCTTATTTTACTGACAGGCCCAGATAGACAAAGAGAGTTACCAGAGCACTGCTGAGCTCTGGCTTGTTGTGTTGGCGATTTCACCTAGGCTACTGGAGCCTCAGTTTGTAAGTCTTTCTGACACAAGCCATATTCTGTCTCCTCATTTCCATGCCAGTATCACTCAGAGTTTATAATAAAGATATACATACATGGATAGATATACATATAGATTTATATATCTGTCATTTTTAGAATGTTCGACCTATGTATTTGACCTTCTTTCAGAATTACCACATTTATAACAGCCTAGTTTTTCTGAAATAATTGGCCATATAGTTGGAGCAGGATTCAATACAATTATAAATAATAGAACCTTCCAGTAGCATTTCTAATCGTGTTTCTATTAGCATCCTTATTGTAATTATCATGGCCCAGATCTTCCCTCCTTTTTCTAGCTAGTGTAAGCTTCAATACGTATGTGTTTGTTTTCTTTCTCCGGAAATCTTAATGTCCCTGGACCCTGAAGTGTTAGGGAATTTTTGAAGCAGCCCTCTGTTTCTCAGCAGATGGTTTCTATGTTTCTGCTGTCATCAGGTCTTCTTGTGGTTTTTGTCTTTATTTATTTTTATTGTTTCAAGTCCTCCTAGATCATCCCCATTTATTTGCATATTTATTGATTTAGTCAGGTATCACATGTGGCATCATTTCTTCTGCTTGAGAGATTTTCTCTTATAACTGAAGGGAACTTTTGATGCACAATACATTTCCTGGGGCAAATACTACACACATATGGTGAAGGCTTGGGTTGTCTGGGGTCTGTGGGCATTAGAGCTGCTGCGTGACAATCTCTACAACCCAGGTTTGAACCTGTCATGAATGAACACAGCCTAGGGGTTTTTTGACTTCTGGTCTATTTCCAACTCTTCTATTTCTCTTCTCGCCATCTCTGTCTCTGACTCTCACAGGCTCTCTCTCACTCTGTCTGAACTCAGGAATATTTTACTTATATCCTTATTTTATTGACAGGCCCAGATATACAAAGAGAGTGGCCAGAGCACTGCTGAGCTCTGGCTGGTTTTGTTTGTGATTTCACCTAGGCTACTGGAGCCTCTGATTGGTAAGTCTCTCTGACTTAAGCCATATTCTGTCTCCTCATATCCATGGCAGTATCTCTCAGACTTTATAATAAAGATATACATCCATATACATATATAAATATACATATATATCTCTGTCATTTTTAGAATTGTCAACCTATGTAATTGATCTTAATCAGAATTCACACATTTACAACAGGTTCCTTTTTCCCTACTAATTGGCCACATAGTTGGAGCAGGATTCAATACAATTATAAATAATAGAACCTTCCAGTAGCATTTCTAATAGCATTTCTATCAGCATCCTTATTTTAATTATCATAGTACAGAACTTGCCTCCTTTCTCTAGTGTAAGCTTCAATACATATGAGTTTCTTTTCATTCTCCCGAAATCTTAATTTCCCTGGACTCTGAAGGGTCTCGGAACTTTTGAAGCAGCCCTTGATTCACAGCAGATGGTTTCTATGTTTCTGCTGTCATCAGGTCTTCTTGTGCTTTTTGTTTTTATTTTTCATTTGTTTCAAATCCTCCTAGATAACCCCCATTTACTTGCATATTTATTTATTTATTTATTTATTTGGTTCTATATTACATGAGGGGTCCATTCTTCTGCTTGATAGATTTTTCTCTTATAATTGAAGGGAAGTTTACACTCACAATACATATCCTGTCGTAAATACTACACACATATGGTGAAGGCTGGGGTTGTCTGGGGTCTGTGGACAGGAGACTGATGCCTTACAATCTCGACAACCCAGGTTTGAACCTGTCATGTATGAACACAGAGTGGGAGCTTTTGGACTTCTGGTCTCTTTCCAACTCTTCTATTTCTCTTCTTGCCTTCTCTGTCTCTGACTCTCACAGGCTCTCACTCACTCTGTCTGCACTCATTAATATTTTACTTTTATATTATTTGACTGACAGGCCCAGATATACAGAGCGAGTCACCAGGGCCCGGCTGAGCTCTGGATTGTTTTGTTGGCGATTTCACCTAGGTTTCTGGAGCCTCAGCTTTGTAAGTCTCTCTGGCACAAGCCATACTCTGTCTCCTCATAGCCATGCCAGTATCCCTCATAGTTGATAATAAAGATACACATACATATATGTACATATACATACATATATATATATATATATATATCAGACATTTTTAGAATTGTTGACCTTTTTATTTGATCTGAATGCAGAATTACCGCATTTATAATAGCCTCCTTATTCATAAATAATTGGTCACATAGTTGGAGCAGGATTCACTACAATTATAAATTATAAACTTTCCAGGAGCATTTCCAATAGCCTTTCTATCAGTATCCTTATTGTAATTATCATAGCACAGAACTTGCCTCCATTTTCTAGTGTAAGCTTCAAATCGTATGCATTTCTTTTCATTCTCGGAATTCGTAATTTGCCTGGACCCTGTGTGTCAGGGAATTTTTGAAGCAGCCCTCTATTTCTCAGCAGACGTTTTCTATATTTCTGCTGTCATCAGGTCTTCCTGTGGTGTTTGTTTTTATTTTTTTATTTTTTTCAAATCCTCTTAGATCATTCCCATTTATTTGCATATTTATTTATTTATTTATTTCGTCCGATATCACATGAGGGGTCATTTCTTCTGCCTGATAGATTTTCTCTTATAATTGAAGGGAACTTTTGACACACAATACATTTCCTTTTGCAGATACTATACACTACTACAACTGCTACTGCACTGTTTTTGACAGTGACATCCAATGCACAATGGATTAGTATTGCATGGCTCTAGAGAATGTTCACTATTTAACCTACAATGTTTTTAACCTCACAAATATTTATTCTGTTCTTTCTTGGGGGATGAATGGTTTACAGTCAACAGTTCCATGTAATAGTGGGCACGGGGTGGGGGGTAATTTTTCCCACTACCCCTGTATTTCTGTACATCCTTTGTAACTTTCTTATTGAGGAGAAGCAAACAGTCATAAATTGAGAGAGCAGGGCCCAAGCAGGAAGAGAGACAGAGAGACATCTGCAGCTCTGATTTGTCACTAGCCCAGCTTTTCCCTAGCTGGGTAAGTGTGACCAGGGGCTCAAAACAGGGTCCTGGGATTCCACATAGTTCCCTGGCAGCTCCACCAGCTGTCCCTCCAACCCATGCTCCCTTCGTTGTCCATGTAACTATCGATCTGCTCTAGGCATTTCTCACCTTCATATGCCAGAAACTTAACACTTCTCCCTTCCACCCATGAAACTTTGACCTTTTGCTAGGGTGCAAAACAGCAACTCCAATCCAAGTTATTTTCGGGACAAGTGTGTACGTCTCTGTGGGAAGGTGTGTGTGTGTGTAAGTGTGCATAAGTGTGTTTCAGTTAAGATTACCGCTGTTGTTTCTTTATTCCTGACACAGGGACTTAGGAACTGGGTTGTGTTATGACAAAGGAAGTTTCCACTGCACAAGTGGTTTTTCAAGTATGAATTGGCACATTGGATTGTGGACTCTGTTGTGCATTCTCCCAGGTGGTCCTCAGATGGGTTCTTTCCTTTGCTATTCCCATGCTGTGTGTAATTTTCTGGGTAGACTCAAAGAGGAGTGGCATGGGGAGCTCAGCTGCATTCTGCTGTATGTCCAGAAGGTGGCGGCAAAGACCATAGTTGAGTGTAGTGATTCTGTGGAATGAGGAGAACTCTAGGAATTGTGGCCCGTGGACAGCAGGGTTGAAATTGACGTAGAGTGCCCTAGACATCTGTTCTTTCCTGTGGGGTGGGGGGATCCCCCATTTGGCTTTGCAAGTGGAAGGGGTTTCTCTCTTTGCCTGGGATGACTCTACTGGGAGCTTGTGAATCCCTGTGCTCAGCTGCATTCTGCTGGGTGTCCACAAGAGGGCAGCACCAGGGCGGGACTAAGGCTCCATGGGGCAAGTGCCCTGAGGCACTGGGCTAGGAGAGTGGCGACAGTGTTTCTGGGTGTGCCCCAAGAGCATGGCCAGCCTAGCGCAGGCAGGCAGTGTCCTAAGGATGGGCCCAGACAGGAGCTGTGGGGGTCGTGTTTGCAGAAACAGGGCCTTCAGAGGATGGCAGAAAGTCCCCGGGGGCGGGCCTCAGAGCCCGTGCCCAATGAGCCTGAGGGGAGGGCCCAGTGGGTATTCATAGAGACAGCTGGCCAATCAGAGAGGAGGAACGTCACCCTCAGGGGCGTGAAGCAAGAGCTGGCCAATGAGAACAGAGGAGGAGTTGCGTGGGTGGGCCTCAGAGAGCAGCCCACCAATGAGAGCCTGGGTGCTGGCTCTGGGTGGGCGTACCCCTGGAGGTCAGCCAATCAGGGTCCAGCGGAAGTGCCTGGGGGGCGGGCCCACGGGAGGCTGTCCAATGAGCGCCTGGGGCGGGCCTCGTGGGCGGAGCCCAGGAGGCTGGCCAATCATGGGGCAAGGGAGGTGACCTTCCTGGGCGTGCCTTAGGAACTGGCCTATCAGGGGGCGCCCCTCAGACAGCAGCCCGCCAATGGGAGCCAAGAGAAGGCTGGCTGGGGGCGTGTCCCTGGGACACCAGGCCAATCAGAGTCGAGCGGAAGTGGCTGGTGGGCGGGCCTTCCGGAGGCTGCCCAATCAGCGTGCTGCAGGGCCGTGTGGGCGGTGCTCAAGGCCGCGGGCCAATCACTGACTAGGGGCCCGGACCCTCCTGGGCGTGTCCAAGCACACTGGCCAATGAGATTGCTGGTGGGGTTCTGGGCGTGGCCTAGGCCTCTGGCCTATCAGAGCCTGGCTGGCGCCCTGTGGGCGGGCCTTCTGAAGGAATCCCGCCAATGGGAGCTCAGAGCTGGCCTTAAAAGGCTGGGCGTGCTTCCAGGAAATGCGAAGCAGGGTTCAACCCAGGGCCCTGCCTTGCAGAAGCTGTCCAGTGCGCATGTGTATAACTCCGTTTGTGCCTGTGCCTCTGTGGATTTGTGTGTGTGTGTGTGTGTGTGTTTGTGTGTGTGTCTGAGGGAGGGAGAGAGAGAGAGAACAACAGAATCACTGTGGCACAGGTGATTTTGTGCAAAACACTTGGCACATTCTGATTTACAGCTCAATATTGACACCAGGGCAGCTCTCCTTGACCCTTGGTCACTTTTCTTCTTTTCAGATGTAAAGACACTGAAGAGGGAGAGGTTTTTGCCCTGAGGCTTGCACTGGGAACTAGCAGCTGCCCTGTTTGTGTTGCCAGACTAGGAAACCTGTGGTGCCTGTCCATGTGGAGAGTCTCCTGGATGAGTTCCTTCTCGAGCCTTTTTCGCTCAGTCCCGTTGGAGCTGCATATAGCTAATGATTTGGAGATTTTATTCCTTTGGACAATTCTTTTCCTGATGCAAAGTTTCTCTCCAGGTTTTAGCAATCAATTGTGTGAATGTCACATCGAATCCATTGTAGAAAATGACTACATCAGTGTCTCTCTCTCTCTTTCTCTCTCTCTCTCTCTCTCTCTCTCTCTCTATATATATATATATATATATATATATATATATATATATATATGTATGTAACATGTAGAGGTCTGAAAATATTTTTTAGCTAGAGACCTGCACAGCTCTGGATTAGGGTAGCAATGTGGATACACCTGGCCCTTCTGAGCCACAGTCATGAGAGACATCTCACAGAGCCATATCGTATATCACTCTACAAATCTCTCTCAGCACAAACTACCACTGCCAAATCATCTACTTCCCTCTTGCTCTTTTTTTCCACCGAGTCTTATCCCAAAACTGTAAATCAAAGAAGAAATAGACATAGTGCAGTTCCCTGCACACAGGACAGGCTGAGGCTGGACCAGGGAGATGCAATACGCCAGCCTGCATCTTGGCTGGAGCATCACTATGACTACTTCGAATTTGGAGAGGCGAGGGCAGTTTTGGAGAGTGGGCTGCCGGCCAAGGGTTGCTTCTCAGAGTGGCTAAGACCTAGATGTGCTAAGTGTTACCTTTCCTCACAAACATAAAATAGCAATGCCACTTGTAAGAAGTATGCATGGGCATGGAGGGTTTGTCTTCAGTGCTCTGGCACTGATCAACACAGGGCCAGAATTTCAGTCCTTGTCTGTCTCTGTCATTCTGTCTCTCTGACTGTCTCTACGTGCCTTCTTCACTGGGCCCTTACTGGAAGTCAGTGCATGCATCGTGAACTCAGCCTTCCTGGTGTTGAAATTTTCCTTTCTTTGCCCTTTGGATTATTTAGTCTCCTGCACATGGTGTAGTACAGAGGGGAACTGCGGAGACAGCGTTGCTGCTGCAGGTTCCAGGCATATGTCCATCTCCAGCTGCAGCTGTCCAGGCCCTCTGTGCTTGACTGCCATTCTCCAGGGCCCTGAGGCTGACACTCAGCCTCAATGCAGCCCTCCTCACCTTCCTGCACAGCATCCTTGTCCTTATTCCATGAGAGCCCCGGTCAAGGGAAGTGAAACTCGATCCCCCTGGCACACACACTGTGCTTTCCCTCTATTAAGCCAAATGGAAAGGATCTGTGGTACTGATGGCCACACCAGTGTCCAGATTTCCCATGCAAAACGGAAGCTTCCAGTGTTCAGAAAGAGGGTGTTTTGATGGCTGTGAAATGTCTTTTCCAAGTGCCTCATGGTGTTTCAAATCCCTTTGAAACCTGAAGTTCTTTCTTGTATCTAGGGAATATTTTCACCACTGGCCAGAAGGTCCGCCCAACTAGGAGCACAGCTATCCAGGGGTCAGGAGGTCTTCCAGCCTGCTAGCTCCTGGAGGGATTCCTGAGTATGTCCTCAGGGCCCAAGTGTAAAAGGTGTTTCCAATTGTCTTGATTAGCAGCAGCCAGGCCCTCAGGTGAGGGGCGGGGCTGTGATCTTGACTGGAAGCCCCTAATTTGGCCAATGGAGGCATCCATCTTTTTTTGTCTGTCCATAGCAAGGGCCCGGGGAGTTTGTGCTTCCTGCAAGCAGAGCGACATTGTATGGGACACTCATGCAAGCCTACTTCTAGGAATCTCTCTGAGTGTGATGTGTGGACACCAGGACACCGTGATCAGGGATGTGAGGCCACAGGAGCAATTGCCTTAGCCGGATCCAAAGGGTAGGTGTAAGGGGCCGGGTTCATCCACTATTGTTTGGTTCAACACACTTCCCATCTATGTGGAAACACAGCCCTTTCTGGGTACTTTCTGGGATTGTAATCTGCTGCCCTGAGCAGTGGACTGAGAGCCTGGAGGCTGAGTAGGCAGCCAAACGTGACTGGACAGGCTCAAGCCCCTGAATTCTGAGGGGTGCCCCAGCTTCCCCCATTGGCAGTGTTTGGATCATAGTGAGGCATGGCATTGATTCGGAACTCAGGAGAGTGAGACATGAGAGTCCCTTTGCATATGCATTCTTGCTTAGCCACAATCTGGGCTAGCTGGCTTGCCCTGACCAGATAGGTTCTCTGTACATAAGTTGCAGGAGAGGCTGGCTCCCTTGCCACCCATGCTCTGAGACTACTACAGGTGATCTCTGAGCACACACAGACACACACAAACAGACAGACAGACACACACACACACACACACACACACACACACACATTACTGTCAGGTTGGTAGTAGAGCCTATGGTGAAGGCTGGGGCTGTCTGGGGTCTGTGGGCATGAGAGCTGCTGCCTTACAATCTCTACAAGCCAGGTTTGAACCTGTCATCAATGAACACAGTGTAGGAGGTTTTTGAATTCTGGTCTCTTTCCAACTCATCTATTTCTCTTCTCGCCTTCTCTATCTCTAACTCTCACATGCTCTCACACACTCTGTCTTCACTCATTAATATTTTACTTAGATTCTTATTTTACTGACAGGCCCAGATAGACAAAGAGAGTTACCAGAGCACTGCTGAGCTCTGGCTTGTTGTGTTGGCGATTTCACCTAGGCTACTGGAGCCTCAGTTTGTAAGTCTTTCTGACACAAGCCATATTCTGTCTCCTCATTTCCATGCCAGTATCACTCAGAGTTTATAATAAAGATATACATACATGTATATATATACATATAGATTTATATATCTGTCATTTTTAGAATGTTCGACCTATGTATTTGACCTTCTTTCAGAATTACCACATTTATAACAGCCTAGTTTTTCTGAAATAATTGGCCATATAGTTGGAGCAGGATTCAATACAATTATAAATAATAGAACCTTCCAGTAGCATTTCTAATCGTGTTTCTATTAGCATCCTTATTGTAATTATCATGGCCCAGATCTTCCCTCCTTTTTCTAGCTAGTGTAAGCTTCAATACGTATGTGTTTGTTTTCTTTCTCCGGAAATCTTAATGTCCCTGGACCCTGAAGTGTTAGGGAATTTTTGAAGCAGCCCTCTGTTTCTCAGCAGATGGTTTCTATGTTTCTGCTGTCATCAGGTCTTCTTGTGGTTTTTGTCTTTATTTATTTTTATTGTTTCAAGTCCTCCTAGATCATCCCCATTTATTTGCATATTTATTGATTTAGTCAGGTATCACATGTGGCATCATTTCTTCTGCTTGAGAGATTTTCTCTTATAACTGAAGGGAACTTTTGATGCACAATACATTTCCTGGGGCAAATACTACACACATATGGTGAAGGCTTGGGTTGTCTGGGGTCTGTGGGCATTAGAGCTGCTGCGTGACAATCTCTACAACCCAGGTTTGAACCTGTCATGAATGAACACAGCCTAGGGGTTTTTTGACTTCTGGTCTATTTCCAACTCTTCTATTTCTCTTCTCGCCATCTCTGTCTCTGACTCTCACAGGCTCTCTCTCACTCTGTCTGAACTCAGGAATATTTTACTTATATCCTTATTTTATTGACAGGCCCAGATATACAAAGAGAGTGGCCAGAGCACTGCTGAGCTCTGGCTGGTTTTGTTTGTGATTTCACCTAGGCTACTGGAGCCTCTGATTGGTAAGTCTCTCTGACTTAAGCCATATTCTGTCTCCTCATATCCATGGCAGTATCTCTCAGACTTTATAATAAAGATATACATCCATATACATATATAAATATACATATATATCTCTGTCATTTTTAGAATTGTCAACCTATGTAATTGATCTTAATCAGAATTCACACATTTACAACAGGTTCCTTTTTCCCTACTAATTGGCCACATAGTTGGAGCAGGATTCAATACAATTATAAATAATAGAACCTTCCAGTAGCATTTCTAATAGCATTTCTATCAGCATCCTTATTTTAATTATCATAGTACAGAACTTGCCTCCTTTCTCTAGTGTAAGCTTCAATAAATATGAGTTTCTTTTCATTCTCCCGAAATCTTAATTTCCCTGGACTCTGAAGGGTCTCGGAACTTTTGAAGCAGCCCTTGATTCACAGCAGATGGTTTCTATGTTTCTGCTGTCATCAGGTCTTCTTGTGCTTTTTGTTTTTATTTTTCATTTGTTTCAAATCCTCCTAGATAACCCCCATTTACTTGCATATTTATTTATTTATTTATTTATTTATTTATTTGGTTCTATATTACATGAGTGGTCCATTCTTCTGCTTGATAGATTTTTCTCTTATAATTGAAGGGAAGTTTACACTCACAATACATATCCTGTCGTAAATACTACACACATATGGTGAAGGCTGGGGTTGTCTGGGGTCTGTGGACAGGAGACTGATGCCTTACAATCTCGACAACCCAGGTTTGAACCTGTCATGTATGAACACAGAGTGGGAGCTTTTGGACTTCTGGTCTCTTTCCAACTCTTCTATTTCTCTTCTTGCCTTCTCTGTCTCTGACTCTCACAGGCTCTCACTCACTCTGTCTGCACTCATTAATATTTTACTTTTATATTATTTGACTGACAGGCCCAGATATACAGAGCGAGTCACCAGGGCCCGGCTGAGCTCTGGATTGTTTTGTTGGCGATTTCACCTAGGTTTCTGGAGCCTCAGCTTTGTAAGTCTCTCTGGCACAAGCCATACTCTGTCTCCTCATAGCCATGCCAGTATCCCTCATAGTTGATAATAAAGATACACATACATATATGTACATATACATACATATATATATATATATATATATATATCAGACATTTTTAGAATTGTTGACCTTTTTATTTGATCTGAATGCAGAATTACCGCATTTATAATAGCCTCCTTATTCATAAATAATTGGTCACATAGTTGGAGCAGGATTCACTACAATTATAAATTATAAACTTTCCAGGAGCATTTCCAATAGCCTTTCTATCAGTATCCTTATTGTAATTATCATAGCACAGAACTTGCCTCCATTTTCTAGTGTAAGCTTCAAATCGTATGCATTTCTTTTCATTCTCGGAATTCGTAATTTGCCTGGACCCTGTGTGTCAGGGAATTTTTGAAGCAGCCCTCTATTTCTCAGCAGACGTTTTCTATATTTCTGCTGTCATCAGGTCTTCCTGTGGTGTTTGTTTTTATTTTTTTATTTTTTTCAAATCCTCTTAGATCATTCCCATTTATTTGCATATTTATTTATTTATTTATTTCGTCCGATATCACATGAGGGGTCATTTCTTCTGCCTGATAGATTTTCTCTTATAATTGAAGGGAACTTTTGACACACAATACATTTCCTTTTGCAGATACTATACACTACTACAACTGCTACTGCACTGTTTTTGACAGTGACATCCAATGCACAATGGATTAGTATTGCATGGCTCTAGAGAATGTTCACTATTTAACCTACAATGTTTTTAACCTCACAAATATTTATTCTGTTCTTTCTTGGGGGATGAATGGTTTACAGTCAACAGTTCCATGTAATAGTGGGCACGGGGTGGGGGGTAATTTTTCCCACTACCCCTGTATTTCTGTACATCCTTTGTAACTTTCTTATTGAGGAGAAGCAAACAGTCATAAATTGAGAGAGCAGGGCCCAAGCAGGAAGAGAGACAGAGAGACATCTGCAGCTCTGATTTGTCACTAGCCCAGCTTTTCCCTAGCTGGGTAAGTGTGACCAGGGGCTCAAAACAGGGTCCTGGGATTCCACATAGTTCCCTGGCAGCTCCACCAGCTGTCCCTCCAACCCATGCTCCCTTCGTTGTCCATGTAACTATCGATCTGCTCTAGGCATTTCTCACCTTCATATGCCAGAAACTTAACACTTCTCCCTTCCACCCATGAAACTTTGACCTTTTGCTAGGGTGCAAAACAGCAACTCCAATCCAAGTTATTTTCGGGACAAGTGTGTACGTCTCTGTGGGAAGGTGTGTGTGTGTGTGTGTGTGTGTGTGTGTAAGTGTGCATAAGTGTGTTTCAGTTAAGATTACCGCTGTTGTTTCTTTATTCCTGACACAGGGACTTAGGAACTGGGTTGTGTTATGACAAAGGAAGTTTCCACTGCACAAGTGGTTTTTCAAGTATGAATTGGCACATTGGATTGTGGACTCTGTTGTGCATTCTCCCAGGTGGTCCTCAGATGGGTTCTTTCCTTTGCTATTCCCATGCTGTGTGTAATTTTCTGGGTAGACTCAAAGAGGAGTGGCATGGGGAGCTCAGCTGCATTCTGCTGTATGTCCAGAAGGTGGCGGCAAAGACCATAGTTGAGTGTAGTGATTCTGTGGAATGAGGAGAACTCTAGGAATTGTGGCCCGTGGACAGCAGGGTTGAAATTGACGTAGAGTGCCCTAGACATCTGTTCTTTCCTGTGGGGTGGGGGGATCCCCCATTTGGCTTTGCAAGTGGAAGGGGTTTCTCTCTTTGCCTGGGATGACTCTACTGGGAGCTTGTGAATCCCTGTGCTCAGCTGCATTCTGCTGGGTGTCCACAAGAGGGCAGCACCAGGGCGGGACTAAGGCTCCATGGGGCAAGTGCCCTGAGGCACTGGGCTAGGAGAGTGGCGACAGTGTTTCTGGGTGTGCCCCAAGAGCATGGCCAGCCTAGCGCAGGCAGGCAGTGTCCTAAGGATGGGCCCAGACAGGAGCTGTGGGGGTCGTGTTTGCAGAAACAGGGCCTTCAGAGGATGGCAGAAAGTCCCCGGGGGCGGGCCTCAGAGCCCTTGCCCAATGAGCCTGAGGGGAGGGCCCAGTGGGTATTCATAGAGACAGCTGGCCAATCAGAGAGGAGGAACGTCACCCTCAGGGGCGTGAAGCAAGAGCTGGCCAATGAGAACAGAGGAGGAGTTGCGTGGGTGGGCCTCAGAGAGCAGCCCACCAATGAGAGCCTGGGTGCTGGCTCTGGGTGGGCGTACCCCTGGAGGTCAGCCAATCAGGGTCCAGCGGAAGTGCCTGGGGGGCGGGCCCACGGGAGGCTGTCCAATGAGCGCCTGGGGCGGGCCTCGTGGGCGGAGCCCAGGAGGCTGGCCAATCATGGGGCAAGGGCGGTGACCTTCCTGGGCGTGCCTTAGGTACTGGCCTATCAGGGGGCGCCCCTCAGACAGCAGCCCGCCAATGGGAGCCAAGAGAAGGCTGGCTGGGGGCGTGTCCCTGGGACACCAGGCCAATCAGAGTCGAGCGGAAGTGGCTGGTGGGCGGGCCTTCCGGAGGCTGCCCAATCAGCGTGCTGCAGGGCCGTGTGGGCGGTGCTCAAGGCCGCTGGCCAATCACTGACTAGGGGCCCGGACCCTCCTGGGCGTGTCCAAGCACACTGGCCAATGAGATTGCTGGTGGGGTTCTGGGCGTGGCCTAGGCCTCTGGCCTATCAGAGCCTGGCTGGCGCCCTGTGGGAGGGCCTTCTGAAGGAATCCCGCCAATGGGAGCTCAGAGCTGGCCTTAAAAGGCTGGGCGTGCTTCCAGGAAATGCGAAGCAGGGTTCAGCCCAGGGCCCTGCCTTGCAGAAGCTGTCCAGTGCGCATGTGTATAACTCCGTTTGTGCCTGTGCCTCTGTGGATTTGTGTGTGTGTGTGTGTGTTTGTGTGTGTGTGTGTGTCTGAGGGAGGGAGAGAGAGAGAGAACAACAGAATCACTGTGGCACAGGTGATTTTGTGCAAAACACTTGGCACATTCTGATTTACAGCTCAATATTGACACCAGGGCAGCTCTCCTTGACCCTTGGTCACTTTTCTTCTTTTCAGATGTAAAGACACTGAAGAGGGAGAGGTTTTTGCCCTGAGGCTTGCACTGGGAACTAGCAGCTGCCCTGTTTGTGTTGCCAGACTAGGAAACCTGTGGTGCCTGTCCATGTGGAGAGTCTCCTGGATGAGTTCCTTCTCGAGCCTTTTTCGCTCAGTCCCGTTGGAGCTGCATATAGCTAATGATTTGGAGATTTTATTCCTTTGGACAATTCTTTTCCTGATGCAAAGTTTCTCTCCAGGTTTTAGCAATCAATTGTGTGAATGTCACATCGAATCCATTGTAGAAAATGACTACATCAGTGTCTCTCTCTCTCTTTCTCTCTCTCTCTCTCTCTCTATATATATATATATATATATATGTATGTAACATGTAGAGGTCTGAAAATATTTTTTAGCTAGAGACCTGCACAGCTCTGGATTAGGGTAGCAATGTGGATACACCTGGCCCTTCTGAGCCACAGTCATGAGAGACATCTCACAGAGCCATATCGTATATCACTCTACAAATCTCTCTCAGCACAAACTACCACTGCCAAATCATCTACTTCCCTCTTGCTCTTTTTTTCCACCGAGTCTTATCCCAAAACTGTAAATCAAAGAAGAAATAGACATAGTGCAGTTCCCTGCACACAGGACAGGCTGAGGCTGGACCAGGGAGATGCAATACGCCAGCCTGCATCTTGGCTGGAGCATCACTATGACTACTTTGAATTTGGAGAGGCGAGGGCAGTTTTGGAGAGTGGGCTGCCGGCCAAGGGTTGCTTCTCAGAGTGGCTAAGACCTAGATGTGCTAAGTGTTACCTTTCCTCACAAACATAAAATAGCAATGCCACTTGTAAGAAGTATGCATGGGCATGGAGGGTTTGTCTTCAGTGCTCTGGCACTGATCAACACAGGGCCAGAATTTCAGTCCTTGTCTGTCTCTGTCATTCTGTCTCTCTGACTGTCTCTACGTGCCTTCTTCACTGGGCCCTTACTGGAAGTCAGTGCATGCATCGTGAACTCAGCCTTCCTGGTGTTGAAATTTTCCTTTCTTTGCCCTTTGGATTATTTAGTCTCCTGCACATGGTGTAGTACAGAGGGGAACTGCGGAGACAGCGTTGCTGCTGCAGGTTCCAGGCATATGTCCATCTCCAGCTGCAGCTGTCCAGGCCCTCTGTGCTTGACTGCCATTCTCCAGGGCCCTGAGGCTGACACTCAGCCTCAATGCAGCCCTCCTCACCTTCCTGCACAGCATCCTTGTCCTTATTCCATGAGAGCCCCGGTCAAGGGAAGTGAAACTCGATCCCCCTGGCACACACACTGTGCTTTCCCTCTATTAAGCCAAATGGAAAGGATCTGTGGTACTGATGGCCACACCAGTGTCCAGATTTCCCATGCAAAACGGAAGCTTCCAGTGTTCAGAAAGAGGGTGTTTTGATGGCTGTGAAATGTCTTTTCCAAGTGCCTCATGGTGTTTCAAATCCCTTTGAAACCTGAAGTTCTTTCTTGTATCTAGGGAATATTTTCACCACTGGCCAGAAGGTCCGCCCAACTAGGAGCACAGCTATCCAGGGGTCAGGAGGTCTTCCAGCCTGCTAGCTCCTGGAGGGATTCCTGAGTATGTCCTCAGGGCCCAAGTGTAAAAGGTGTTTCCAATTGTCTTGATTAGCAGCAGCCAGGCCCTCAGGTGAGGGGCGGGGCTGTGATCTTGACTGGAAGCCCCTAATTTGGCCAATGGAGGCATCCATCTTTTTTTGTCTGTCCATAGCAAGGGCCCGGGGAGTTTGTGCTTCCTGCAAGCAGAGCGACATTGTATGGGACACTCATGCAAGCCTACTTCTAGGAATCTCTCTGAGTGTGATGTGTGGACACCAGGACACCGTGATCAGGGATGTGAGGCCACAGGAGCAATTGCCTTAGCCGGATCCAAAGGGTAGGTGTAAGGGGCCGGGTTCATCCACTATTGTTTGGTTCAACACACTTCCCATCTATGTGGAAACACAGCCCTTTCTGGGTACTTTCTGGGATTGTAATCTGCTGCCCTGAGCAGTGGACTGAGAGCCTGGAGGCTGAGTAGGCAGCCAAACGTGACTGGACAGGCTCAAGCCCCTGAATTCTGAGGGGTGCCCCAGCTTCCCCCATTGGCAGTGTTTGGATCATAGTGAGGCATGGCATTGATTCGGAACTCAGGAGAGTGAGACATGAGAGTCCCTTTGCATATGCATTCTTGCTTAGCCACAATCTGGGCTAGCTGGCTTGCCCTGACCAGATAGGTTCTCTGTACATAAGTTGCAGGAGAGGCTGGCTCCCTTGCCACCCATGCTCTGAGACTACTACAGGTGATCTCTGAGCACACACAGACACACACAAACAGACAGACAGACACACACACACACACACACACACACACACACACATTACTGTCAGGTTGGTAGTAGAGCCTATGGTGAAGGCTGGGGCTGTCTGGGGTCTGTGGGCATGAGAGCTGCTGCCTTACAATCTCTACAAGCCAGGTTTGAACCTGTCATCAATGAACACAGTGTAGGAGGTTTTTGAATTCTGGTCTCTTTCCAACTCATCTATTTCTCTTCTCGCCTTCTCTATCTCTAACTCTCACATGCTCTCACACACTCTGTCTTCACTCATTAATATTTTACTTAGATTCTTATTTTACTGACAGGCCCAGATAGACAAAGAGAGTTACCAGAGCACTGCTGAGCTCTGGCTTGTTGTGTTGGCGATTTCACCTAGGCTACTGGAGCCTCAGTTTGTAAGTCTTTCTGACACAAGCCATATTCTGTCTCCTCATTTCCATGCCAGTATCACTCAGAGTTTATAATAAAGATATACATACATGTATATATATACATATAGATTTATATATCTGTCATTTTTAGAATGTTCGACCTATGTATTTGACCTTCTTTCAGAATTACCACATTTATAACAGCCTAGTTTTTCTGAAATAATTGGCCATATAGTTGGAGCAGGATTCAATACAATTATAAATAATAGAACCTTCCAGTAGCATTTCTAATCGTGTTTCTATTAGCATCCTTATTGTAATTATCATGGCCCAGATCTTCCCTCCTTTTTCTAGCTAGTGTAAGCTTCAATACGTATGTGTTTGTTTTCTTTCTCCGGAAATCTTAATGTCCCTGGACCCTGAAGTGTTAGGGAATTTTTGAAGCAGCCCTCTGTTTCTCAGCAGATGGTTTCTATGTTTCTGCTGTCATCAGGTCTTCTTGTGGTTTTTGTCTTTATTTATTTTTATTGTTTCAAGTCCTCCTAGATCATCCCCATTTATTTGCATATTTATTGATTTAGTCAGGTATCACATGTGGCATCATTTCTTCTGCTTGAGAGATTTTCTCTTATAACTGAAGGGAACTTTTGATGCACAATACATTTCCTGGGGCAAATACTACACACATATGGTGAAGGCTTGGGTTGTCTGGGGTCTGTGGGCATTAGAGCTGCTGCGTGACAATCTCTACAACCCAGGTTTGAACCTGTCATGAATGAACACAGCCTAGGGGTTTTTTGACTTCTGGTCTATTTCCAACTCTTCTATTTCTCTTCTCGCCATCTCTGTCTCTGACTCTCACAGGCTCTCTCTCACTCTGTCTGAACTCAGGAATATTTTACTTATATCCTTATTTTATTGACAGGCCCAGATATACAAAGAGAGTGGCCAGAGCACTGCTGAGCTCTGGCTGGTTTTGTTTGTGATTTCACCTAGGCTACTGGAGCCTCTGATTGGTAAGTCTCTCTGACTTAAGCCATATTCTGTCTCCTCATATCCATGGCAGTATCTCTCAGACTTTATAATAAAGATATACATCCATATACATATATAAATATACATATATATCTCTGTCATTTTTAGAATTGTCAACCTATGTAATTGATCTTAATCAGAATTCACACATTTACAACAGGTTCCTTTTTCCCTACTAATTGGCCACATAGTTGGAGCAGGATTCAATACAATTATAAATAATAGAACCTTCCAGTAGCATTTCTAATAGCATTTCTATCAGCATCCTTATTTTAATTATCATAGTACAGAACTTGCCTCCTTTCTCTAGTGTAAGCTTCAATACATATGAGTTTCTTTTCATTCTCCCGAAATCTTAATTTCCCTGGACTCTGAAGGGTCTCGGAACTTTTGAAGCAGCCCTTGATTCACAGCAGATGGTTTCTATGTTTCTGCTGTCATCAGGTCTTCTTGTGCTTTTTGTTTTTATTTTTCATTTGTTTCAAATCCTCCTAGATAACCCCCATTTACTTGCATATTTATTTATTTATTTATTTATTTATTTATTTGGTTCTATATTACATGAGGGGTCCATTCTTCTGCTTGATAGATTTTTCTCTTATAATTGAAGGGAAGTTTACACTCACAATACATATCCTGTCGTAAATACTACACACATATGGTGAAGGCTGGGGTTGTCTGGGGTCTGTGGACAGGAAACTGATGCCTTACAATCTCGACAACCCAGGTTTGAACCTGTCATGTATGAACACAGAGTGGGAGCTTTTGGACTTCTGGTCTCTTTCCAACTCTTCTATTTCTCTTCTTGCCTTCTCTGTCTCTGACTCTCACAGGCTCTCACTCACTCTGTCTGCACTCATTAATATTTTACTTTTATATTATTTGACTGACAGGCCCAGATATACAGAGCGAGTCACCAGGGCCCGGCTGAGCTCTGGATTGTTTTGTTGGCGATTTCACCTAGGTTTCTGGAGCCTCAGCTTTGTAAGTCTCTCTGGCACAAGCCATACTCTGTCTCCTCATAGCCATGCCAGTATCCCTCATAGTTGATAATAAAGATACACATACATATATGTACATATACATACATATATATATATATATATCAGACATTTTTAGAATTGTTGACCTTTTTATTTGATCTGAATGCAGAATTACCGCATTTATAATAGCCTCCTTATTCATAAATAATTGGTCACATAGTTGGAGCAGGATTCACTACAATTATAAATTATAAACTTTCCAGGAGCATTTCCAATAGCCTTTCTATCAGTATCCTTATTGTAATTATCATAGCACAGAACTTGCCTCCATTTTCTAGTGTAAGCTTCAAATCGTATGCATTTCTTTTCATTCTCGGAATTCGTAATTTGCCTGGACCCTGTGTGTCAGGGAATTTTTGAAGCAGCCCTCTATTTCTCAGCAGACGTTTTCTATATTTCTGCTGTCATCAGGTCTTCCTGTGGTGTTTGTTTTTATTTTTTTATTTTTTTCAAATCCTCTTAGATCATTCCCATTTATTTGCATATTTATTTATTTATTTATTTCGTCCGATATCACATGAGGGGTCATTTCTTCTGCCTGATAGATTTTCTCTTATAATTGAAGGGAACTTTTGACACACAATACATTTCCTTTTGCAGATACTATACACTACTACAACTGCTACTGCACTGTTTTTGACAGTGACATCCAATGCACAATGGATTAGTATTGCATGGCTCTAGAGAATGTTCACTATTTAACCTACAATGTTTTTAACCTCACAAATATTTATTCTGTTCTTTCTTGGGGGATGAATGGTTTACAGTCAACAGTTCCATGTAATAGTGGGCACGGGGTGGGGGGTAATTTTTCCCACTACCCCTGTATTTCTGTACATCCTTTGTAACTTTCTTATTGAGGAGAAGCAAACAGTCATAAATTGAGAGAGCAGGGCCCAAGCAGGAAGAGAGACAGAGAGACATCTGCAGCTCTGATTTGTCACTAGCCCAGCTTTTCCCTAGCTGGGTAAGTGTGACCAGGGGCTCAAAACAGGGTCCTGGGATTCCACATAGTTCCCTGGCAGCTCCACCAGCTGTCCCTCCAACCCATGCTCCCTTCGTTGTCCATGTAACTATCGATCTGCTCTAGGCATTTCTCACCTTCATATGCCAGAAACTTAACACTTCTCCCTTCCACCCATGAAACTTTGACCTTTTGCTAGGGTGCAAAACAGCAACTCCAATCCAAGTTATTTTCGGGACAAGTGTGTACGTCTCTGTGGGAAGGTGTGTGTGTGTGTGTGTGTGTGTGTGTGTAAGTGTGCATAAGTGTGTTTCAGTTAAGATTACCGCTGTTGTTTCTTTATTCCTGACACAGGGACTTAGGAACTGGGTTGTGTTATGACAAAGGAAGTTTCCACTGCACAAGTGGTTTTTCAAGTATGAATTGGCACATTGGATTGTGGACTCTGTTGTGCATTCTCCCAGGTGGTCCTCAGATGGGTTCTTTCCTTTGCTATTCCCATGCTGTGTGTAATTTTCTGGGTAGACTCAAAGAGGAGTGGCATGGGGAGCTCAGCTGCATTCTGCTGTATGTCCAGAAGGTGGCGGCAAAGACCATAGTTGAGTGTAGTGATTCTGTGGAATGAGGAGAACTCTAGGAATTGTGGCCCGTGGACAGCAGGGTTGAAATTGACGTAGAGTGCCCTAGACATCTGTTCTTTCCTGTGGGGTGGGGGGATCCCCCATTTGGCTTTGCAAGTGGAAGGGGTTTCTCTCTTTGCCTGGGATGACTCTACTGGGAGCTTGTGAATCCCTGTGCTCAGCTGCATTCTGCTGGGTGTCCACAAGAGGGCAGCACCAGGGCGGGACTAAGGCTCCATGGGGCAAGTGCCCTGAGGCACTGGGCTAGGAGAGTGGCGACAGTGTTTCTGGGTGTGCCCCAAGAGCATGGCCAGCCTAGCGCAGGCAGGCAGTGTCCTAAGGATGGGCCCAGACAGGAGCTGTGGGGGTCGTGTTTGCAGAAACAGGGCCTTCAGAGGATGGCAGAAAGTCCCCGGGGGCGGGCCTCAGAGCCCTTGCCCAATGAGCCTGAGGGGAGGGCCCAGTGGGTATTCATAGAGACAGCTGGCCAATCAGAGAGGAGGAACGTCACCCTCAGGGGCGTGAAGCAAGAGCTGGCCAATGAGAACAGAGGAGGAGTTGCGTGGGTGGGCCTCAGAGAGCAGCCCACCAATGAGAGCCTGGGTGCTGGCTCTGGGTGGGCGTACCCCTGGAGGTCAGCCAATCAGGGTCCAGCGGAAGTGCCTGGGGGGCGGGCCCACGGGAGGCTGTCCAATGAGCGCCTGGGGCGGGCCTCGTGGGCGGAGCCCAGGAGGCTGGCCAATCATGGGGCAAGGGCGGTGACCTTCCTGGGCGTGCCTTAGGAACTGGCCTATCAGGGGGCGCCCCTCAGACAGCAGCCCGCCAATGGGAGCCAAGAGAAGGCTGGCTGGGGGCGTGTCCCTGGGACACCAGGCCAATCAGAGTCGAGCGGAAGTGGCTGGTGGGCGGGCCTTCCGGAGGCTGCCCAATCAGCGTGCTGCAGGGCCGTGTGGGCGGTGCTCAAGGCCGCTGGCCAATCACTGACTAGGGGCCCGGACCCTCCTGGGCGTGTCCAAGCACACTGGCCAATGAGATTGCTGGTGGGGTTCTGGGCGTGGCCTAGGCCTCTGGCCTATCAGAGCCTGGCTGGCGCCCTGTGGGAGGGCCTTCTGAAGGAATCCCGCCAATGGGAGCTCAGAGCTGGCCTTAAAAGGCTGGGCGTGCTTCCAGGAAATGCGAAGCAGGGTTCAGCCCAGGGCCCTGCCTTGCAGAAGCTGTCCAGTGCGCATGTGTATAACTCCGTTTGTGCCTGTGCCTCTGTGGATTTGTGTGTGTGTGTGTGTGTTTGTGTGTGTGTGTGTGTCTGAGGGAGGGAGAGAGAGAGAGAACAACAGAATCACTGTGGCACAGGTGATTTTGTGCAAAACACTTGGCACATTCTGATTTACAGCTCAATATTGACACCAGGGCAGCTCTCCTTGACCCTTGGTCACTTTTCTTCTTTTCAGATGTAAAGACACTGAAGAGGGAGAGGTTTTTGCCCTGAGGCTTGCACTGGGAACTAGCAGCTGCCCTGTTTGTGTTGCCAGACTAGGAAACCTGTGGTGCCTGTCCATGTGGAGAGTCTCCTGGATGAGTTCCTTCTCGAGCCTTTTTCGCTCGGTCCCGTTGGAGCTGCATATAGCTAATGATTTGGAGATTTTATTCCTTTGGACAATTCTTTTCCTGATGCAAAGTTTCTCTCCAGGTTTTAGCAATCAATTGTGTGAATGTCACATCGAATCCATTGTAGAAAATGACTACATCAGTGTCTCTCTCTCTCTTTCTCTCTCTCTCTATTTCTCTCTCTATATATATATGTATGTAACATGTAGAGGTCTGAAAATATTTTTTATCTAGAGACCTGCACAGCTCTGGATTAGGGTAGCAATGTGGATACACCTGGCCCTTCTGAGCCACAGTCATGAGAGACATCTCACAGAGCCATATCGTATATCACTCTACAAATCTCTCTCAGCACAAACTACCACTGCCAAATCATCTACTTCCCTCTTGCTCTTTTTGTCCACTGAGTCTTATCCCAAAACTGTAAATCAAAGAAGAAATAGACATAGTGCAGTTCCCTGCACACAGGACAGGCTGAGGCTGGACCAGGGAGATGCAATACGCCAGCCTGCATCTTGGCTGGAGCATCACTATGACTACTTCGAATTTGGAGAGGCGAGGGCAGTTTTGGAGAGTGGGCTGCCGGCCAAGGGTTGCTTCTCAGAGTGGCTAAGACCTAGATGTGCTAAGTGTTACCTTTCCTCACAAACATAAAATAGCAATGCCACTTGTAAGAAGTATGCATGGGCATGGAGGGTTTGTCTTCAGTGCTCTGGCACTGATCAACACAGGGCCAGAATTTCAGTCCTTGTCTGTCTCTGTCATTCTGTCTCTCTGACTGTCTCTACGTGCCTTCTTCACTGGGCCCTTACTGGAAGTCAGTGCATGCATCGTGAACTCAGCCTTCCTGGTGTTGAAATTTTCCTTTCTTTGCCCTTTGGATTATTTAGTCTCCTGCACATGGTGTAGTACAGAGGGGAACTGCGGAGACAGCGTTGCTGCTGCAGGTTCCAGGCATATGTCCATCTCCAGCTGCAGCTGTCCAGGCCCTCTGTGCTTGACTGCCATTCTCCAGGGCCCTGAGGCTGACACTCAGCCTCAATGCAGCCCTCCTCACCTTCCTGCACAGCATCCTTGTCCTTATTCCATGAGAGCCCCGGTCAAGGGAAGTGAAACTCGATCCCCCTGGCACACACACTGTGCTTTCCCTCTATTAAGCCAAATGGAAAGGATCTGTGGTACTGATGGCCACACCAGTGTCCAGATTTCCCATGCAAAACGGAAGCTTCCAGTGTTCAGAAAGAGGGTGTTTTGATGGCTGTGAAATGTCTTTTCCAAGTGCCTCATGGTGTTTCAAATCCCTTTGAAACCTGAAGTTCTTTCTTGTATCTAGGGAATATTTTCACCACTGGCCAGAAGGTCCGCCCAACTAGGAGCACAGCTATCCAGGGGTCAGGAGGTCTTCCAGCCTGCTAGCTCCTGGAGGGATTCCTGAGTATGTCCTCAGGGCCCAAGTGTAAAAGGTGTTTCCAATTGCCTTGATTAGCAGCAGCCAGGCCCTCAGGTGAGGGGCGGGGCTGTGATCTTGACTGGAAGCCCCTAATTTGGCCAATGGAGGCATCCATCTTTTTTTGTCTGTCCATAGCAAGGGCCCGGGGAGTTTGTGCTTCCTGCAAGCAGAGCGACATTGTATGGGACACTCATGCAAGCCTACTTCTAGGAATCTCTCTGAGTGTGATGTGTGGACACCAGGACACCGTGATCAGGGATGTGAGGCCACAGGAGCAATTGCCTTAGCCGGATCCAAAGGGTAGGTGTAAGGGGCCGGGTTCATCCACTATTGTTTGGTTCAACACACTTCCCATCTATGTGGAAACACAGCCCTTTCTGGGTACTTTCTGGGATTGTAATCTGCTGCCCTGAGCAGTGGACTGAGAGCCTGGAGGCTGAGTAGGCAGCCAAACGTGACTGGACAGGCTCAAGCCCCTGAATTCTGAGGGGTGCCCCAGCTTCCCCCATTGGCAGTGTTTGGATCATAGTGAGGCATGGCATTGATTCGGAACTCAGGAGAGTGAGACATGAGAGTCCCTTTGCATATGCATTCTTGCTTAGCCACAATCTGGGCTAGCTGGCTTGCCCTGACCAGATAGGTTCTCTGTACATAAGTTGCAGGAGAGGCTGGCTCCCTTGCCACCCATGCTCTGAGACTACTACAGGTGATCTCTGAGCACACACAGACACACACAAACAGACAGACAGACACACACACACACACACACACACACACACACACACATTACTGTCAGGTTGGTAGTAGAGCCTATGGTGAAGGCTGGGGCTGTCTGGGGTCTGTGGGCATGAGAGCTGCTGCCTTACAATCTCTACAAGCCAGGTTTGAACCTGTCATCAATGAACACAGTGTAGGAGGTTTTTGAATTCTGGTCTCTTTCCAACTCATCTATTTCTCTTCTCGCCTTCTCTATCTCTAACTCTCACATGCTCTCACACACTCTGTCTTCACTCATTAATATTTTACTTAGATTCTTATTTTACTGACAGGCCCAGATAGACAAAGAGAGTTACCAGAGCACTGCTGAGCTCTGGCTTGTTGTGTTGGCGATTTCACCTAGGCTACTGGAGCCTCAGTTTGTAAGTCTTTCTGACACAAGCCATATTCTGTCTCCTCATTTCCATGCCAGTATCACTCAGAGTTTATAATAAAGATATACATACATGGATAGATATACATATAGATTTATATATCTGTCATTTTTAGAATGTTCGACCTATGTATTTGACCTTCTTTCAGAATTACCACATTTATAACAGCCTAGTTTTTCTGAAATAATTGGCCATATAGTTGGAGCAGGATTCAATACAATTATAAATAATAGAACCTTCCAGTAGCATTTCTAATCGTGTTTCTATTAGCATCCTTATTGTAATTATCATGGCCCAGATCTTCCCTCCTTTTTCTAGCTAGTGTAAGCTTCAATACGTATGTGTTTGTTTTCTTTCTCCGGAAATCTTAATGTCCCTGGACCCTGAAGTGTTAGGGAATTTTTGAAGCAGCCCTCTGTTTCTCAGCAGATGGTTTCTATGTTTCTGCTGTCATCAGGTCTTCTTGTGGTTTTTGTCTTTATTTATTTTTATTGTTTCAAGTCCTCCTAGATCATCCCCATTTATTTGCATATTTATTGATTTAGTCAGGTATCACATGTGGCATCATTTCTTCTGCTTGAGAGATTTTCTCTTATAACTGAAGGGAACTTTTGATGCACAATACATTTCCTGGGGCAAATACTACACACATATGGTGAAGGCTTGGGTTGTCTGGGGTCTGTGGGCATTAGAGCTGCTGCGTGACAATCTCTACAACCCAGGTTTGAACCTGTCATGAATGAACACAGCCTAGGGGTTTTTTGACTTCTGGTCTATTTCCAACTCTTCTATTTCTCTTCTCGCCATCTCTGTCTCTGACTCTCACAGGCTCTCTCTCACTCTGTCTGAACTCAGGAATATTTTACTTATATCCTTATTTTATTGACAGGCCCAGATATACAAAGAGAGTGGCCAGAGCACTGCTGAGCTCTGGCTGGTTTTGTTTGTGATTTCACCTAGGCTACTGGAGCCTCTGATTGGTAAGTCTCTCTGACTTAAGCCATATTCTGTCTCCTCATATCCATGGCAGTATCTCTCAGACTTTATAATAAAGATATACATCCATATACATATATAAATATACATATATATCTCTGTCATTTTTAGAATTGTCAACCTATGTAATTGATCTTAATCAGAATTCACACATTTACAACAGGTTCCTTTTTCCCTACTAATTGGCCACATAGTTGGAGCAGGATTCAATACAATTATAAATAATAGAACCTTCCAGTAGCATTTCTAATAGCATTTCTATCAGCATCCTTATTTTAATTATCATAGTACAGAACTTGCCTCCTTTCTCTAGTGTAAGCTTCAATACATATGAGTTTCTTTTCATTCTCCCGAAATCTTAATTTCCCTGGACTCTGAAGGGTCTCGGAACTTTTGAAGCAGCCCTTGATTCACAGCAGATGGTTTCTATGTTTCTGCTGTCATCAGGTCTTCTTGTGCTTTTTGTTTTTATTTTTCATTTGTTTCAAATCCTCCTAGATAACCCCCATTTACTTGCATATTTATTTATTTATTTATTTATTTATTTATTTGGTTCTATATTACATGAGGGGTCCATTCTTCTGCTTGATAGATTTTTCTCTTATAATTGAAGGGAAGTTTACACTCACAATACATATCCTGTCGTAAATACTACACACATATGGTGAAGGCTGGGGTTGTCTGGGGTCTGTGGACAGGAAACTGATGCCTTACAATCTCGACAACCCAGGTTTGAACCTGTCATGTATGAACACAGAGTGGGAGCTTTTGGACTTCTGGTCTCTTTCCAACTCTTCTATTTCTCTTCTTGCCTTCTCTGTCTCTGACTCTCACAGGCTCTCACTCACTCTGTCTGCACTCATTAATATTTTACTTTTATATTATTTGACTGACAGGCCCAGATATACAGAGCGAGTCACCAGGGCCCGGCTGAGCTCTGGATTGTTTTGTTGGCGATTTCACCTAGGTTTCTGGAGCCTCAGCTTTGTAAGTCTCTCTGGCACAAGCCATACTCTGTCTCCTCATAGCCATGCCAGTATCCCTCATAGTTGATAATAAAGATACACATACATATATGTACATATACATACATATATATATATATATATCAGACATTTTTAGAATTGTTGACCTTTTTATTTGATCTGAATGCAGAATTACCGCATTTATAATAGCCTCCTTATTCATAAATAATTGGTCACATAGTTGGAGCAGGATTCACTACAATTATAAATTATAAACTTTCCAGGAGCATTTCCAATAGCCTTTCTATCAGTATCCTTATTGTAATTATCATAGCACAGAACTTGCCTCCATTTTCTAGTGTAAGCTTCAAATCGTATGCATTTCTTTTCATTCTCGGAATTCGTAATTTGCCTGGACCCTGTGTGTCAGGGAATTTTTGAAGCAGCCCTCTATTTCTCAGCAGACGTTTTCTATATTTCTGCTGTCATCAGGTCTTCCTGTGGTGTTTGTTTTTATTTTTTTATTTTTTTCAAATCCTCTTAGATCATTCCCATTTATTTGCATATTTATTTATTTATTTATTTCGTCCGATATCACATGAGGGGTCATTTCTTCTGCCTGATAGATTTTCTCTTATAATTGAAGGGAACTTTTGACACACAATACATTTCCTTTTGCAGATACTATACACTACTACAACTGCTACTGCACTGTTTTTGACAGTGACATCCAATGCACAATGGATTAGTATTGCATGGCTCTAGAGAATGTTCACTATTTAACCTACAATGTTTTTAACCTCACAAATATTTATTCTGTTCTTTCTTGGGGGATGAATGGTTTACAGTCAACAGTTCCATGTAATAGTGGGCACGGGGTGGGGGGTAATTTTTCCCACTACCCCTGTATTTCTGTACATCCTTTGTAACTTTCTTATTGAGGAGAAGCAAACAGTCATAAATTGAGAGAGCAGGGCCCAAGCAGGAAGAGAGACAGAGAGACATCTGCAGCTCTGATTTGTCACTAGCCCAGCTTTTCCCTAGCTGGGTAAGTGTGACCAGGGGCTCAAAACAGGGTCCTGGGATTCCACATAGTTCCCTGGCAGCTCCACCAGCTGTCCCTCCAACCCATGCTCCCTTCGTTGTCCATGTAACTATCGATCTGCTCTAGGCATTTCTCACCTTCATATGCCAGAAACTTAACACTTCTCCCTTCCACCCATGAAACTTTGACCTTTTGCTAGGGTGCAAAACAGCAACTCCAATCCAAGTTATTTTCGGGACAAGTGTGTACGTCTCTGTGGGAAGGTGTGTGTGTGTGTGTGTGTGTGTGTGTGTAAGTGTGCATAAGTGTGTTTCAGTTAAGATTACCGCTGTTGTTTCTTTATTCCTGACACAGGGACTTAGGAACTGGGTTGTGTTATGACAAAGGAAGTTTCCACTGCACAAGTGGTTTTTCAAGTATGAATTGGCACATTGGATTGTGGACTCTGTTGTGCATTCTCCCAGGTGGTCCTCAGATGGGTTCTTTCCTTTGCTATTCCCATGCTGTGTGTAATTTTCTGGGTAGACTCAAAGAGGAGTGGCATGGGGAGCTCAGCTGCATTCTGCTGTATGTCCAGAAGGTGGCGGCAAAGACCATAGTTGAGTGTAGTGATTCTGTGGAATGAGGAGAACTCTAGGAATTGTGGCCCGTGGACAGCAGGGTTGAAATTGACGTAGAGTGCCCTAGACATCTGTTCTTTCCTGTGGGGTGGGGGGATCCCCCATTTGGCTTTGCAAGTGGAAGGGGTTTCTCTCTTTGCCTGGGATGACTCTACTGGGAGCTTGTGAATCCCTGTGCTCAGCTGCATTCTGCTGGGTGTCCACAAGAGGGCAGCACCAGGGCGGGACTAAGGCTCCATGGGGCAAGTGCCCTGAGGCACTGGGCTAGGAGAGTGGCGACAGTGTTTCTGGGTGTGCCCCAAGAGCATGGCCAGCCTAGCGCAGGCAGGCAGTGTCCTAAGGATGGGCCCAGACAGGAGCTGTGGGGGTCGTGTTTGCAGAAACAGGGCCTTCAGAGGATGGCAGAAAGTCCCCGGGGGCGGGCCTCAGAGCCCTTGCCCAATGAGCCTGAGGGGAGGGCCCAGTGGGTATTCATAGAGACAGCTGGCCAATCAGAGAGGAGGAACGTCACCCTCAGGGGCGTGAAGCAAGAGCTGGCCAATGAGAACAGAGGAGGAGTTGCGTGGGTGGGCCTCAGAGAGCAGCCCACCAATGAGAGCCTGGGTGCTGGCTCTGGGTGGGCGTACCCCTGGAGGTCAGCCAATCAGGGTCCAGCGGAAGTGCCTGGGGGGCGGGCCCACGGGAGGCTGTCCAATGAGCGCCTGGGGCGGGCCTCGTGGGCGGAGCCCAGGAGGCTGGCCAATCATGGGGCAAGGGCGGTGACCTTCCTGGGCGTGCCTTAGGAACTGGCCTATCAGGGGGCGCCCCTCAGACAGCAGCCCGCCAATGGGAGCCAAGAGAAGGCTGGCTGGGGGCGTGTCCCTGGGACACCAGGCCAATCAGAGTCGAGCGGAAGTGGCTGGTGGGCGGGCCTTCCGGAGGCTGCCCAATCAGCGTGCTGCAGGGCCGTGTGGGCGGTGCTCAAGGCCGCTGGCCAATCACTGACTAGGGGCCCGGACCCTCCTGGGCGTGTCCAAGCACACTGGCCAATGAGATTGCTGGTGGGGTTCTGGGCGTGGCCTAGGCCTCTGGCCTATCAGAGCCTGGCTGGCGCCCTGTGGGAGGGCCTTCTGAAGGAATCCCGCCAATGGGAGCTCAGAGCTGGCCTTAAAAGGCTGGGCGTGCTTCCAGGAAATGCGAAGCAGGGTTCAGCCCAGGGCCCTGCCTTGCAGAAGCTGTCCAGTGCGCATGTGTATAACTCCGTTTGTGCCTGTGCCTCTGTGGATTTGTGTGTGTGTGTGTGTGTGTTTGTGTGTGTGTGTGTGTCTGAGGGAGGGAGAGAGAGAGAGAACAACAGAATCACTGTGGCACAGGTGATTTTGTGCAAAACACTTGGCACATTCTGATTTACAGCTCAATATTGACACCAGGGCAGCTCTCCTTGGCCCTTGGTCACTTTTCTTCTTTTCAGATGTAAAGACACTGAAGAGGGAGAGGTTTTTGCCCTGAGGCTTGCACTGGGAACTAGCAGCTGCCCTGTTTGTGTTGCCAGACTAGGAAACCTGTGGTGCCTGTCCATGTGGAGAGTCTCCTGGATGAGTTCCTTCTCGAGCCTTTTTCACTCGGTCCCGTTGGAGCTGCATATAGCTAATGATTTGGAGATTTTATTCCTTTGGACAATTCTTTTCCTGATGCAAAGTTTCTCTCCAGGTTTTAGCAATCAATTGTGTGAATGTCACATCGAATCCATTGTAGAAAATGACTACATCAGTGTCTCTCTCTCTCTTTCTCTCTCTCTCTATTTCTCTCTCTATATATATATGTATGTAACATGTAGAGGTCTGAAAATATTTTTTATCTAGAGACCTGCACAGCTCTGGATTAGGGTAGCAATGTGGATACACCTGGCCCTTCTGAGCCACAGTCATGAGAGACATCTCACAGAGCCATATCGTATATCACTCTACAAATCTCTCTCAGCACAAACTACCACTGCCAAATCATCTACTTCCCTCTTGCTCTTTTTGTCCACTGAGTCTTATCCCAAAACTGTAAATCAAAGAAGAAATAGACATAGTGCAGTTCCCTGCACACAGGACAGGCTGAGGCTGGACCAGGGAGATGCAATACGCCAGCCTGCATCTTGGCTGGAGCATCACTATGACTACTTCGAATTTGGAGAGGCGAGGGCAGTTTTGGAGAGTGGGCTGCCGGCCAAGGGTTGCTTCTCAGAGTGGCTAAGACCTAGATGTGCTAAGTGTTACCTTTCCTCACAAACATAAAATAGCAATGCCACTTGTAAGAAGTATGCATGGGCATGGAGGGTTTGTCTTCAGTGCTCTGGCACTGATCAACACAGGGCCAGAATTTCAGTCCTTGTCTGTCTCTGTCATTCTGTCTCTCTGACTGTCTCTACGTGCCTTCTTCACTGGGCCCTTACTGGAAGTCAGTGCATGCATCGTGAACTCAGCCTTCCTGGTGTTGAAATTTTCCTTTCTTTGCCCTTTGGATTATTTAGTCTCCTGCACATGGTGTAGTACAGAGGGGAACTGCGGAGACAGCGTTGCTGCTGCAGGTTCCAGGCATATGTCCATCTCCAGCTGCAGCTGTCCAGGCCCTCTGTGCTTGACTGCCATTCTCCAGGGCCCTGAGGCTGACACTCAGCCTCAATGCAGCCCTCCTCACCTTCCTGCACAGCATCCTTGTCCTTATTCCATGAGAGCCCCGGTCAAGGGAAGTGAAACTCGATCCCCCTGGCACACACACTGTGCTTTCCCTCTATTAAGCCAAATGGAAAGGATCTGTGGTACTGATGGCCACACCAGTGTCCAGATTTCCCATGCAAAACGGAAGCTTCCAGTGTTCAGAAAGAGGGTGTTTTGATGGCTGTGAAATGTCTTTTCCAAGTGCCTCATGGTGTTTCAAATCCCTTTGAAACCTGAAGTTCTTTCTTGTATCTAGGGAATATTTTCACCACTGGCCAGAAGGTCCGCCCAACTAGGAGCACAGCTATCCAGGGGTCAGGAGGTCTTCCAGCCTGCTAGCTCCTGGAGGGATTCCTGAGTATGTCCTCAGGGCCCAAGTGTAAAAGGTGTTTCCAATTGCCTTGATTAGCAGCAGCCAGGCCCTCAGGTGAGGGGCGGGGCTGTGATCTTGACTGGAAGCCCCTAATTTGGCCAATGGAGGCATCCATCTTTTTTTGTCTGTCCATAGCAAGGGCCCGGGGAGTTTGTGCTTCCTGCAAGCAGAGCGACATTGTATGGGACACTCATGCAAGCCTACTTCTAGGAATCTCTCTGAGTGTGATGTGTGGACACCAGGACACCGTGATCAGGGATGTGAGGCCACAGGAGCAATTGCCTTAGCCGGATCCAAAGGGTAGGTGTAAGGGGCCGGGTTCATCCACTATTGTTTGGTTCAACACACTTCCCATCTATGTGGAAACACAGCCCTTTCTGGGTACTTTCTGGGATTGTAATCTGCTGCCCTGAGCAGTGGACTGAGAGCCTGGAGGCTGAGTAGGCAGCCAAACGTGACTGGACAGGCTCAAGCCCCTGAATTCTGAGGGGTGCCCCAGCTTCCCCCATTGGCAGTGTTTGGATCATAGTGAGGCATGGCATTGATTCGGAACTCAGGAGAGTGAGACATGAGAGTCCCTTTGCATATGCATTCTTGCTTAGCCACAATCTGGGCTAGCTGGCTTGCCCTGACCAGATAGGTTCTCTGTACATAAGTTGCAGGAGAGGCTGGCTCCCTTGCCACCCATGCTCTGAGACTACTACAGGTGATCTCTGAGCACACACAGACACACACAAACAGACAGACACACACACACACACACACACACACACACACACATTACTGTCAGGTTGGTAGTAGAGCCTATGGTGAAGGCTGGGGCTGTCTGGGGTCTGTGGGCATGAGAGCTGCTGCCTTACAATCTCTACAAGCCAGGTTTGAACCTGTCATCAATGAACACAGTGTAGGAGGTTTTTGAATTCTGGTCTCTTTCCAACTCATCTATTTCTCTTCTCGCCTTCTCTATCTCTAACTCTCACATGCTCTCACACACTCTGTCTTCACTCATTAATATTTTACTTAGATTCTTATTTTACTGACAGGCCCAGATAGACAAAGAGAGTTACCAGAGCACTGCTGAGCTCTGGCTTGTTGTGTTGGCGATTTCACCTAGGCTACTGGAGCCTCAGTTTGTAAGTCTTTCTGACACAAGCCATATTCTGTCTCCTCATTTCCATGCCAGTATCACTCAGAGTTTATAATAAAGATATACATACATGTATATATATACATATAGATTTATATATCTGTCATTTTTAGAATGTTCGACCTATGTATTTGACCTTCTTTCAGAATTACCACATTTATAACAGCCTAGTTTTTCTGAAATAATTGGCCATATAGTTGGAGCAGGATTCAATACAATTATAAATAATAGAACCTTCCAGTAGCATTTCTAATCGTGTTTCTATTAGCATCCTTATTGTAATTATCATGGCCCAGATCTTCCCTCCTTTTTCTAGCTAGTGTAAGCTTCAATACGTATGTGTTTGTTTTCTTTCTCCGGAAATCTTAATGTCCCTGGACCCTGAAGTGTTAGGGAATTTTTGAAGCAGCCCTCTGTTTCTCAGCAGATGGTTTCTATGTTTCTGCTGTCATCAGGTCTTCTTGTGGTTTTTGTCTTTATTTATTTTTATTGTTTCAAGTCCTCCTAGATCATCCCCATTTATTTGCATATTTATTGATTTAGTCAGGTATCACATGTGGCATCATTTCTTCTGCTTGAGAGATTTTCTCTTATAACTGAAGGGAACTTTTGATGCACAATACATTTCCTGGGGCAAATACTACACACATATGGTGAAGGCTTGGGTTGTCTGGGGTCTGTGGGCATTAGAGCTGCTGCGTGACAATCTCTACAACCCAGGTTTGAACCTGTCATGAATGAACACAGCCTAGGGGTTTTTTGACTTCTGGTCTATTTCCAACTCTTCTATTTCTCTTCTCGCCATCTCTGTCTCTGACTCTCACAGGCTCTCTCTCACTCTGTCTGAACTCAGGAATATTTTACTTATATCCTTATTTTATTGACAGGCCCAGATATACAAAGAGAGTGGCCAGAGCACTGCTGAGCTCTGGCTGGTTTTGTTTGTGATTTCACCTAGGCTACTGGAGCCTCTGATTGGTAAGTCTCTCTGACTTAAGCCATATTCTGTCTCCTCATATCCATGGCAGTATCTCTCAGACTTTATAATAAAGATATACATCCATATACATATATAAATATACATATATATCTCTGTCATTTTTAGAATTGTCAACCTATGTAATTGATCTTAATCAGAATTCACACATTTACAACAGGTTCCTTTTTCCCTACTAATTGGCCACATAGTTGGAGCAGGATTCAATACAATTATAAATAATAGAACCTTCCAGTAGCATTTCTAATAGCATTTCTATCAGCATCCTTATTTTAATTATCATAGTACAGAACTTGCCTCCTTTCTCTAGTGTAAGCTTCAATAAATATGAGTTTCTTTTCATTCTCCCGAAATCTTAATTTCCCTGGACTCTGAAGGGTCTCGGAACTTTTGAAGCAGCCCTTGATTCACAGCAGATGGTTTCTATGTTTCTGCTGTCATCAGGTCTTCTTGTGCTTTTTGTTTTTATTTTTCATTTGTTTCAAATCCTCCTAGATAACCCCCATTTACTTGCATATTTATTTATTTATTTATTTATTTATTTATTTGGTTCTATATTACATGAGGGGTCCATTCTTCTGCTTGATAGATTTTTCTCTTATAATTGAAGGGAAGTTTACACTCACAATACATATCCTGTCGTAAATACTACACACATATGGTGAAGGCTGGGGTTGTCTGGGGTCTGTGGACAGGAGACTGATGCCTTACAATCTCGACAACCCAGGTTTGAACCTGTCATGTATGAACACAGAGTGGGAGCTTTTGGACTTCTGGTCTCTTTCCAACTCTTCTATTTCTCTTCTTGCCTTCTCTGTCTCTGACTCTCACAGGCTCTCACTCACTCTGTCTGCACTCATTAATATTTTACTTTTATATTATTTGACTGACAGGCCCAGATATACAGAGCGAGTCACCAGGGCCCGGCTGAGCTCTGGATTGTTTTGTTGGCGATTTCACCTAGGTTTCTGGAGCCTCAGCTTTGTAAGTCTCTCTGGCACAAGCCATACTCTGTCTCCTCATAGCCATGCCAGTATCCCTCATAGTTGATAATAAAGATACACATACATATATGTACATATACATACATATATATATATATATATCAGACATTTTTAGAATTGTTGACCTTTTTATTTGATCTGAATGCAGAATTACCGCATTTATAATAGCCTCCTTATTCATAAATAATTGGTCACATAGTTGGAGCAGGATTCACTACAATTATAAATTATAAACTTTCCAGGAGCATTTCCAATAGCCTTTCTATCAGTATCCTTATTGTAATTATCATAGCACAGAACTTGCCTCCATTTTCTAGTGTAAGCTTCAAATCGTATGCATTTCTTTTCATTCTCGGAATTCGTAATTTGCCTGGACCCTGTGTGTCAGGGAATTTTTGAAGCAGCCCTCTATTTCTCAGCAGACGTTTTCTATATTTCTGCTGTCATCAGGTCTTCCTGTGGTGTTTGTTTTTATTTTTTTATTTTTTTCAAATCCTCTTAGATCATTCCCATTTATTTGCATATTTATTTATTTATTTATTTCGTCCGATATCACATGAGGGGTCATTTCTTCTGCCTGATAGATTTTCTCTTATAATTGAAGGGAACTTTTGACACACAATACATTTCCTTTTGCAGATACTATACACTACTACAACTGCTACTGCACTGTTTTTGACAGTGACATCCAATGCACAATGGATTAGTATTGCATGGCTCTAGAGAATGTTCACTATTTAACCTACAATGTTTTTAACCTCACAAATATTTATTCTGTTCTTTCTTGGGGGATGAATGGTTTACAGTCAACAGTTCCATGTAATAGTGGGCACGGGGTGGGGGGTAATTTTTCCCACTACCCCTGTATTTCTGTACATCCTTTGTAACTTTCTTATTGAGGAGAAGCAAACAGTCATAAATTGAGAGAGCAGGGCCCAAGCAGGAAGAGAGACAGAGAGACATCTGCAGCTCTGATTTGTCACTAGCCCAGCTTTTCCCTAGCTGGGTAAGTGTGACCAGGGGCTCAAAACAGGGTCCTGGGATTCCACATAGTTCCCTGGCAGCTCCACCAGCTGTCCCTCCAACCCATGCTCCCTTCGTTGTCCATGTAACTATCGATCTGCTCTAGGCATTTCTCACCTTCATATGCCAGAAACTTAACACTTCTCCCTTCCACCCATGAAACTTTGACCTTTTGCTAGGGTGCAAAACAGCAACTCCAATCCAAGTTATTTTCGGGACAAGTGTGTACGTCTCTGTGGGAAGGTGTGTGTGTGTGTAAGTGTGCATAAGTGTGTTTCAGTTAAGATTACCGCTGTTGTTTCTTTATTCCTGACACAGGGACTTAGGAACTGGGTTGTGTTATGACAAAGGAAGTTTCCACTGCACAAGTGGTTTTTCAAGTATGAATTGGCACATTGGATTGTGGACTCTGTTGTGCATTCTCCCAGGTGGTCCTCAGATGGGTTCTTTCCTTTGCTATTCCCATGCTGTGTGTAATTTTCTGGGTAGACTCAAAGAGGAGTGGCATGGGGAGCTCAGCTGCATTCTGCTGTATGTCCAGAAGGTGGCGGCAAAGACCATAGTTGAGTGTAGTGATTCTGTGGAATGAGGAGAACTCTAGGAATTGTGGCCCGTGGACAGCAGGGTTGAAATTGACGTAGAGTGCCCTAGACATCTGTTCTTTCCTGTGGGGTGGGGGGATCCCCCATTTGGCTTTGCAAGTGGAAGGGGTTTCTCTCTTTGCCTGGGATGACTCTACTGGGAGCTTGTGAATCCCTGTGCTCAGCTGCATTCTGCTGGGTGTCCACAAGAGGGCAGCACCAGGGCGGGACTAAGGCTCCATGGGGCAAGTGCCCTGAGGCACTGGGCTAGGAGAGTGGCGACAGTGTTTCT
Source organism: Erinaceus europaeus (assembly GCF_950295315.1). NCBI lineage: Eukaryota > Metazoa > Chordata > Mammalia > Eulipotyphla > Erinaceidae > Erinaceus > Erinaceus europaeus. Next base: position 89,244,465 of record NC_080176.1, read on the forward strand.
GGGTGTGCCCCAAGAGCATGGCCAGCCTAGCGCAGGCAGGCAGTGTCCTAAGGATGGGCCCAGACAGGAGCTGTGGGGGTCGTGTTTGCAGAAACAGGGCCTTCAGAGGATGGCAGAAAGTCCCCGGGGGCGGGCCTCAGAGCCCGTGCCCAATGAGCCTGAGGGGAGGGCCCAGTGGGTATTCATAGAGACAGCTGGCCAATCAGAGAGGAGGAACGTCACCCTCAGGGGCGTGAAGCAAGAGCTGGCCAATGAGAACAGAGGAGGAGTTGCGTGGGTGGGCCTCAGAGAGCAGCCCACCAATGAGAGCCTGGGTGCTGGCTCTGGGTGGGCGTACCCCTGGAGGTCAGCCAATCAGGGTCCAGCGGAAGTGCCTGGGGGGCGGGCCCACGGGAGGCTGTCCAATGAGCGCCTGGGGCGGGCCTCGTGGGCGGAGCCCAGGAGGCTGGCCAATCATGGGGCAAGGGCGGTGACCTTCCTGGGCGTGCCTTAGGAACTGGCCTATCAGGGGGCGCCCCTCAGACAGCAGCCCGCCAATGGCAGCCAAGAGAAGGCTGGCTGGGGGCGTGTCCCTGGGACACCAGGCCAATCAGAGTCGAGCGGAAGTGGCTGGTGGGCGGGCCTTCCGGAGGCTGCCCAATCAGCGTGCTGCAGGGCCGTGTGGGCGGTGCTCAAGGCCGCTGGCCAATCACTGACTAGGGGCCCGGACCCTCCTGGGCGTGTCCAAGCACACTGGCCAATGAGATTGCTGGTGGGGTTCTGGGCGTGGCCTAGGCCTCTGGCCTATCAGAGCCTGGCTGGCGCCCTGTGGGCGGGCCTTCTGAAGGAATCCCGCCAATGGGAGCTCAGAGCTGGCCTTAAAAGGCTGGGCGTGCTTCCAGGAAATGCGAAGCAGGGTTCAGCCCAGGGCCCTGCCTTGCAGAAGCTGTCCAGTGCGCATGTGTATAACTCCGTTTGTGCCTGTGCCTCTGTGGATTTGTGTGTGTGTGTGTGTGTGTTTGTGTGTGTGTGTGTGTCTGAGGGAGGGAGAGAGAGAGAGAACAACAGAATCACTGTGGCACAGGTGATTTTGTGCAAAACACTTGGCACATTCTGATTTACAGCTCAATATTGACACCAGGGCAGCTCTCCTTGACCCTTGGTCACTTTTCTTCTTTTCAGATGTAAAGACACTGAAGAGGGAGAGGTTTTTGCCCTGAGGCTTGCACTGGGAACTAGCAGCTGCCCTGTTTGTGTTGCCAGACTAGGAAACCTGTGGTGCCTGTCCATGTGGAGAGTCTCCTGGATGAGTTCCTTCTCGAGCCTTTTTCGCTCAGTCCCATTGGAGCTGCATGTAGCTATTGATTTGGAGATTTTATTCCTTTGGACAATTCTTTTCCTGATGCAAAGTTTCTCTCCAGGTTTTAGCAATCAATTGTGTGAATGTCACATCGAATCCATTGTAGAAAATGACTACATCAGTGTCTCTCTCTCTCTTTCTCTCTCTCTCTATTTCTCTCTCTATATATATATGTATGTAACATGTAGAGGTCTGAAAATATTTTTTATCTAGAGACCTGCACAGCTCTGGATTAGGGTAGCAATGTGGATACACCTGGCCCTTCTGAGCCACAGTCATGAGAGACATCTCACAGAGCCATATCGTATATCACTCTACAAATCTCTCTCAGCACAAACTACCACTGCCAAATCATCTACTTCCCTCTTGCTCTTTTTGTCCACTGAGTCTTATCCCAAAACTGTAAATCAAAGAAGAAATAGACATAGTGCAGTTCCCTGCACACAGGACAGGCTGAGGCTGGACCAGGGAGATGCAATACGCCAGCCTGCATCTTGGCTGGAGCATCACTATGACTACTTCGAATTTGGAGAGGCGAGGGCAGTTTTGGAGAGTGGGCTGCCGGCCAAGGGTTGCTTCTCAGAGTGGCTAAGACCTAGATGTGCTAAGTGTTACCTTTCCTCACAAACATAAAATAGCAATGCCACTTGTAAGAAGTATGCATGGGCATGGAGGGTTTGTCTTCAGTGCTCTGGCACTGATCAACACAGGGCCAGAATTTCAGTCCTTGTCTGTCTCTGTCATTCTGTCTCTCTGACTGTCTCTACGTGCCTTCTTCACTGGGCCCTTACTGGAAGTCAGTGCATGCATCGTGAACTCAGCCTTCCTGGTGTTGAAATTTTCCTTTCTTTGCCCTTTGGATTATTTAGTCTCCTGCACATGGTGTAGTACAGAGGGGAACTGCGGAGACAGCGTTGCTGCTGCAGGTTCCAGGCATATGTCCATCTCCAGCTGCAGCTGTCCAGGCCCTCTGTGCTTGACTGCCATTCTCCAGGGCCCTGAGGCTGACACTCAGCCTCAATGCAGCCCTCCTCACCTTCCTGCACAGCATCCTTGTCCTTATTCCATGAGAGCCCCGGTCAAGGGAAGTGAAACTCGATCCCCCTGGCACACACACTGTGCTTTCCCTCTATTAAGCCAAATGGAAAGGATCTGTGGTACTGATGGCCACACCAGTGTCCAGATTTCCCATGCAAAACGGAAGCTTCCAGTGTTCAGAAAGAGGGTGTTTTGATGGCTGTGAAATGTCTTTTCCAAGTGCCTCATGGTGTTTCAAATCCCTTTGAAACCTGAAGTTCTTTCTTGTATCTAGGGAATATTTTCACCACTGGCCAGAAGGGCTGCCCAACTAGGAGCACAGCTATCCAGGGGTCAGGAGGTCTTCCAGCCTGCTAGCTCCTGGAGGGATTCCTGAGTATGTCCTCAGGGCCCAAGTGTAAAAGGTGTTTCCAATTGCCTTGATTAGCAGCAGCCAGGCCCTCAGGTGAGGGGCGGGGCTGTGATCTTGACTGGAAGCCCCTAATTTGGCCAATGGAGGCATCCATCTTTCTTTGTCTGTCCATAGCAAGGGCCCGGGGAGTTTGTGCTTCCTGCAAGCAGAGCAACATTGTATGGGACACTCATGCAAGCCTACTTCTGGGAATCTCTCTGAGTGTGATGTGTGGACACCAGGACACCATGATCAGGGATGTGAGGCCACAGGAGCAATTGCCTTAGCCGGGCCCAAAGGGTAGGTGTAAGGGGCCGGGTTCATCCACTATTGTTTGGTTCAACACACTTCCCATCTATGTGGAAACACAGCCCTTTCTGGGTACTTTCTGTGCTTGTAATCTGCTGCCCTGAACAGTGGACTGAGAGCCTGGAGGCTGAGTAGGCAGCCAAACGTGACTGGACAGGCTCAAGCCCCTGAATTCTGAGGGGTGCCCCAGCTTCCCCCATTGGCAGTGTTTGGATCATAGTGAGGCATGGCATTGATTCGGAACTCAGGAGAGTGAGACATGAGAGTCCCTTTGCATATGCATTCTTGCTTAGCCACAATCTGGGCTAGCTGGCTTGCCCTGACCAGATAGGTTCTCTGTACATAAGTTGCAGGAGAGGCTGGCTCCCTTGCCACCCATGCTCTGAGACTACTTCAGGTGATCTCCGAGCACACACAGACACACACAAACAGACAGACAGACACACACACACACACACACACACAAAAACACACACACACACACACATTACTGTCAGGTTGGTAGTAGAGCCTATGGTGAAGGCTGGGGCTGTCTGGGGTCTGTGGGCATGAGAGCTGCTGCCTTACAATCTCTACAAGCCAGGTTTGAACCTGTCATCAATGAACACAGTGTAGGAGGTTTTTGAATTCTGGTCTCTTTCCAACTCATCTATTTCTCTTCTCGCCTTCTCTATCTCTAACTCTCACATGCTCTCACACACTCTGTCTTCACTCATTAATATTTTACTTAGATTCTTATTTTACTGACAGGCCCAGATAGACAAAGAGAGTTACCAGAGCACTGCTGAGCTCTGGCTTGTTGTGTTGGCGATTTCACCTAGGCTACTGGAGCCTCAGTTTGTAAGTCTTTCTGACACAAGCCATATTCTGTCTCCTCATTTCCATGCCAGTATCACTCAGAGTTTATAATAAAGATATACATACATGGATAGATATACATATAGATTTATATATCTGTCATTTTTAGAATGTTCGACCTATGTATTTGACCTTCTTTCAGAATTACCACATTTATAACAGCCTAGTTTTTCTGAAATAATTGGCCATATAGTTGGAGCAGGATTCAATACAATTATAAATAATAGAACCTTCCAGTAGCATTTCTAATCGTGTTTCTATTAGCATCCTTATTGTAATTATCATGGCCCAGATCTTCCCTCCTTTTTCTAGCTAGTGTAAGCTTCAATACGTATGTGTTTGTTTTCTTTCTCCGGAAATCTTAATGTCCCTGGACCCTGAAGTGTTAGGGAATTTTTGAAGCAGCCCTCTGTTTCTCAGCAGATGGTTTCTATGTTTCTGCTGTCATCAGGTCTTCTTGTGGTTTTTGTCTTTATTTATTTTTATTGTTTCAAGTCCTCCTAGATCATCCCCATTTATTTGCATATTTATTGATTTAGTCAGGTATCACATGTGGCATCATTTCTTCTGCTTGAGAGATTTTCTCTTATAACTGAAGGGAACTTTTGATGCACAATACATTTCCTGGGGCAAATACTACACACATATGGTGAAGGCTTGGGTTGTCTGGGGTCTGTGGGCATTAGAGCTGCTGCGTGACAATCTCTACAACCCAGGTTTGAACCTGTCATGAATGAACACAGCCTAGGGGTTTTTTGACTTCTGGTCTATTTCCAACTCTTCTATTTCTCTTCTCGCCATCTCTGTCTCTGACTCTCACAGGCTCTCTCTCACTCTGTCTGAACTCAGGAATATTTTACTTATATCCTTATTTTATTGACAGGCCCAGATATACAAAGAGAGTGGCCAGAGCACTGCTGAGCTCTGGCTGGTTTTGTTTGTGATTTCACCTAGGCTACTGGAGCCTCTGATTGGTAAGTCTCTCTGACTTAAGCCATATTCTGTCTCCTCATATCCATGGCAGTATCTCTCAGACTTTATAATAAAGATATACATCCATATACATATATAAATATACATATATATCTCTGTCATTTTTAGAATTGTCAACCTATGTAATTGATCTTAATCAGAATTCACACATTTACAACAGGTTCCTTTTTCCCTACTAATTGGCCACATAGTTGGAGCAGGATTCAATACAATTATAAATAATAGAACCTTCCAGTAGCATTTCTAATAGCATTTCTATCAGCATCCTTATTTTAATTATCATAGTACAGAACTTGCCTCCTTTCTCTAGTGTAAGCTTCAATAAATATGAGTTTCTTTTCATTCTCCCAAAATCTTAATTTCCCTGGACTCTGAAGGGTCTCGGAACTTTTGAAGCAGCCCTTGATTCACAGCAGATGGTTTCTATGTTTCTGCTGTCATCAGGTCTTCTTGTGCTTTTTGTTTTTATTTTTCATTTGTTTCAAATCCTCCTAGATAACCCCCATTTACTTGCATATTTATTTATTTATTTATTTATTTATTTATTTATTTATTTGGTTCTATATTACATGAGGGGTCCATTCTTCTGCTTGATAGATTTTTCTCTTATAATTGAAGGGTAGTTTACACTCACAATACATATCCTGTCGTAAATACTACACACATATGGTGAAGGCTGGGGTTGTCTGGGGTCTGTGGACAGGAGACTGATGCCTTACAATCTCGACAACCCAGGTTTGAACCTGTCATGTATGAACACAGAGTGGGAGCTTTTGGACTTCTGGTCTCTTTCCAACTCTTCTATTTCTCTTCTTGCCTTCTCTGTCTCTGACTCTCACAGGCTCTCACTCACTCTGTCTGCACTCATTAATATTTTACTTTTATATTATTTGACTGACAGGCCCAGATATACAGAGCGAGTCACCAGGGTCCAGCTGAGCACTGGATTGTTTTGTTGGCGATTTCACCTAGGTTTCTGGAGCCTCAGCTTTGTAAGTCTCTCTGGCACAAGCCATACTCTGTCTCCTCATAGCCATGCCAGTATCCCTCATAGTTGATAATAAAGATACACATACATATATGTACATATACATACATATATATATATATCAGACATTTTTAGAATTGTTGACCTTTTTATTTGATCTGAATGCAGAATTACCGCATTTATAATAGCCTCCTTATTCATAAATAATTGGTCACATAGTTGGAGCAGGATTCACTACAATTATAAATTATAAACTTTCCAGGAGCATTTCCAATAGCCTTTCTATCAGTATCCTTATTGTAATTATCATAGCACAGAACTTGCCTCCATTTTCTAGTGTAAGCTTCAAATCGTATGCATTTCTTTTCATTCTCGGAATTCGTAATTTGCCTGGACCCTGTGTGTCAGGGAATTTTTGAAGCAGCCCTCTATTTCTCAGCAGACGTTTTCTATATTTCTGCTGTCATCAGGTCTTCCTGTGGTGTTTGTTTTTATTTTTTTATTTTTTTCAAATCCTCTTAGATCATTCCCATTTATTTGCATATTTATTTATTTATTTATTTCGTCCGATATCACATGAGGGGTCATTTCTTCTGCCTGATAGATTTTCTCTTATAATTGAAGGGAACTTTTGACACACAATACATTTCCTTTTGCAGATACTATACACTACTACAACTGCTACTGCACTGTTTTTGACAGTGACATCCAATGCACAATGGATTAGTATTGCATGGCTCTAGAGAATGTTCACTATTTAACCTACAATGTTTTTAACCTCACAAATATTTATTCTGTTCTTTCTTGGGGGATGAATGGTTTACAGTCAACAGTTCCATGTAATAGTGGGCACGGGGTGGGGGGTAATTTTTCCCACTACCCCTGTATTTCTGTACATCCTTTGTAACTTTCTTATTGAGGAGAAGCAAACAGTCATAAATTGAGAGAGCAGGGCCCAAGCAGGAAGAGAGACAGAGAGACATCTGCAGCTCTGATTTGTCACTAGCCCAGCTTTTCCCTAGCTGGGTAAGTGTGACCAGGGGCTCAAAACAGGGTCCTGGGATTCCACATAGTTCCCTGGCAGCTCCACCAGCTGTCCCTCCAACCCATGCTCCCTTCGTTGTCCATGTAACTATCGATCTGCTCTAGGCATTTCTCACCTTCATATGCCAGAAACTTAACACTTCTCCCTTCCACCCATGAAACTTTGACCTTTTGCTAGGGTGCAAAACAGCAACTCCAATCCAAGTTATTTTCGGGACAAGTGTGTACGTCTCTGTGGGAAGGGGTGTGTGTGTGTGTGTGTGTGTGTGTAAGTGTGCATAAGTGTGTTTCAGTTAAGATTACCGCTGTTGTTTCTTTATTCCTGACACAGGGACTTAGGAACTGGGTTGTGTTATGACAAAGGAAGTTTCCACTGCACAAGTGGTTTTTCAAGTATGAATTGGCACATTGGATTGTGGACTCTGTTGTGCATTCTCCCAGGTGGTCCTCAGATGGGTTCTTTCCTTTGCTATTCCCATGCTGTGTGTAATTTTCTGGGTAGACTCAAAGAGGAGTGGCATGGGGAGCTCAGCTGCATTCTGCTGTATGTCCAGAAGGTGGCGGCAAAGACCATAGTTGAGTGTAGTGATTCTGTGGAATGAGGAGAACTCTAGGAATTGTGGCCCGTGGACAGCAGGGTTGAAATTGACGTAGAGTGCCCTAGACATCTGTTCTTTCCTGTGGGGTGGGGGGATCCCCCATTTGGCTTTGCAAGTGGAAGGGGTTTCTCTCTTTGCCTGGGATGACTCTACTGGGAGCTTGTGAATCCCTGTGCTCAGCTGCATTCTGCTGGGTGTCCACAAGAGGGCAGCACCAGGGCGGGACTAAGGCTCCATGGGGCAAGTGCCCTGAGGCACTGGGCTAGGAGAGTGGCGACAGTGTTTCTGGGTGTGCCCCAAGAGCATGGCCAGCCTAGCGCAGGCAGGCAGTGTCCTAAGGATGGGCCCAGACAGGAGCTGTGGGGGTCGTGTTTGCAGAAACAGGGCCTTCAGAGGATGGCAGAAAGTCCCCGGGGGCGGGCCTCAGAGCCCTTGCCCAATGAGCCTGAGGGGAGGGCCCAGTGGGTATTCATAGAGACAGCTGGCCAATCAGAGAGGAGGAACGTCACCCTCAGGGGCGTGAAGCAAGAGCTGGCCAATGAGAACAGAGGAGGAGTTGCGTGGGTGGGCCTCAGAGAGCAGCCCACCAATGAGAGCCTGGGTGCTGGCTCTGGGTGGGCGTACCCCTGGAGGTCAGCCAATCAGGGTCCAGCGGAAGTGCCTGGGGGGCGGGCCCACGGGAGGCTGTCCAATGAGCGCCTGGGGCGGGCCTCGTGGGCGGAGCCCAGGAGGCTGGCCAATCATGGGGCAAGGGCGGTGACCTTCCTGGGCGTGCCTTAGGAACTGGCCTATCAGGGGGCGCCCCTCAGACAGCAGCCCGCCAATGGGAGCCAAGAGAAGGCTGGCTGGGGGCGTGTCCCTGGGACACCAGGCCAATCAGAGTCGAGCGGAAGTGGCTGGTGGGCGGGCCTTCCGGAGGCTGCCCAATCAGCGTGCTGCAGGGCCGTGTGGGCGGTGCTCAAGGCCGCTGGCCAATCACTGACTAGGGGCCCGGACCCTCCTGGGCGTGTCCAAGCACACTGGCCAATGAGATTGCTGGTGGGGTTCTGGGCGTGGCCTAGGCCTCTGGCCTATCAGAGCCTGGCTGGCGCCCTGTGGGCGGGCCTTCTGAAGGAATCCCGCCAATGGGAGCTCAGAGCTGGCCTTAAAAGGCTGGGCGTGCTTCCAGGAAATGCGAAGCAGGGTTCAGCCCAGGGCCCTGCCTTGCAGAAGCTGTCCAGTGCGCATGTGTATAACTCCGTTTGTGCCTGTGCCTCTGTGGATTTGTGTGTGTGTGTGTGTGTGTTTGTGTGTGTGTGTGTGTCTGAGGGAGGGAGAGAGAGAGAGAACAACAGAATCACTGTGGCACAGGTGATTTTGTGCAAAACACTTGGCACATTCTGATTTACAGCTCAATATTGACACCAGGGCAGCTCTCCTTGGCCCTTGGTCACTTTTCTTCTTTTCAGATGTAAAGACACTGAAGAGGGAGAGGTTTTTGCCCTGAGGCTTGCACTGGGAACTAGCAGCTGCCCTGTTTGTGTTGCCAGACTAGGAAACCTGTGGTGCCTGTCCATGTGGAGAGTCTCCTGGATGAGTTCCTTCTCGAGCCTTTTTCGCTCGGTCCCGTTGGAGCTGCATATAGCTAATGATTTGGAGATTTTATTCCTTTGGACAATTCTTTTCCTGATGCAAAGTTTCTCTCCAGGTTTTAGCAATCAATTGTGTGAATGTCACATCGAATCCATTGTAGAAAATGACTACATCAGTGTCTCTCTCTCTCTTTCTCTCTCTCTCTATTTCTCTCTCTATATATATATGTATGTAACATGTAGAGGTCTGAAAATATTTTTTATCTAGAGACCTGCACAGCTCTGGATTAGGGTAGCAATGTGGATACACCTGGCCCTTCTGAGCCACAGTCATGAGAGACATCTCACAGAGCCATATCGTATATCACTCTACAAATCTCTCTCAGCACAAACTACCACTGCCAAATCATCTACTTCCCTCTTGCTCTTTTTGTCCACTGAGTCTTATCCCAAAACTGTAAATCAAAGAAGAAATAGACATAGTGCAGTTCCCTGCACACAGGACAGGCTGAGGCTGGACCAGGGAGATGCAATACGCCAGCCTGCATCTTGGCTGGAGCATCACTATGACTACTTCGAATTTGGAGAGGCGAGGGCAGTTTTGGAGAGTGGGCTGCCGGCCAAGGGTTGCTTCTCAGAGTGGCTAAGACCTAGATGTGCTAAGTGTTACCTTTCCTCACAAACATAAAATAGCAATGCCACTTGTAAGAAGTATGCATGGGCATGGAGGGTTTGTCTTCAGTGCTCTGGCACTGATCAACACAGGGCCAGAATTTCAGTCCTTGTCTGTCTCTGTCATTCTGTCTCTCTGACTGTCTCTACGTGCCTTCTTCACTGGGCCCTTACTGGAAGTCAGTGCATGCATCGTGAACTCAGCCTTCCTGGTGTTGAAATTTTCCTTTCTTTGCCCTTTGGATTATTTAGTCTCCTGCACATGGTGTAGTACAGAGGGGAACTGCGGAGACAGCGTTGCTGCTGCAGGTTCCAGGCATATGTCCATCTCCAGCTGCAGCTGTCCAGGCCCTCTGTGCTTGACTGCCATTCTCCAGGGCCCTGAGGCTGACACTCAGCCTCAATGCAGCCCTCCTCACCTTCCTGCACAGCATCCTTGTCCTTATTCCATGAGAGCCCCGGTCAAGGGAAGTGAAACTCGATCCCCCTGGCACACACACTGTGCTTTCCCTCTATTAAGCCAAATGGAAAGGATCTGTGGTACTGATGGCCACACCAGTGTCCAGATTTCCCATGCAAAACGGAAGCTTCCAGTGTTCAGAAAGAGGGTGTTTTGATGGCTGTGAAATGTCTTTTCCAAGTGCCTCATGGTGTTTCAAATCCCTTTGAAACCTGAAGTTCTTTCTTGTATCTAGGGAATATTTTCACCACTGGCCAGAAGGGCTGCCCAACTAGGAGCACAGCTATCCAGGGGTCAGGAGGTCTTCCAGCCTGCTAGCTCCTGGAGGGATTCCTGAGTATGTCCTCAGGGCCCAAGTGTAAAAGGTGTTTCCAATTGCCTTGATTAGCAGCAGCCAGGCCCTCAGGTGAGGGGCGGGGCTGTGATCTTGACTGGAAGCCCCTAATTTGGCCAATGGAGTCATCCATCTTTCTTTGTCTGTCCATAGCAAGGGCCCGGGGAGTTTGTGCTTCCTGCAAGCAGAGCAACATTGTATGGGACACTCATGCAAGCCTACTTCTGGGAATCTCTCTGAGTGTGATGTGTGGACACCAGGACACCATGATCAGGGATGTGAGGCCACAGGAGCAATTGCCTTAGCCGGGCCCAAAGGGTAGGTGTAAGGGGCCGGGTTCATCCACTATTGTTTGGTTCAACACACTTCCCATCTATGTGGAAACACAGCCCTTTCTGGGTACTTTCTGGGATTGTAATCTGCTGCCCTGAACAGTGGACTGAGAGCCTGGAGGCTGAGTAGGCAGCCAAACGTGACTGGACAGGCTCAAGCCCCTGAATTCTGAGGGGTGCCCCAGCTTCCCCCATTGGCAGTGTTTGGATCATAGTGAGGCATGGCATTGATTCGGAACTCAGGAGAGTGAGACATGAGAGTCCCTTTGCATATGCATTCTTGCTTAGCCACAATCTGGGCTAGCTGGCTTGCCCTGACCAGATAGGTTCTCTGTACATAAGTTGCAGGAGAGGCTGGCTCCCTTGCCACCCATGCTCTGAGACTACTTCAGGTGATCTCCGAGCACACACAGACACACACAAACAGACAGACACACACACACACACACACACACACACACACACACAAAAACACACACACACACACACATTACTGTCAGGTTGGTAGTAGAGCCTATGGTGAAGGCTGGGGCTGTCTGGGGTCTGTGGGCATGAGAGCTGCTGCCTTACAATCTCTACAAGCCAGGTTTGAACCTGTCATCAATGAACACAGTGTAGGAGGTTTTTGAATTCTGGTCTCTTTCCAACTCATCTATTTCTCTTCTCGCCTTCTCTATCTCTAACTCTCACATGCTCTCACACACTCTGTCTTCACTCATTAATATTTTACTTAGATTCTTATTTTACTGACAGGCCCAGATAGACAAAGAGAGTTACCAGAGCACTGCTGAGCTCTGGCTTGTTGTGTTGGCGATTTCACCTAGGCTACTGGAGCCTCAGTTTGTAAGTCTTTCTGACACAAGCCATATTCTGTCTCCTCATTTCCATGCCAGTATCACTCAGAGTTTATAATAAAGATATACATACATGGATAGATATACATATAGATTTATATATCTGTCATTTTTAGAATGTTCGACCTATGTATTTGACCTTCTTTCAGAATTACCACATTTATAACAGCCTAGTTTTTCTGAAATAATTGGCCATATAGTTGGAGCAGGATTCAATACAATTATAAATAATAGAACCTTCCAGTAGCATTTCTAATCGTGTTTCTATTAGCATCCTTATTGTAATTATCATGGCCCAGATCTTCCCTCCTTTTTCTAGCTAGTGTAAGCTTCAATACGTATGTGTTTGTTTTCTTTCTCCGGAAATCTTAATGTCCCTGGACCCTGAAGTGTTAGGGAATTTTTGAAGCAGCCCTCTGTTTCTCAGCAGATGGTTTCTATGTTTCTGCTGTCATCAGGTCTTCTTGTGGTTTTTGTCTTTATTTATTTTTATTGTTTCAAGTCCTCCTAGATCATCCCCATTTATTTGCATATTTATTGATTTAGTCAGGTATCACATGTGGCATCATTTCTTCTGCTTGAGAGATTTTCTCTTATAACTGAAGGGAACTTTAGATGCACAATACATTTCCTGGGGCAAATACTACACACATATGGTGAAGGCTTGGGTTGTCTGGGGTCTGTGGGCATTAGAGCTGCTGCGTGACAATCTCTACAACCCAGGTTTGAACCTGTCATGAATGAACACAGCCTAGGGGTTTTTTGACTTCTGGTCTATTTCCAACTCTTCTATTTCTCTTCTCGCCATCTCTGTCTCTGACTCTCACAGGCTCTCTCTCACTCTGTCTGAACTCAGGAATATTTTACTTATATCCTTATTTTATTGACAGGCCCAGATATACAAAGAGAGTGGCCAGAGCACTGCTGAGCTCTGGCTGGTTTTGTTTGTGATTTCACCTAGGCTACTGGAGCCTCTGATTGGTAAGTCTCTCTGACTTAAGCCATATTCTGTCTCCTCATATCCATGGCAGTATCTCTCAGACTTTATAATAAAGATATACATCCATATACATATATAAATATACATATATATCTCTGTCATTTTTAGAATTGTCAACCTATGTAATTGATCTTAATCAGAATTCACACATTTACAACAGGTTCCTTTTTCCCTACTAATTGGCCACATAGTTGGAGCAGGATTCAATACAATTATAAATAATAGAACCTTCCAGTAGCATTTCTAATAGCATTTCTATCAGCATCCTTATTTTAATTATCATAGTACAGAACTTGCCTCCTTTCTCTAGTGTAAGCTTCAATAAATATGAGTTTCTTTTCATTCTCCCAAAATCTTAATTTCCCTGGACTCTGAAGGGTCTCGGAACTTTTGAAGCAGCCCTTGATTCACAGCAGATGGTTTCTATGTTTCTGCTGTCATCAGGTCTTCTTGTGCTTTTTGTTTTTATTTTTCATTTGTTTCAAATCCTCCTAGATAACCCCCATTTACTTGCATATTTATTTATTTATTTATTTATTTATTTATTTGGTTCTATATTACATGAGGGGTCCATTCTTCTGCTTGATAGATTTTTCTCTTATAATTGAAGGGAAGTTTACACTCACAATACATATCCTGTCGTAAATACTACACACATATGGTGAAGGCTGGGGTTGTCTGGGGTCTGTGGACAGGAGACTGATGCCTTACAATCTCGACAACCCAGGTTTGAACCTGTCATGTATGAACACAGAGTGGGAGCTTTTGGACTTCTGGTCTCTTTCCAACTCTTCTATTTCTCTTCTTGCCTTCTCTGTCTCTGACTCTCACAGGCTCTCACTCACTCTGTCTGCACTCATTAATATTTTACTTTTATATTATTTGACTGACAGGCCCAGATATACAGAGCGAGTCACCAGGGTCCAGCTGAGCACTGGATTGTTTTGTTGGCGATTTCACCTAGGTTTCTGGAGCCTCAGCTTTGTAAGTCTCTCTGGCACAAGCCATACTCTGTCTCCTCATAGCCATGCCAGTATCCCTCATAGTTGATAATAAAGATACACATACATATATGTACATATACATACATATATATATATATCAGACATTTTTAGAATTGTTGACCTTTTTATTTGATCTGAATGCAGAATTACCGCATTTATAATAGCCTCCTTATTCATAAATAATTGGTCACATAGTTGGAGCAGGATTCACTACAATTATAAATTATAAACTTTCCAGGAGCATTTCCAATAGCCTTTCTATCAGTATCCTTATTGTAATTATCATAGCACAGAACTTGCCTCCATTTTCTAGTGTAAGCTTCAAATTGTATGCATTTCTTTTCATTCTCGGAATTCGTAATTTGCCTGGACCCTGTGTGTCAGGGAATTTTTGAAGCAGCCCTCTATTTCTCAGCAGACGTTTTCTATATTTCTGCTGTCATCAGGTCTTCCTGTGGTGTTTGTTTTTATTTTTTTATTTTTTTCAAATCCTCTTAGATCATTCCCATTTATTTGCATATTTATTTATTTATTTATTTCGTCCGATATCACATGAGGGGTCATTTCTTCTGCCTGATAGATTTTCTCTTATAATTGAAGGGAACTTTTGACACACAATACATTTCCTTTTGCAGATACTATACACTACTACAACTGCTACTGCACTGTTTTTGACAGTGACATCCAATGCACAATGGATTAGTATTGCATGGCTCTAGAGAATGTTCACTATTTAACCTACAATGTTTTTAACCTCACAAATATTTATTCTGTTCTTTCTTGGGGGATGAATGGTTTACAGTCAACAGTTCCATGTAATAGTGGGCACGGGGTGGGGGGTAATTTTTCCCACTACCCCTGTATTTCTGTACATCCTTTGTAACTTTCTTATTGAGGAGAAGCAAACAGTCATAAATTGAGAGAGCAGGGCCCAAGCAGGAAGAGAGACAGAGAGACATCTGCAGCTCTGATTTGTCACTAGCCCAGCTTTTCCCTAGCTGGGTAAGTGTGACCAGGGGCTCAAAACAGGGTCCTGGGATTCCACATAGTTCCCTGGCAGCTCCACCAGCTGTCCCTCCAACCCATGCTCCCTTCGTTGTCCATGTAACTATCGATCTGCTCTAGGCATTTCTCACCTTCATATGCCAGAAACTTAACACTTCTCCCTTCCACCCATGAAACTTTGACCTTTTGCTAGGGTGCAAAACAGCAACTCCAATCCAAGTTATTTTCGGGACAAGTGTGTACGTCTCTGTGGGAAGGGGTGTGTGTGTGTGTGTGTGTGTGTGTGTGTGTGTAAGTGTGCATAAGTGTGTTTCAGTTAAGATTACCGCTGTTGTTTCTTTATTCCTGACACAGGGACTTAGGAACTGGGTTGTGTTATGACAAAGGAAGTTTCCACTGCACAAGTGGTTTTTCAAGTATGAATTGGCACATTGGATTGTGGACTCTGTTGTGCATTCTCCCAGGTGGTCCTCAGATGGGTTCTTTCCTTTGCTATTCCCATGCTGTGTGTAATTTTCTGGGTAGACTCAAAGAGGAGTGGCATGGGGAGCTCAGCTGCATTCTGCTGTATGTCCAGAAGGTGGCGGCAAAGACCATAGTTGAGTGTAGTGATTCTGTGGAATGAGGAGAACTCTAGGAATTGTGGCCCGTGGACAGCAGGGTTGAAATTGACGTAGAGTGCCCTAGACATCTGTTCTTTCCTGTGGGGTGGGGGGATCCCCCATTTGGCTTTGCAAGTGGAAGGGGTTTCTCTCTTTGCCTGGGATGACTCTACTGGGAGCTTGTGAATCCCTGTGCTCAGCTGCATTCTGCTGGGTGTCCACAAGAGGGCAGCACCAGGGCGGGACTAAGGCTCCATGGGGCAAGTGCCCTGAGGCACTGGGCTAGGAGAGTGGCGACAGTGTTTCTGGGTGTGCCCCAAGAGCATGGCCAGCCTAGCACAGGCAGGCAGTGTCCTAAGGATGGGCCCAGACAGGAGCTGTGGGGGTCGTGTTTGCAGAAACAGGGCCTTCAGAGGATGGCAGAAAGTCCCCGGGGGCGGGCCTCAGAGCCCGTGCCCAATGAGCCTGAGGGGAGGGCCCAGTGGGTATTCATAGAGACAGCTGGCCAATCAGAGAGGAGGAACGTCACCCTCAGGGGCGTGAAGCAAGAGCTGGCCAATGAGAACAGAGGAGGAGTTGCGTGGGTGGGCCTCAGAGAGCAGCCCACCAATGAGAGCCTGGGTGCTGGCTCTGGGTGGGCGTACCCCTGGAGGTCAGCCAATCAGGGTCCAGCGGAAGTGCCTGGGGGGCGGGCCCACGGGAGGCTGTCCAATGAGCGCCTGGGGCGGGCCTCGTGGGCGGAGCCCAGGAGGCTGGCCAATCATGGGGCAAGGGCGGTGACCTTCCTGGGCGTGCCTTAGGAACTGGCCTATCAGGGGGCGCCCCTCAGACAGCAGCCCGCCAATGGGAGCCAAGAGAAGGCTGGCTGGGGGCGTGTCCCTGGGACACCAGGCCAATCAGAGTCGAGCGGAAGTGGCTGGTGGGCGGGCCTTCCGGAGGCTGCCCAATCAGCGTGCTGCAGGGCCGTGTGGGCGGTGCTCAAGGCCGCTGGCCAATCACTGACTAGGGGCCCGGACCCTCCTGGGCGTGTCCAAGCACACTGGCCAATGAGATTGCTGGTGGGGTTCTGGGCGTGGCCTAGGCCTCTGGCCTATCAGAGCCTGGCTGGCGCCCTGTGGGCGGGCCTTCTGAAGGAATCCCGCCAATGGGAGCTCAGAGCTGGCCTTAAAAGGCTGGGCGTGCTTCCAGGAAATGCGAAGCAGGGTTCAGCCCAGGGCCCTGCCTTGCAGAAGCTGTCCAGTGCGCATGTGTATAACTCCGTTTGTGCCTGTGCCTCTGTGGATTTGTGTGTGTGTGTGTGTGTGTTTGTGTGTGTGTGTGTGTCTGAGGGAGGGAGAGAGAGAGAGAACAACAGAATCACTGTGGCACAGGTGATTTTGTGCAAAACACTTGGCACATTCTGATTTACAGCTCAATATTGACACCAGGGCAGCTCTCCTTGGCCCTTGGTCACTTTTCTTCTTTTCAGATGTAAAGACACTGAAGAGGGAGAGGTTTTTGCCCTGAGGCTTGCACTGGGAACTAGCAGCTGCCCTGTTTGTGTTGCCAGACTAGGAAACCTGTGGTGCCTGTCCATGTGGAGAGTCTCCTGGATGAGTTCCTTCTCGAGCCTTTTTCGCTCGGTCCCGTTGGAGCTGCATATAGCTAATGATTTGGAGATTTTATTCCTTTGGACAATTCTTTTCCTGATGCAAAGTTTCTCTCCAGGTTTTAGCAATCAATTGTGTGAATGTCACATCGAATCCATTGTAGAAAATGACTACATCAGTGTCTCTCTCTCTCTTTCTCTCTCTCTCTATTTCTCTCTATATATATATATGTATGTAACATGTAGAGGTCTGAAAATATTTTTTATCTAGAGACCTGCACAGCTCTGGATTAGGGTAGCAATGTGGATACACCTGGCCCTTCTGAGCCACAGTCATGAGAGACATCTCACAGAGCCATATCGTATATCACTCTACAAATCTCTCTCAGCACAAACTACCACTGCCAAATCATCTACTTCCCTCTTGCTCTTTTTGTCCACTGAGTCTTATCCCAAAACTGTAAATCAAAGAAGAAATAGACATAGTGCAGTTCCCTGCACACAGGACAGGCTGAGGCTGGACCAGGGAGATGCAATACGCCAGCCTGCATCTTGGCTGGAGCATCACTATGACTACTTCGAATTTGGAGAGGCGAGGGCAGTTTTGGAGAGTGGGCTGCCGGCCAAGGGTTGCTTCTCAGAGTGGCTAAGACCTAGATGTGCTAAGTGTTACCTTTCCTCACAAACATAAAATAGCAATGCCACTTGTAAGAAGTATGCATGGGCATGGAGGGTTTGTCTTCAGTGCTCTGGCACTGATCAACACAGGGCCAGAATTTCAGTCCTTGTCTGTCTCTGTCATTCTGTCTCTCTGACTGTCTCTACGTGCCTTCTTCACTGGGCCCTTACTGGAAGTCAGTGCATGCATCGTGAACTCAGCCTTCCTGGTGTTGAAATTTTCCTTTCTTTGCCCTTTGGATTATTTAGTCTCCTGCACATGGTGTAGTACAGAGGGGAACTGCGGAGACAGCGTTGCTGCTGCAGGTTCCAGGCATATGTCCATCTCCAGCTGCAGCTGTCCAGGCCCTCTGTGCTTGACTGCCATTCTCCAGGGCCCTGAGGCTGACACTCAGCCTCAATGCAGCCCTCCTCACCTTCCTGCACAGCATCCTTGTCCTTATTCCATGAGAGCCCCGGTCAAGGGAAGTGAAACTCGATCCCCCTGGCACACACACTGTGCTTTCCCTCTATTAAGCCAAATGGAAAGGATCTGTGGTACTGATGGCCACACCAGTGTCCAGATTTCCCATGCAAAACGGAAGCTTCCAGTGTTCAGAAAGAGGGTGTTTTGATGGCTGTGAAATGTCTTTTCCAAGTGCCTCATGGTGTTTCAAATCCCTTTGAAACCTGAAGTTCTTTCTTGTATCTAGGGAATATTTTCACCACTGGCCAGAAGGGCTGCCCAACTAGGAGCACAGCTATCCAGGGGTCAGGAGGTCTTCCAGCCTGCTAGCTCCTGGAGGGATTCCTGAGTATGTCCTCAGGGCCCAAGTGTAAAAGGTGTTTCCAATTGCCTTGATTAGCAGCAGCCAGGCCCTCAGGTGAGGGGCGGGGCTGTGATCTTGACTGGAAGCCCCTAATTTGGCCAATGGAGGCATCCATCTTTCTTTGTCTGTCCATAGCAAGGGCCCGGGGAGTTTGTGCTTCCTGCAAGCAGAGCAACATTGTATGGGACACTCATGCAAGCCTACTTCTGGGAATCTCTCTGAGTGTGATGTGTGGACACCAGGACACCATGATCAGGGATGTGAGGCCACAGGAGCAATTGCCTTAGCCGGGCCCAAAGGGTAGGTGTAAGGGGCCGGGTTCATCCACTATTGTTTGGTTCAACACACTTCCCATCTATGTGGAAACACAGCCCTTTCTGGGTACTTTCTGTGCTTGTAATCTGCTGCCCTGAACAGTGGACTGAGAGCCTGGAGGCTGAGTAGGCAGCCAAACGTGACTGGACAGGCTCAAGCCCCTGAATTCTGAGGGGTGCCCCAGCTTCCCCCATTGGCAGTGTTTGGATCATAGTGAGGCATGGCATTGATTCGGAACTCAGGAGAGTGAGACATGAGAGTCCCTTTGCATATGCATTCTTGCTTAGCCACAATCTGGGCTAGCTGGCTTGCCCTGACCAGATAGGTTCTCTGTACATAAGTTGCAGGAGAGGCTGGCTCCCTTGCCACCCATGCTCTGAGACTACTTCAGGTGATCTCCGAGCACACACAGACACACACAAACAGACAGACACACACACACACACACACACACACACACACACACAAAAACACACACACACACACACATTACTGTCAGGTTGGTAGTAGAGCCTATGGTGAAGGCTGGGGCTGTCTGGGGTCTGTGGGCATGAGAGCTGCTGCCTTACAATCTCTACAAGCCAGGTTTGAACCTGTCATCAATGAACACAGTGTAGGAGGTTTTTGAATTCTGGTCTCTTTCCAACTCATCTATTTCTCTTCTCGCCTTCTCTATCTCTAACTCTCACATGCTCTCACACACTCTGTCTTCACTCATTAATATTTTACTTAGATTCTTATTTTACTGACAGGCCCAGATAGACAAAGAGAGTTACCAGAGCACTGCTGAGCTCTGGCTTGTTGTGTTGGCGATTTCACCTAGGCTACTGGAGCCTCAGTTTGTAAGTCTTTCTGACACAAGCCATATTCTGTCTCCTCATTTCCATGCCAGTATCACTCAGAGTTTATAATAAAGATATACATACATGGATAGATATACATATAGATTTATATATCTGTCATTTTTAGAATGTTCGACCTATGTATTTGACCTTCTTTCAGAATTACCACATTTATAACAGCCTAGTTTTTCTGAAATAATTGGCCATATAGTTGGAGCAGGATTCAATACAATTATAAATAATAGAACCTTCCAGTAGCATTTCTAATCGTGTTTCTATTAGCATCCTTATTGTAATTATCATGGCCCAGATCTTCCCTCCTTTTTCTAGCTAGTGTAAGCTTCAATACGTATGTGTTTGTTTTCTTTCTCCGGAAATCTTAATGTCCCTGGACCCTGAAGTGTTAGGGAATTTTTGAAGCAGCCTTCTGTTTCTCAGCAGATGGTTTCTATGTTTCTGCTGTCATCAGGTCTTCTTGTGGTTTTTGTCTTTATTTATTTTTATTGTTTCAAGTCCTCCTAGATCATCCCCATTTATTTGCATATTTATTGATTTAGTCAGGTATCACATGTGGCATCATTTCTTCTGCTTGAGAGATTTTCTCTTATAACTGAAGGGAACTTTAGATGCACAATACATTTCCTGGGGCAAATACTACACACATATGGTGAAGGCTTGGGTTGTCTGGGGTCTGTGGGCATTAGAGCTGCTGCGTGACAATCTCTACAACCCAGGTTTGAACCTGTCATGAATGAACACAGCCTAGGGGTTTTTTGACTTCTGGTCTATTTCCAACTCTTCTATTTCTCTTCTCGCCATCTCTGTCTCTGACTCTCACAGGCTCTCTCTCACTCTGTCTGAACTCAGGAATATTTTACTTATATCCTTATTTTATTGACAGGCCCAGATATACAAAGAGAGTGGCCAGAGCACTGCTGAGCTCTGGCTGGTTTTGTTTGTGATTTCACCTAGGCTACTGGAGCCTCTGATTGGTAAGTCTCTCTGACTTAAGCCATATTCTGTCTCCTCATATCCATGGCAGTATCTCTCAGACTTTATAATAAAGATATACATCCATATACATATATAAATATACATATATATCTCTGTCATTTTTAGAATTGTCAACCTATGTAATTGATCTTAATCAGAATTCACACATTTACAACAGGTTCCTTTTTCCCTACTAATTGGCCACATAGTTGGAGCAGGATTCAATACAATTATAAATAATAGAACCTTCCAGTAGCATTTCTAATAGCATTTCTATCAGCATCCTTATTTTAATTATCATAGTACAGAACTTGCCTCCTTTCTCTAGTGTAAGCTTCAATAAATATGAGTTTCTTTTCATTCTCCCAAAATCTTAATTTCCCTGGACTCTGAAGGGTCTCGGAACTTTTGAAGCAGCCCTTGATTCACAGCAGATGGTTTCTATGTTTCTGCTGTCATCAGGTCTTCTTGTGCTTTTTGTTTTTATTTTTCATTTGTTTCAAATCCTCCTAGATAACCCCCATTTACTTGCATATTTATTTATTTATTTATTTATTTATTTATTTGGTTCTATATTACATGAGGGGTCCATTCTTCTGCTTGATAGATTTTTCTCTTATAATTGAAGGGAAGTTTACACTCACAATACATATCCTGTCGTAAATACTACACACATATGGTGAAGGCTGGGGTTGTCTGGGGTCTGTGGACAGGAGACTGATGCCTTACAATCTCGACAACCCAGGTTTGAACCTGTCATGTATGAACACAGAGTGGGAGCTTTTGGACTTCTGGTCTCTTTCCAACTCTTCTATTTCTCTTCTTGCCTTCTCTGTCTCTGACTCTCACAGGCTCTCACTCACTCTGTCTGCACTCATTAATATTTTACTTTTATATTATTTGACTGACAGGCCCAGATATACAGAGCGAGTCACCAGGGTCCAGCTGAGCACTGGATTGTTTTGTTGGCGATTTCACCTAGGTTTCTGGAGCCTCAGCTTTGTAAGTCTCTCTGGCACAAGCCATACTCTGTCTCCTCATAGCCATGCCAGTATCCCTCATAGTTGATAATAAAGATACACATACATATATGTACATATACATACATATATATATATATCAGACATTTTTAGAATTGTTGACCTTTTTATTTGATCTGAATGCAGAATTACCGCATTTATAATAGCCTCCTTATTCATAAATAATTGGTCACATAGTTGGAGCAGGATTCACTACAATTATAAATTATAAACTTTCCAGGAGCATTTCCAATAGCCTTTCTATCAGTATCCTTATTGTAATTATCATAGCACAGAACTTGCCTCCATTTTCTAGTGTAAGCTTCAAATCGTATGCATTTCTTTTCATTCTCGGAATTCGTAATTTGCCTGGACCCTGTGTGTCAGGGAATTTTTGAAGCAGCCCTCTATTTCTCAGCAGACGTTTTCTATATTTCTGCTGTCATCAGGTCTTCCTGTGGTGTTTGTTTTTATTTTTTTATTTTTTTCAAATCCTCTTAGATCATTCCCATTTATTTGCATATTTATTTATTTATTTATTTCGTCCGATATCACATGAGGGGTCATTTCTTCTGCCTGATAGATTTTCTCTTATAATTGAAGGGAACTTTTGACACACAATACATTTCCTTTTGCAGATACTATACACTACTACAACTGCTACTGCACTGTTTTTGACAGTGACATCCAATGCACAATGGATTAGTATTGCATGGCTCTAGAGAATGTTCACTATTTAACCTACAATGTTTTTAACCTCACAAATATTTATTCTGTTCTTTCTTGGGGGATGAATGGTTTACAGTCAACAGTTCCATGTAATAGTGGGCACGGGGTGGGGGGTAATTTTTCCCACTACCCCTGTATTTCTGTACATCCTTTGTAACTTTCTTATTGAGGAGAAGCAAACAGTCATAAATTGAGAGAGCAGGGCCCAAGCAGGAAGAGAGACAGAGAGACATCTGCAGCTCTGATTTGTCACTAGCCCAGCTTTTCCCTAGCTGGGTAAGTGTGACCAGGGGCTCAAAACAGGGTCCTGGGATTCCACATAGTTCCCTGGCAGCTCCACCAGCTGTCCCTCCAACCCATGCTCCCTTCGTTGTCCATGTAACTATCGATCTGCTCTAGGCATTTCTCACCTTCATATGCCAGAAACTTAACACTTCTCCCTTCCACCCATGAAACTTTGACCTTTTGCTAGGGTGCAAAACAGCAACTCCAATCCAAGTTATTTTCGGGACAAGTGTGTACGTCTCTGTGGGAAGGGGTGTGTGTGTGTGTGTGTGTGTGTGTGTGTGTAAGTGTGCATAAGTGTGTTTCAGTTAAGATTACCGCTGTTGTTTCTTTATTCCTGACACAGGGACTTAGGAACTGGGTTGTGTTATGACAAAGGAAGTTTCCACTGCACAAGTGGTTTTTCAAGTATGAATTGGCACATTGGATTGTGGACTCTGTTGTGCATTCTCCCAGGTGGTCCTCAGATGGGTTCTTTCCTTTGCTATTCCCATGCTGTGTGTAATTTTCTGGGTAGACTCAAAGAGGAGTGGCATGGGGAGCTCAGCTGCATTCTGCTGTATGTCCAGAAGGTGGCGGCAAAGACCATAGTTGAGTGTAGTGATTCTGTGGAATGAGGAGAACTCTAGGAATTGTGGCCCGTGGACAGCAGGGTTGAAATTGACGTAGAGTGCCCTAGACATCTGTTCTTTCCTGTGGGGTGGGGGGATCCCCCATTTGGCTTTGCAAGTGGAAGGGGTTTCTCTCTTTGCCTGGGATGACTCTACTGGGAGCTTGTGAATCCCTGTGCTCAGCTGCATTCTGCTGGGTGTCCACAAGAGGGCAGCACCAGGGCGGGACTAAGGCTCCATGGGGCAAGTGCCCTGAGGCACTGGGCTAGGAGAGTGGCGACAGTGTTTCTGGGTGTGCCCCAAGAGCATGGCCAGCCTAGCGCAGGCAGGCAGTGTCCTAAGGATGGGCCCAGACAGGAGCTGTGGGGGTCGTGTTTGCAGAAACAGGGCCTTCAGAGGATGGCAGAAAGTCCCCGGGGGCGGGCCTCAGAGCCCGTGCCCAATGAGCCTGAGGGGAGGGCCCAGTGGGTATTCATAGAGACAGCTGGCCAATCAGAGAGGAGGAACGTCACCCTCAGGGGCGTGAAGCAAGAGCTGGCCAATGAGAACAGAGGAGGAGTTGCGTGGGTGGGCCTCAGAGAGCAGCCCACCAATGAGAGCCTGGGTGCTGGCTCTGGGTGGGCGTACCCCTGGAGGTCAGCCAATCAGGGTCCAGCGGAAGTGCCTGGGTGGCGGGCCCACGGGAGGCTGTCCAATGAGCGCCTGGGGCGGGCCTCGTGGGCGGAGCCCAGGAGGCTGGCCAATCATGGGGCAAGGGCGGTGACCTTCCTGGGCGTGCCTTAGGAACTGGCCTATCAGGGGGCGCCCCTCAGACAGCAGCCCGCCAATGGCAGCCAAGAGAAGGCTGGCTGGGGGCGTGTCCCTGGGACACCAGGCCAATCAGAGTCGAGCGGAAGTGGCTGGTGGGCGGGCCTTCCGGAGGCTGCCCAATCAGCGTGCTGCAGGGCCGTGTGGGCGGTGCTCAAGGCCGCTGGCCAATCACTGACTAGGGGCCCGGACCCTCCTGGGCGTGTCCAAGCACACTGGCCAATGAGATTGCTGGTGGGGTTCTGGGCGTGGCCTAGGCCTCTGGCCTATCAGAGCCTGGCTGGCGCCCTGTGGGCGGGCCTTCTGAAGGAATCCCGCCAATGGGAGCTCAGAGCTGGCCTTAAAAGGCTGGGCGTGCTTCCAGGAAATGCGAAGCAGGGTTCAGCCCAGGGCCCTGCCTTGCAGAAGCTGTCCAGTGCGCATGTGTATAACTCCGTTTGTGCCTGTGCCTCTGTGGATTTGTGTGTGTGTGTGTGTGTTTGTGTGTGTGTGTGTGTCTGAGGGAGGGAGAGAGAGAGAGAACAACAGAATCACTGTGGCACAGGTGATTTTGTGCAAAACACTTGGCACATTCTGATTTACAGCTCAATATTGACACCAGGGCAGCTCTCCTTGACCCTTGGTCACTTTTCTTCTTTTCAGATGTAAAGACACTGAAGAGGGAGAGGTTTTTGCCCTGAGGCTTGCACTGGGAACTAGCAGCTGCCCTGTTTGTGTTGCCAGACTAGGAAACCTGTGGTGCCTGTCCATGTGGAGAGTCTCCTGGATGAGTTCCTTCTCGAGCCTTTTTCGCTCAGTCCCATTGGAGCTGCATATAGCTATTGATTTGGAGATTTTATTCCTTTGGACAATTCTTTTCCTGATGCAAAGTTTCTCTCCAGGTTTTAGCAATCAATTGTGTGAATGTCACATCGAATCCATTGTAGAAAATGACTACATCAGTGTCTCTCTCTCTCTTTCTCTCTCTCTCTCTCTCTCTCTCTCTCTATATATATATATATATATATATGTATGTAACATGTAGAGGTCTGAAAATATTTTTTAGCTAGAGACCTGCACAGCTCTGGATTAGGGTAGCAATGTGGATACACCTGGCCCTTCTGAGCCACAGTCATGAGAGACATCTCACAGAGCCATATCGTATATCACTCTACAAATCTCTCTCAGCACAAACTACCACTGCCAAATCATCTACTTCCCTCTTGCTCTTTTTGTCCACCGAGTCTTATCCCAAAACTGTAAATCAAAGAAGAAATAGACATAGTGCAGTTCCCTGCACACAGGACAGGCTGAGGCTGGACCAGGGAGATGCAATACGCCAGCCTGCATCTTGGCTGGAGCATCACTATGACTACTTTGAATTTGGAGAGGCGAGGGCAGTTTTGGAGAGTGGGCTGCCGGCCAAGGGTTGCTTCTCAGAGTGGCTAAGACCTAGATGTGCTAAGTGTTACCTTTCCTCACAAACATAAAATAGCAATGCCACTTGTAAGAAGTATGCATGGGCATGGAGGGTTTGTCTTCAGTGCTCTGGCACTGATCAACACAGGGCCAGAATTTCAGTCCTTGTCTGTCTCTGTCATTCTGTCTCTCTGACTGTCTCTACGTGCCTTCTTCACTGGGCCCTTACTGGAAGTCAGTGCATGCATCGTGAACTCAGCCTTCCTGGTGTTGAAATTTTCCTTTCTTTGCCCTTTGGATTATTTAGTCTCCTGCACATGGTGTAGTACAGAGGGGAACTGCGGAGACAGCGTTGCTGCTGCAGGTTCCAGGCATATGTCCATCTCCAGCTGCAGCTGTCCAGGCCCTCTGTGCTTGACTGCCATTCTCCAGGGCCCTGAGGCTGACACTCAGCCTCAATGCAGCCCTCCTCACCTTCCTGCACAGCATCCTTGTCCTTATTCCATGAGAGCCCCGGTCAAGGGAAGTGAAACTCGATCCCCCTGGCACACACACTGTGCTTTCCCTCTATTAAGCCAAATGGAAAGGATCTGTGGTACTGATGGCCACACCAGTGTCCAGATTTCCCATGCAAAACGGAAGCTTCCAGTGTTCAGAAAGAGGGTGTTTTGATGGCTGTGAAATGTCTTTTCCAAGTGCCTCATGGTGTTTCAAATCCCTTTGAAACCTGAAGTTCTTTCTTGTATCTAGGGAATATTTTCACCACTGGCCAGAAGGTCCGCCCAACTAGGAGCACAGCTATCCAGGGGTCAGGAGGTCTTCCAGCCTGCTAGCTCCTGGAGGGATTCCTGAGTATGTCCTCAGGGCCCAAGTGTAAAAGGTGTTTCCAATTGCCTTGATTAGCAGCAGCCAGGCCCTCAGGTGAGGGGCGGGGCTGTGATCTTGACTGGAAGCCCCTAATTTGGCCAATGGAGGCATCCATCTTTTTTTGTCTGTCCATAGCAAGGGCCCGGGGAGTTTGTGCTTCCTGCAAGCAGAGCGACATTGTATGGGACACTCATGCAAGCCTACTTCTAGGAATCTCTCTGAGTGTGATGTGTGGACACCAGGACACCGTGATCAGGGATGTGAGGCCACAGGAGCAATTGCCTTAGCCGGATCCAAAGGGTAGGTGTAAGGGGCCGGGTTCATCCACTATTGTTTGGTTCAACACACTTCCCATCTATGTGGAAACACAGCCCTTTCTGGGTACTTTCTGGGATTGTAATCTGCTGCCCTGAGCAGTGGACTGAGAGCCTGGAGGCTGAGTAGGCAGCCAAACGTGACTGGACAGGCTCAAGCCCCTGAATTCTGAGGGGTGCCCCAGCTTCCCCCATTGGCAGTGTTTGGATCATAGTGAGGCATGGCATTGATTCGGAACTCAGGAGAGTGAGACATGAGAGTCCCTTTGCATATGCATTCTTGCTTAGCCACAATCTGGGCTAGCTGGCTTGCCCTGACCAGATAGGTTCTCTGTACATAAGTTGCAGGAGAGGCTGGCTCCCTTGCCACCCATGCTCTGAGACTACTACAGGTGATCTCTGAGCACACACAGACACACACAAACAGACACACACACACACACACACACACACACACACACACACACACATTACTGTCAGGTTGGTAGTAGAGCCTATGGTGAAGGCTGGGGCTGTCTGGGGTCTGTGGGCATGAGAGCTGCTGCCTTACAATCTCTACAAGCCAGGTTTGAACCTGTCATCAATGAACACAGTGTAGGAGGTTTTTGAATTCTGGTCTCTTTCCAACTCATCTATTTCTCTTCTCGCCTTCTCTATCTCTAACTCTCACATGCTCTCACACACTCTGTCTTCACTCATTAATATTTTACTTAGATTCTTATTTTACTGACAGGCCCAGATAGACAAAGAGAGTTACCAGAGCACTGCTGAGCTCTGGCTTGTTGTGTTGGCGATTTCACCTAGGCTACTGGAGCCTCAGTTTGTAAGTCTTTCTGACACAAGCCATATTCTGTCTCCTCATTTCCATGCCAGTATCACTCAGAGTTTATAATAAAGATATACATACATGGATAGATATACATATAGATTTATATATCTGTCATTTTTAGAATGTTCGACCTATGTATTTGACCTTCTTTCAGAATTACCACATTTATAACAGCCTAGTTTTTCTGAAATAATTGGCCATATAGTTGGAGCAGGATTCAATACAATTATAAATAATAGAACCTTCCAGTAGCATTTCTAATCGTGTTTCTATTAGCATCCTTATTGTAATTATCATGGCCCAGATCTTCCCTCCTTTTTCTAGCTAGTGTAAGCTTCAATACGTATGTGTTTGTTTTCTTTCTCCGGAAATCTTAATGTCCCTGGACCCTGAAGTGTTAGGGAATTTTTGAAGCAGCCCTCTGTTTCTCAGCAGATGGTTTCTATGTTTCTGCTGTCATCAGGTCTTCTTGTGGTTTTTGTCTTTATTTATTTTTATTGTTTCAAGTCCTCCTAGATCATCCCCATTTATTTGCATATTTATTGATTTAGTCAGGTATCACATGTGGCATCATTTCTTCTGCTTGAGAGATTTTCTCTTATAACTGAAGGGAACTTTAGATGCACAATACATTTCCTGGGGCAAATACTACACACATATGGTGAAGGCTTGGGTTGTCTGGGGTCTGTGGGCATTAGAGCTGCTGCGTGACAATCTCTACAACCCAGGTTTGAACCTGTCATGAATGAACACAGCCTAGGGGTTTTTTGACTTCTGGTCTATTTCCAACTCTTCTATTTCTCTTCTCGCCATCTCTGTCTCTGACTCTCACAGGCTCTCTCTCACTCTGTCTGAACTCAGGAATATTTTACTTATATCCTTATTTTATTGACAGGCCCAGATATACAAAGAGAGTGGCCAGAGCACTGCTGAGCTCTGGCTGGTTTTGTTTGTGATTTCACCTAGGCTACTGGAGCCTCTGATTGGTAAGTCTCTCTGACTTAAGCCATATTCTGTCTCCTCATATCCATGGCAGTATCTCTCAGACTTTATAATAAAGATATACATCCATATACATATATAAATATACATATATATCTCTGTCATTTTTAGAATTGTCAACCTATGTAATTGATCTTAATCAGAATTCACACATTTACAACAGGTTCCTTTTTCCCTACTAATTGGCCACATAGTTGGAGCAGGATTCAATACAATTATAAATAATAGAACCTTCCAGTAGCATTTCTAATAGCATTTCTATCAGCATCCTTATTTTAATTATCATAGTACAGAACTTGCCTCCTTTCTCTAGTGTAAGCTTCAATAAATATGAGTTTCTTTTCATTCTCCCAAAATCTTAATTTCCCTGGACTCTGAAGGGTCTCGGAACTTTTGAAGCAGCCCTTGATTCACAGCAGATGGTTTCTATGTTTCTGCTGTCATCAGGTCTTCTTGTGCTTTTTGTTTTTATTTTTCATTTGTTTCAAATCCTCCTAGATAACCCCCATTTACTTGCATATTTATTTATTTATTTATTTATTTATTTATTTGGTTCTATATTACATGAGGGGTCCATTCTTCTGCTTGATAGATTTTTCTCTTATAATTGAAGGGAAGTTTACACTCACAATACATATCCTGTCGTAAATACTACACACATATGGTGAAGGCTGGGGTTGTCTGGGGTCTGTGGACAGGAGACTGATGCCTTACAATCTCGACAACCCAGGTTTGAACCTGTCATGTATGAACACAGAGTGGGAGCTTTTGGACTTCTGGTCTCTTTCCAACTCTTCTATTTCTCTTCTTGCCTTCTCTGTCTCTGACTCTCACAGGCTCTCACTCACTCTGTCTGCACTCATTAATATTTTACTTTTATATTATTTGACTGACAGGCCCAGATATACAGAGCGAGTCACCAGGGTCCAGCTGAGCACTGGATTGTTTTGTTGGCGATTTCACCTAGGTTTCTGGAGCCTCAGCTTTGTAAGTCTCTCTGGCACAAGCCATACTCTGTCTCCTCATAGCCATGCCAGTATCCCTCATAGTTGATAATAAAGATACACATACATATATGTACATATACATACATATATATATATATCAGACATTTTTAGAATTGTTGACCTTTTTATTTGATCTGAATGCAGAATTACCGCATTTATAATAGCCTCCTTATTCATAAATAATTGGTCACATAGTTGGAGCAGGATTCACTACAATTATAAATTATAAACTTTCCAGGAGCATTTCCAATAGCCTTTCTATCAGTATCCTTATTGTAATTATCATAGCACAGAACTTGCCTCCATTTTCTAGTGTAAGCTTCAAATCGTATGCATTTCTTTTCATTCTCGGAATTCGTAATTTGCCTGGACCCTGTGTGTCAGGGAATTTTTGAAGCAGCCCTCTATTTCTCAGCAGACGTTTTCTATATTTCTGCTGTCATCAGGTCTTCCTGTGGTGTTTGTTTTTATTTTTTTATTTTTTTCAAATCCTCTTAGATCATTCCCATTTATTTGCATATTTATTTATTTATTTATTTCGTCCGATATCACATGAGGGGTCATTTCTTCTGCCTGATAGATTTTCTCTTATAATTGAAGGGAACTTTTGACACACAATACATTTCCTTTTGCAGATACTATACACTACTACAACTGCTACTGCACTGTTTTTGACAGTGACATCCAATGCACAATGGATTAGTATTGCATGGCTCTAGAGAATGTTCACTATTTAACCTACAATGTTTTTAACCTCACAAATATTTATTCTGTTCTTTCTTGGGGGATGAATGGTTTACAGTCAACAGTTCCATGTAATAGTGGGCACGGGGTGGGGGGTAATTTTTCCCACTACCCCTGTATTTCTGTACATCCTTTGTAACTTTCTTATTGAGGAGAAGCAAACAGTCATAAATTGAGAGAGCAGGGCCCAAGCAGGAAGAGAGACAGAGAGACATCTGCAGCTCTGATTTGTCACTAGCCCAGCTTTTCCCTAGCTGGGTAAGTGTGACCAGGGGCTCAAAACAGGGTCCTGGGATTCCACATAGTTCCCTGGCAGCTCCACCAGCTGTCCCTCCAACCCATGCTCCCTTCGTTGTCCATGTAACTATCGATCTGCTCTAGGCATTTCTCACCTTCATATGCCAGAAACTTAACACTTCTCCCTTCCACCCATGAAACTTTGACCTTTTGCTAGGGTGCAAACCAGCAACTCCAATCCAAGTTATTTTCGGGACAAGTGTGTACGTCTCTGTGGGAAGGGGTGTGTGTGTGTGTGTGTGTGTGTGTGTGTGTAAGTGTGCATAAGTGTGTTTCAGTTAAGATTACCGCTGTTGTTTCTTTATTCCTGACACAGGGACTTAGGAACTGGGTTGTGTTATGACAAAGGAAGTTTCCACTGCACAAGTGGTTTTTCAAGTATGAATTGGCACATTGGATTGTGGACTCTGTTGTGCATTCTCCCAGGTGGTCCTCAGATGGGTTCTTTCCTTTGCTATTCCCATGCTGTGTGTAATTTTCTGGGTAGACTCAAAGAGGAGTGGCATGGGGAGCTCAGCTGCATTCTGCTGTATGTCCAGAAGGTGGCGGCAAAGACCATAGTTGAGTGTAGTGATTCTGTGGAATGAGGAGAACTCTAGGAATTGTGGCCCGTGGACAGCAGGGTTGAAATTGACGTAGAGTGCCCTAGACATCTGTTCTTTCCTGTGGGGTGGGGGGATCCCCCATTTGGCTTTGCAAGTGGAAGGGGTTTCTCTCTTTGCCTGGGATGACTCTACTGGGAGCTTGTGAATCCCTGTGCTCAGCTGCATTCTGCTGGGTGTCCACAAGAGGGCAGCACCAGGGCGGGACTAAGGCTCCATGGGGCAAGTGCCCTGAGGCACTGGGCTAGGAGAGTGGCGACAGTGTTTCTGGGTGTGCCCCAAGAGCATGGCCAGCCTAGCGCAGGCAGGCAGTGTCCTAAGGATGGGCCCAGACAGGAGCTGTGGGGGTCGTGTTTGCAGAAACAGGGCCTTCAGAGGATGGCAGAAAGTCCCCGGGGGCGGGCCTCAGAGCCCTTGCCCAATGAGCCTGAGGGGAGGGCCCAGTGGGTATTCATAGAGACAGCTGGCCAATCAGAGAGGAGGAACGTCACCCTCAGGGGCGTGAAGCAAGAGCTGGCCAATGAGAACAGAGGAGGAGTTGCGTGGGTGGGCCTCAGAGAGCAGCCCACCAATGAGAGCCTGGGTGCTGGCTCTGGGTGGGCGTACCCCTGGAGGTCAGCCAATCAGGGTCCAGCGGAAGTGCCTGGGGGGCGGGCCCACGGGAGGCTGTCCAATGAGCGCCTGGGGCGGGCCTCGTGGGCGGAGCCCAGGAGGCTGGCCAATCATGGGGCAAGGGCGGTGACCTTCCTGGGCGTGCCTTAGGAACTGGCCTATCAGGGGGCGCCCCTCAGACAGCAGCCCGCCAATGGGAGCCAAGAGAAGGCTGGCTGGGGGCGTGTCCCTGGGACACCAGGCCAATCAGAGTCGAGCGGAAGTGGCTGGTGGGCGGGCCTTCCGGAGGCTGCCCAATCAGCGTGCTGCAGGGCCGTGTGGGCGGTGCTCAAGGCCGCTGGCCAATCACTGACTAGGGGCCCGGACCCTCCTGGGCGTGTCCAAGCACACTGGCCAATGAGATTGCTGGTGGGGTTCTGGGCGTGGCCTAGGCCTCTGGCCTATCAGAGCCTGGCTGGCGCCCTGTGGGCGGGCCTTCTGAAGGAATCCCGCCAATGGGAGCTCAGAGCTGGCCTTAAAAGGCTGGGCGTGCTTCCAGGAAATGCGAAGCAGGGTTCAGCCCAGGGCCCTGCCTTGCAGAAGCTGTCCAGTGCGCATGTGTATAACTCCGTTTGTGCCTGTGCCTCTGTGGATTTGTGTGTGTGTGTGTGTGTGTTTGTGTGTGTGTGTGTGTCTGAGGGAGGGAGAGAGAGAGAGAACAACAGAATCACTGTGGCACAGGTGATTTTGTGCAAAACACTTGGCACATTCTGATTTACAGCTCAATATTGACACCAGGGCAGCTCTCCTTGGCCCTTGGTCACTTTTCTTCTTTTCAGATGTAAAGACACTGAAGAGGGAGAGGTTTTTGCCCTGAGGCTTGCACTGGGAACTAGCAGCTGCCCTGTTTGTGTTGCCAGACTAGGAAACCTGTGGTGCCTGTCCATGTGGAGAGTCTCCTGGATGAGTTCCTTCTCGAGCCTTTTTCGCTCAGTCCCATTGGAGCTGCATATAGCTATTGATTTGGAGATTTTATTCCTTTGGACAATTCTTTTCCTGATGCAAAGTTTCTCTCCAGGTTTTAGCAATCAATTGTGTGAATGTCACATCGAATCCATTGTAGAAAATGACTACATCAGTGTCTCTCTCTCTCTTTCTCTCTCTCTCTCTCTCTCTCTATATATATATATATATATATATGTATGTAACATGTAGAGGTCTGAAAATATTTTTTAGCTAGAGACCTGCACAGCTCTGGATTAGGGTAGCAATGTGGATACACCTGGCCCTTCTGAGCCACAGTCATGAGAGACATCTCACAGAGCCATATCGTATATCACTCTACAAATCTCTCTCAGCACAAACTACCACTGCCAAATCATCTACTTCCCTCTTGCTCTTTTTGTCCACCGAGTCTTATCCCAAAACTGTAAATCAAAGAAGAAATAGACATAGTGCAGTTCCCTGCACACAGGACAGGCTGAGGCTGGACCAGGGAGATGCAATACGCCAGCCTGCATCTTGGCTGGAGCATCACTATGACTACTTCGAATTTGGAGAGGCGAGGGCAGTTTTGGAGAGTGGGCTGCCGCCCAAGGGTTGCTTCTCAGAGTGGCTAAGACCTAGATGTGCTAAGTGTTACCTTTCCTCACAAACATAAAATAGCAATGCCACTTGTAAGAAGTATGCATGGGCATGGAGGGTTTGTCTTCAGTGCTCTGGCACTGATCAACACAGGGCCAGAATTTCAGTCCTTGTCTGTCTCTGTCATTCTGTCTCTCTGACTGTCTCTACGTGCCTTCTTCACTGGGCCCTTACTGGAAGTCAGTGCATGCATCGTGAACTCAGCCTTCCTGGTGTTGAAATTTTCCTTTCTTTGCCCTTTGGATTATTTAGTCTCCTGCACATGGTGTAGTACAGAGGGGAACTGCGGAGACAGCGTTGCTGCTGCAGGTTCCAGGCATATGTCCATCTCCAGCTGCAGCTGTCCAGGCCCTCTGTGCTTGACTGCCATTCTCCAGGGCCCTGAGGCTGACACTCAGCCTCAATGCAGCCCTCCTCACCTTCCTGCACAGCATCCTTGTCCTTATTCCATGAGAGCCCCGGTCAAGGGAAGTGAAACTCGATCCCCCTGGCACACACACTGTGCTTTCCCTCTATTAAGCCAAATGGAAAGGATCTGTGGTACTGATGGCCACACCAGTGTCCAGATTTCCCATGCAAAACGGAAGCTTCCAGTGTTCAGAAAGAGGGTGTTTTGATGGCTGTGAAATGTCTTTTCCAAGTGCCTCATGGTGTTTCAAATCCCTTTGAAACCTGAAGTTCTTTCTTGTATCTAGGTAATATTTTCACCACTGGCCAGAAGGTCCGCCCAACTAGGAGCACAGCTATCCAGGGGTCAGGAGGTCTTCCAGCCTGCTAGCTCCTGGAGGGATTCCTGAGTATGTCCTCAGGGCCCAAGTGTAAAAGGTGTTTCCAATTGCCTTGATTAGCAGCAGCCAGGCCCTCAGGTGAGGGGCGGGGCTGTGATCTTGACTGGAAGCCCCTAATTTGGCCAATGGAGGCATCCATCTTTTTTTGTCTGTCCATAGCAAGGGCCCGGGGAGTTTGTGCTTCCTGCAAGCAGAGCGACATTGTATGGGACACTCATGCAAGCCTACTTCTAGGAATCTCTCTGAGTGTGATGTGTGGACACCAGGACACCGTGATCAGGGATGTGAGGCCACAGGAGCAATTGCCTTAGCTGGATCCAAAGGGTAGGTGTAAGGGGCCGGGTTCATCCACTATTGTTTGGTTCAACACACTTCCCATCTATGTGGAAACACAGCCCTTTCTGGGTACTTTCTGGGATTGTAATCTGCTGCCCTGAGCAGTGGACTGAGAGCCTGGAGGCTGAGTAGGCAGCCAAACGTGACTGGACAGGCTCAAGCCCCTGAATTCTGAGGGGTGCCCCAGCTTCCCCCATTGGCAGTGTTTGGATCATAGTGAGGCATGGCATTGATTCGGAACTCAGGAGAGTGAGACATGAGAGTCCCTTTGCATATGCATTCTTGCTTAGCCACAATCTGGGCTAGCTGGCTTGCCCTGACCAGATAGGTTCTCTGTACATAAGTTGCAGGAGAGGCTGGCTCCCTTGCCACCCATGCTCTGAGACTACTACAGGTGATCTCTGAGCACACACAGACACACACAAACAGACAGACACACACACACACACACACACACACACATTACTGTCAGGTTGGTAGTAGAGCCTATGGTGAAGGCTGGGGCTGTCTGGGGTCTGTGGGCATGAGAGCTGCTGCCTTACAATCTCTACAAGCCAGGTTTGAACCTGTCATCAATGAACACAGTGTAGGAGGTTTTTGAATTCTGGTCTCTTTCCAACTCATCTATTTCTCTTCTCGCCTTCTCTATCTCTAACTCTCACATGCTCTCACACACTCTGTCTTCACTCATTAATATTTTACTTAGATTCTTATTTTACTGACAGGCCCAGATAGACAAAGAGAGTTACCAGAGCACTGCTGAGCTCTGGCTTGTTGTGTTGGCGATTTCACCTAGGCTACTGGAGCCTCAGTTTGTAAGTCTTTCTGACACAAGCCATATTCTGTCTCCTCATTTCCATGCCAGTATCACTCAGAGTTTATAATAAAGATATACATACATGTATATATATACATATAGATTTATATATCTGTCATTTTTAGAATGTTCGACCTATGTATTTGACCTTCTTTCAGAATTACCACATTTATAACAGCCTAGTTTTTCTGAAATAATTGGCCATATAGTTGGAGCAGGATTCAATACAATTATAAATAATAGAACCTTCCAGTAGCATTTCTAATCGTGTTTCTATTAGCATCCTTATTGTAATTATCATGGCCCAGATCTTCCCTCCTTTTTCTAGCTAGTGTAAGCTTCAATACGTATGTGTTTGTTTTCTTTCTCCGGAAATCTTAATGTCCCTGGACCCTGAAGTGTTAGGGAATTTTTGAAGCAGCCCTCTGTTTCTCAGCAGATGGTTTCTATGTTTCTGCTGTCATCAGGTCTTCTTGTGGTTTTTGTCTTTATTTATTTTTATTGTTTCAAGTCCTCCTAGATCATCCCCATTTATTTGCATATTTATTGATTTAGTCAGGTATCACATGTGGCATCATTTCTTCTGCTTGAGAGATTTTCTCTTATAACTGAAGGGAACTTTGGATGCACAATACATTTCCTGGGGCAAATACTACACACATATGGTGAAGGCTTGGGTTGTCTGGGGTCTGTGGGCATTAGAGCTGCTGCGTGACAATCTCTACAACCCAGGTTTGAACCTGTCATGAATGAACACAGCCTAGGGGTTTTTTGACTTCTGGTCTATTTCCAACTCTTCTATTTCTCTTCTCGCCATCTCTGTCTCTGACTCTCACAGGCTCTCTCTCACTCTGTCTGAACTCAGGAATATTTTACTTATATCCTTATTTTATTGACAGGCCCAGATATACAAAGAGAGTGGCCAGAGCACTGCTGAGCTCTGGCTGGTTTTGTTTGTGATTTCACCTAGGCTACTGGAGCCTCTGATTGGTAAGTCTCTCTGACTTAAGCCATATTCTGTCTCCTCATATCCGTGGCAGTATCTCTCAGACTTTATAATAAAGATATACATCCATATACATATATAAATATACATATATATCTCTGTCATTTTTAGAATTGTCAACCTATGTAATTGATCTTAATCAGAATTCACACATTTACAACAGGTTCCTTTTTCCCTACTAATTGGCCACATAGTTGGAGCAGGATTCAATACAATTATAAATAATAGAACCTTCCAGTAGCATTTCTAATAGCATTTCTATCAGCATCCTTATTTTAATTATCATAGTACAGAACTTGCCTCCTTTCTCTAGTGTAAGCTTCAATACATATGAGTTTCTTTTCATTCTCCCGAAATCTTAATTTCCCTGGACTCTGAAGGGTCTCGGAACTTTTGAAGCAGCCCTTGATTCACAGCAGATGGTTTCTATGTTTCTGCTGTCATCAGGTCTTCTTGTGCTTTTTGTTTTTATTTTTCATTTGTTTCAAATCCTCCTAGATAACCCCCATTTACTTGCATATTTATTTATTTATTTATTTATTTATTTATTTGGTTCTATATTACATGAGGGGTCCATTCTTCTGCTTGATAGATTTTTCTCTTATAATTGAAGGGAAGTTTACACTCACAATACATATCCTGTCGTAAATACTACACACATATGGTGAAGGCTGGGGTTGTCTGGGGTCTGTGGACAGGAGACTGATGCCTTACAATCTCGACAACCCAGGTTTGAACCTGTCATGTATGAACACAGAGTGGGAGCTTTTGGACTTCTGGTCTCTTTCCAACTCTTCTATTTCTCTTCTTGCCTTCTCTGTCTCTGACTCTCACAGGCTCTCACTCACTCTGTCTGCACTCATTAATATTTTACTTTTATATTATTTGACTGACAGGCCCAGATATACAGAGCGAGTCACCAGGGCCCGGCTGAGCTCTGGATTGTTTTGTTGGCGATTTCACCTAGGTTTCTGGAGCCTCAGCTTTGTAAGTCTCTCTGGCACAAGCCATACTCTGTCTCCTCATAGCCATGCCAGTATCCCTCATAGTTGATAATAAAGATACACATACATATATGTACATATACATACATATATATATATATATATCAGACATTTTTAGAATTGTTGACCTTTTTATTTGATCTGAATGCAGAACTACCGCATTTATAATAGCCTCCTTATTCATAAATAATTGGTCACATAGTTGGAGCAGGATTCACTACAATTATAAATTATAAACTTTCCAGGAGCATTTCCAATAGCCTTTCTATCAGTATCCTTATTGTAATTATCATAGCACAGAACTTGCCTCCATTTTCTAGTGTAAGCTTCAAATCGTATGCATTTCTTTTCATTCTCGGAATTCGTAATTTGCCTGGACCCTGTGTGTCAGGGAATTTTTGAAGCAGCCCTCTATTTCTCAGCAGACGTTTTCTATATTTCTGCTGTCATCAGGTCTTCCTGTGGTGTTTGTTTTTATTTTTTTATTTTTTTCAAATCCTCTTAGATCATTCCCATTTATTTGCATATTTATTTATTTCGTCCGATATCACATGAGGGGTCATTTCTTCTGCCTGATAGATTTTCTCTTATAATTGAAGGGAACTTTTGACACACAATACATTTCCTTTTGCAGATACTATACACTACTACAACTGCTACTGCACTGTTTTTGACAGTGACATCCAATGCACAATGGATTAGTATTGCATGGCTCTAGAGAATGTTCACTATTTAACCTACAATGTTTTTAACCTCACAAATATTTATTCTGTTCTTTCTTGGGGGATGAATGGTTTACAGTCAACAGTTCCATGTAATAGTGGGCACGGGGTGGGGGGTAATTTTTCCCACTACCCCTGTATTTCTGTACATCCTTTGTAACTTTCTTATTGAGGAGAAGCAAACAGTCATAAATTGAGAGAGCAGGGCCCAAGCAGGAAGAGAGACAGAGAGACATCTGCAGCTCTGATTTGTCACTAGCCCAGCTTTTCCCTAGCTGGGTAAGTGTGACCAGGGGCTCAAAACAGGGTCCTGGGATTCCACATAGTTCCCTGGCAGCTCCACCAGCTGTCCCTCCAACCCATGCTCCCTTCGTTGTCCATGTAACTATCGATCTGCTCTAGGCATTTCTCACCTTCATATGCCAGAAACTTAACACTTCTCCCTTCCACCCATGAAACTTTGACCTTTTGCTAGGGTGCAAAACAGCAACTCCAATCCAAGTTATTTTCGGGACAAGTGTGTACGTCTCTGTGGGAAGGTGTGTGTGTGTGTGTGTGTGTGTGTGTGTGTGTGTGTGTAAGTGTGCATAAGTGTGTTTCAGTTAAGATTACCGCTGTTGTTTCTTTATTCCTGACACAGGGACTTAGGAACTGGGTTGTGTTATGACAAAGGAAGTTTCCACTGCACAAGTGGTTTTTCAAGTATGAATTGGCACATTGGATCGTGGACTCTGTTGTGCATTCTCCCAGGTGGTCCTCAGATGGGTTCTTTCCTTTGCTATTCCCATGCTGTGTGTAATTTTCTGGGTAGACTCAAAGAGGAGTGGCATGGGGAGCTCAGCTGCATTCTGCTGTATGTCCACAAGGTGGCGGCAAAGACCATAGTTGAGTGTAGTGATTCTGTGGAATGAGGAGAACTCTAGGAATTGTGGCCCGTGGACAGCAGGGTTGAAATTGACGTCGAGTGCCCTAGACATCTGTTCTTTCCTGTGGGGTGGGGGGATCCCCCATTTGGCTTTGCAAGTGGAAGGGGTTTCTCTCTTTGCCTGGGATGACTCTACTGGGAGCTTGTGAATCCCTGTGCTCAGCTGCATTCTGCTGGGTGTCCACAAGAGGGCAGCACCAGGGCGGGACTAAGGCTCCATGGGGCAAGTGCCCTGAGGCACTGGGCTAGGAGAGTGGCGACAGTGTTTCTG
Source organism: Erinaceus europaeus (assembly GCF_950295315.1). Taxonomy (NCBI): domain Eukaryota; kingdom Metazoa; phylum Chordata; class Mammalia; order Eulipotyphla; family Erinaceidae; genus Erinaceus; species Erinaceus europaeus. The sequence goes on from NC_080176.1 coordinate 89,283,698, forward strand.
GGTGTGCCCCAAGAGCATGGCCAGCCTAGCGCAGGCAGGCAGTGTCCTAAGGATGGGCCCAGACAGGAGCTGTGGGGGTCGTGTTTGCAGAAACAGGGCCTTCAGAGGATGGCAGAAAGTCCCCGGGGGCGGGCCTCAGAGCCCGTGCCCAATGAGCCTGAGGGGAGGGCCCAGTGGGTATTCATAGAGACAGCTGGCCAATCAGAGAGGAGGAACGTCACCCTCAGGGGCGTGAAGCAAGAGCTGGCTAATGACAACAGAGGAGGAGTTGCGTGGGTGGGCCTCAGAGAGCAGCCCACCAATGAGAGCCTGGGTGCTGGCTCTGGGTGGGCGTACCCCTGGAGGTCAGCCAATCAGGGTCCAGCGGAAGTGCCTGGGGGGCGGGCCCACGGGAGGCTGTCCAATGAGCGCCTGGGGCGGGCCTCGTGGGCGGAGCCCAGGAGGCTGGCCAATCATGGGGCAAGGGCGGTGACCTTCCTGGGCGTGCCTTAGGAACTGGCCTATCAGGGGGCGCCCCTCAGACAGCAGCCCGCCAATGGGAGCCAAGAGAAGGCTGGCTGGGGGCGTGTCCCTGGGACACCAGGCCAATCAGAGTCGAGCGGAAGTGGCTGGTGGGCGGGCCTTCCGGAGGCTGCCCAATCAGCGTGCTGCAGGGCCGTGTGGGCGGTGCTCAAGGCCGCTGGCCAATCACTGACTAGGGGCCCGGACCCTCCTGGGCGTGTCCAAGCACACTGGCCAATGAGATTGCTGGTGGGGTTCTGGGCGTGGCCTAGGCCTCTGGCCTATCAGAGCCTGGCTGGCGCCCTGTGGGCGGGCCTTCTGAAGGAATCCCGCCAATGGGAGCTCAGAGCTGGCCTTAAAAGGCTGGGCGTGCTTCCAGGAAATGCGAAGCAGGGTTCAGCCCAGGGCCCTGCCTTGCAGAAGCTGTCCAGTGCGCATGTGTATAACACCGTTTGTGCCTGTGCCTCTGTGGATTTGTGTGTGTGTGTGTGTGTTTGTGTGTGTGTGTGTGTCTGAGGGAGGGAGAGAGAGAGAGAACAACAGAATCACTGTGGCACAGGTGATTTTGTGCAAAACACTTGGCACATTCTGATTTACAGCTCAATATTGACACCAGGGCAGCTCTCCTTGACCCTTGGTCACTTTTCTTCTTTTCAGATGTAAAGACACTGAAGAGGGAGAGGTTTTTGCCCTGAGGCTTGCACTGGGAACTAGCAGCTGCCCTGTTTGTGTTGCCAGACTAGGAAACCTGTGGTGCCTGTCCATGTGGAGAGTCTCCTGGATGAGTTCCTTCTCGAGCCTTTTTCGCTCAGTCCCGTTGGAGCTGCATATAGCTATTGATTTGGAGATTTTATTCCTTTGGACAATTCTTTTCCTGATGCAAAGTTTCTCTCCAGGTTTTAGCAATCAATTGTGTGAATGTCACATCGAATCCATTGTAGAAAATGACTACATCAGTGTCTCTCTCTCTCTTTCTCTCTCTCTCTCTCTCTCTCTATATATATATATATGTATGTAACATGTAGAGGTCTGAAAATATTTTTTAGCTAGAGACCTGCACAGCTCTGGATTAGGGTAGCAATGTGGATACACCTGGCCCTTCTGAGCCACAGTCATGAGAGACATCTCACAGAGCCATATCGTATATCACTCTACAAATCTCTCTCAGCACAAACTACCACTGCCAAATCATCTACTTCCCTCTTGCTCTTTTTGTCCACCGAGTCTTAGCCCAAAACTGTAAATCAAAGAAGAAATAGACATAGTGCAGTTCCCTGCACACAGGACAGGCTGAGGCTGGACCAGGGAGATGCAATACGCCAGCCTGCATCTTGGCTGGAGCATCACTATGACTACTTCGAATTTGGAGAGGCGAGGGCAGTTTTGGAGAGTGGGCTGCCGGCCAAGGGTTGCTTCTCAGAGTGGCTAAGACCTAGATGTGCTAAGTGTTACCTTTCCTCACAAACATAAAATAGCAATGCCACTTGTAAGAAGTATGCATGGGCATGGAGGGTTTGTCTTCAGTGCTCTGGCACTGATCAACACAGGGCCAGAATTTCAGTCCTTGTCTGTCTCTGTCATTCTGTCTCTCTGACTGTCTCTACGTGCCTTCTTCACTGGGCCCTTACTGGAAGTCAGTGCATGCATCGTGAACTCAGCCTTCCTGGTGTTGAAATTTTCCTTTCTTTGCCCTTTGGATTATTTAGTCTCCTGCACATGGTGTAGTACAGAGGGGAACTGCGGAGACAGCGTTGCTGCTGCAGGTTCCAGGCATATGTCCATCTCCAGCTGCAGCTGTCCAGGCCCTCTGTGCTTGACTGCCATTCTCCAGGGCCCTGAGGCTGACACTCAGCCTCAATGCAGCCCTCCTCACCTTCCTGCACAGCATCCTTGTCCTTATTCCATGAGAGCCCCGGTCAAGGGAAGTGAAACTCGATCCCCCTGGCACACACACTGTGCTTTCCCTCTATTAAGCCAAATGGAAAGGATCTGTGGTACTGATGGCCACACCAGTGTCCAGATTTCCCATGCAAAACGGAAGCTTCCAGTGTTCAGAAAGAGGGTGTTTTGATGGCTGTGAAATGTCTTTTCCAAGTGCCTCATGGTGTTTCAAATCCCTTTGAAACCTGAAGTTCTTTCTTGTATCTAGGTAATATTTTCACCACTGGCCAGAAGGTCCGCCCAACTAGGAGCACAGCTATCCAGGGGTCAGGAGGTCTTCCAGCCTGCTAGCTCCTGGAGGGATTCCTGAGTATGTCCTCAGGGCCCAAGTGTAAAAGGTGTTTCCAATTGCCTTGATTAGCAGCAGCCAGGCCCTCAGGTGAGGGGCGGGGCTGTGATCTTGACTGGAAGCCCCTAATTTGGCCAATGGAGGCATCCATCTTTTTTTGTCTGTCCATAGCAAGGGCCCGGGGAGTTTGTGCTTCCTGCAAGCAGAGCGACATTGTATGGGACACTCATGCAAGCCTACTTCTAGGAATCTCTCTGAGTGTGATGTGTGGACACCAGGACACCATGATCAGGGATGTGAGGCCACAGGAGCAATTGCCTTAGCCGGATCCAAAGGGTAGGTGTAAGGGGCCGGGTTCATCCACTATTGTTTGGTTCAACACACTTCCCATCTATGTGGAAACACAGCCCTTTCTGGGTACTTTCTGGGATTGTAATCTGCTGCCCTGAGCAGTGGACTGAGAGCCTGGAGGCTGAGTAGGCAGCCAAACGTGACTGGACAGGCTCAAGCCCCTGAATTCTGAGGGGTGCCCCAGCTTCCCCCATTGGCAGTGTTTGGATCATAGTGAGGCATGGCATTGATTCGGAACTCAGGAGAGTGAGACATGAGAGTCCCTTTGCATATGCATTCTTGCTTAGCCACAATCTGGGCTAGCTGGCTTGCCCTGACCAGATAGGTTCTCTGTACATAAGTTGCAGGAGAGGCTGGCTCCCTTGCCACCCATGCTCTGAGACTACTACAGGTGATCTCTGAGCACACACAGACACACACAAACAGACACACACACACACACACACACACACACACATTACTGTCAGGTTGGTAGTAGAGCCTATGGTGAAGGCTGGGGCTGTCTGGGGTCTGTGGGCATGAGAGCTGCTGCCTTACAATCTCTACAAGCCAGGTTTGAACCTGTCATCAATGAACACAGTGTAGGAGGTTTTTGAATTCTGGTCTCTTTCCAACTCATCTATTTCTCTTCTCGCCTTCTCTATCTCTAACTCTCACATGCTCTCACACACTCTGTCTTCACTCATTAATATTTTACTTAGATTCTTATTTTACTGACAGGCCCAGATAGACAAAGAGAGTTACCAGAGCACTGCTGAGCTCTGGCTTGTTGTGTTGGCGATTTCACCTAGGCTACTGGAGCCTCAGTTTGTAAGTCTTTCTGACACAAGCCATATTCTGTCTCCTCATTTCCATGCCAGTATCACTCAGAGTTTATAATAAAGATATACATACATGTATATATATACATATAGATTTATATATCTGTCATTTTTAGAATGTTCGACCTATGTATTTGACCTTCTTTCAGAATTACCACATTTATAACAGCCTAGTTTTTCTGAAATAATTGGCCATATAGTTGGAGCAGGATTCAATACAATTATAAATAATAGAACCTTCCAGTAGCATTTCTAATCGTGTTTCTATTAGCATCCTTATTGTAATTATCATGGCCCAGATCTTCCCTCCTTTTTCTAGCTAGTGTAAGCTTCAATACGTATGTGTTTGTTTTCTTTCTCCGGAAATCTTAATGTCCCTGGACCCTGAAGTGTTAGGGAATTTTTGAAGCAGCCCTCTGTTTCTCAGCAGATGGTTTCTATGTTTCTGCTGTCATCAGGTCTTCTTGTGGTTTTTGTCTTTATTTATTTTTATTGTTTCAAGTCCTCCTAGATCATCCCCATTTATTTGCATATTTATTGATTTAGTCAGGTATCACATGTGGCATCATTTCTTCTGCTTGAGAGATTTTCTCTTATAACTGAAGGGAACTTTGGATGCACAATACATTTCCTGGGGCAAATACTACACACATATGGTGAAGGCTTGGGTTGTCTGGGGTCTGTGGGCATTAGAGCTGCTGCGTGACAATCTCTACAACCCAGGTTTGAACCTGTCATGAATGAACACAGCCTAGGGGTTTTTTGACTTCTGGTCTATTTCCAACTCTTCTATTTCTCTTCTCGCCATCTCTGTCTCTGACTCTCACAGGCTCTCTCTCACTCTGTCTGAACTCAGGAATATTTTACTTATATCCTTATTTTATTGACAGGCCCAGATATACAAAGAGAGTGGCCAGAGCACTGCTGAGCTCTGGCTGGTTTTGTTTGTGATTTCACCTAGGCTACTGGAGCCTCTGATTGGTAAGTCTCTCTGACTTAAGCCATATTCTGTCTCCTCATATCCGTGGCAGTATCTCTCAGACTTTATAATAAAGATATACATCCATATACATATATAAATATACATATATATCTCTGTCATTTTTAGAATTGTCAACCTATGTAATTGATCTTAATCAGAATTCACACATTTACAACAGGTTCCTTTTTCCCTACTAATTGGCCACATAGTTGGAGCAGGATTCAATACAATTATAAATAATAGAACCTTCCAGTAGCATTTCTAATAGCATTTCTATCAGCATCATTATTTTAATTATCATAGTACAGAACTTGCCTCCTTTCTCTAGTGTAAGCTTCAATACATATGAGTTTCTTTTCATTCTCCCGAAATCTTAATTTCCCTGGACTCTGAAGGGTCTCGGAACTTTTGAAGCAGCCCTTGATTCACAGCAGATGGTTTCTATGTTTCTGCTGTCATCAGGTCTTCTTGTGCTTTTTGTTTTTATTTTTCATTTGTTTCAAATCCTCCTAGATAACCCCCATTTACTTGCATATTTATTTATTTATTTATTTATTTATTTATTTGGTTCTATATTACATGAGGGGTCCATTCTTCTGCTTGATAGATTTTTCTCTTATAATTGAAGGGAAGTTTACACTCACAATACATATCCTGTCGTAAATACTACACACATATGGTGAAGGCTGGGGTTGTCTGGGGTCTGTGGACAGGAGACTGATGCCTTACAATCTCGACAACCCAGGTTTGAACCTGTCATGTATGAACACAGAGTGGGAGCTTTTGGACTTCTGGTCTCTTTCCAACTCTTCTATTTCTCTTCTTGCCTTCTCTGTCTCTGACTCTCACAGGCTCTCACTCACTCTGTCTGCACTCATTAATATTTTACTTTTATATTATTTGACTGACAGGCCCAGATATACAGAGCGAGTCACCAGGGCCCGGCTGAGCTCTGGATTGTTTTGTTGGCGATTTCACCTAGGTTTCTGGAGCCTCAGCTTTGTAAGTCTCTCTGGCACAAGCCATACTCTGTCTCCTCATAGCCATGCCAGTATCCCTCATAGTTGATAATAAAGATACACATACATATATGTACATATACATACATATATATATATATATATCAGACATTTTTAGAATTGTTGACCTTTTTATTTGATCTGAATGCAGAACTACCGCATTTATAATAGCCTCCTTATTCATAAATAATTGGTCACATAGTTGGAGCAGGATTCACTACAATTATAAATTATAAACTTTCCAGGAGCATTTCCAATAGCCTTTCTATCAGTATCCTTATTGTAATTATCATAGCACAGAACTTGCCTCCATTTTCTAGTGTAAGCTTCAAATCGTATGCATTTCTTTTCATTCTCGGAATTCGTAATTTGCCTGGACCCTGTGTGTCAGGGAATTTTTGAAGCAGCCCTCTATTTCTCAGCAGACGTTTTCTATATTTCTGCTGTCATCAGGTCTTCCTGTGGTGTTTGTTTTTATTTTTTTATTTTTTTCAAATCCTCTTAGATCATTCCCATTTATTTGCATATTTATTTATTTATTTATTTCGTCCGATATCACATGAGGGGTCATTTCTTCTGCCTGATAGATTTTCTCTTATAATTGAAGGGAACTTTTGACACACAATACATTTCCTTTTGCAGATACTATACACTACTACAACTGCTACTGCACTGTTTTTGACAGTGACATCCAATGCACAATGGATTAGTATTGCATGGCTCTAGAGAATGTTCACTATTTAACCTACAATGTTTTTAACCTCACAAATATTTATTCTGTTCTTTCTTGGGGGATGAATGGTTTACAGTCAACAGTTCCATGTAATAGTGGGCACGGGGTGGGGGGTAATTTTTCCCACTACCCCTGTATTTCTGTACATCCTTTGTAACTTTCTTATTGAGGAGAAGCAAACAGTCATAAATTGAGAGAGCAGGGCCCAAGCAGGAAGAGAGACAGAGAGACATCTGCAGCTCTGATTTGTCACTAGCCCAGCTTTTCCCTAGCTGGGTAAGTGTGACCAGGGGCTCAAAACAGGGTCCTGGGATTCCACATAGTTCCCTGGCAGCTCCACCAGCTGTCCCTCCAACCCATGCTCCCTTCGTTGTCCATGTAACTATCGATCTGCTCTAGGCATTTCTCACCTTCATATGCCAGAAACTTAACACTTCTCCCTTCCACCCATGAAACTTTGACCTTTTGCTAGGGTGCAAAACAGCAACTCCAATCCAAGTTATTTTCGGGACAAGTGTGTACGTCTCTGTGGGAAGGTGTGTGTGTGTGTGTGTGTGTGTGTGTGTGTGTGTGTGTGTAAGTGTGCATAAGTGTGTTTCAGTTAAGATTACCGCTGTTGTTTCTTTATTCCTGACACAGGGACTTAGGAACTGGGTTGTGTTATGACAAAGGAAGTTTCCACTGCACAAGTGGTTTTTCAAGTATGAATTGGCACATTGGATCGTGGACTCTGTTGTGCATTCTCCCAGGTGGTCCTCAGATGGGTTCTTTCCTTTGCTATTCCCATGCTGTGTGTAATTTTCTGGGTAGACTCAAAGAGGAGTGGCATGGGGAGCTCAGCTGCATTCTGCTGTATGTCCACAAGGTGGCGGCAAAGACCATAGTTGAGTGTAGTGATTCTGTGGAATGAGGAGAACTCTAGGAATTGTGGCCCGTGGACAGCAGGGTTGAAATTGACGTAGAGTGCCCTAGACATCTGTTCTTTCCTGTGGGGTGGGGGGATCCCCCATTTGGCTTTGCAAGTGGAAGGGGTTTCTCTCTTTGCCTGGGATGACTCTACTGGGAGCTTGTGAATCCCTGTGCTCAGCTGCATTCTGCTGGGTGTCCACAAGAGGGCAGCACCAGGGCGGGACTAAGGCTCCATGGGGCAAGTGCCCTGAGGCACTGGGCTAGGAGAGTGGCGACAGTGTTTCTGGGTGTGCCCCAAGAGCATGGCCAGCCTAGCGCAGGCAGGCAGTGTCCTAAGGATGGGCCCAGACAGGAGCTGTGGGGGTCGTGTTTGCAGAAACAGGGCCTTCAGAGGATGGCAGAAAGTCCCCGGGGGCGGGCCTCAGAGCCCGTGCCCAATGAGCCTGAGGGGAGGGCCCAGTGGGTATTCATAGAGACAGCTGGCCAATCAGAGAGGAGGAACGTCACCCTCAGGGGCGTGAAGCAAGAGCTGGCTAATGACAACAGAGGAGGAGTTGCGTGGGTGGGCCTCAGAGAGCAGCCCACCAATGAGAGCCTGGGTGCTGGCTCTGGGTGGGCGTACCCCTGGAGGTCAGCCAATCAGGGTCCAGCGGAAGTGCCTGGGGGGCGGGCCCACGGGAGGCTGTCCAATGAGCGCCTGGGGCGGGCCTCGTGGGCGGAGCCCAGGAGGCTGGCCAATCATGGGGCAAGGGCGGTGACCTTCCTGGGCGTGCCTTAGGAACTGGCCTATCAGGGGGCGCCCCTCAGACAGCAGCCCGCCAATGGGAGCCAAGAGAAGGCTGGCTGGGGGCGTGTCCCTGGGACACCAGGCCAATCAGAGTCGAGCGGAAGTGGCTGGTGGGCGGGCCTTCCGGAGGCTGCCCAATCAGCGTGCTGCAGGGCCGTGTGGGCGGTGCTCAAGGCCGCTGGCCAATCACTGACTAGGGGCCCGGACCCTCCTGGGCGTGTCCAAGCACACTGGCCAATGAGATTGCTGGTGGGGTTCTGGGCGTGGCCTAGGCCTCTGGCCTATCAGAGCCTGGCTGGCGCCCTGTGGGCGGGCCTTCTGAAGGAATCCTGCCAATGGGAGCTCAGAGCTGGCCTTAAAAGGCTGGGCGTGCTTCCAGGAAATGCGAAGCAGGGTTCAGCCCAGGGCCCTGCCTTGCAGAAGCTGTCCAGTGCGCATGTGTATAACTCCGTTTGTGCCTGTGCCTCTGTGGATTTGTGTGTGTGTGTGTGTGTTTGTGTGTGTGTGTGTGTCTGAGGGAGGGAGAGAGAGAGAGAACAACAGAATCACTGTGGCACAGGTGATTTTGTGCAAAACACTTGGCACATTCTGATTTACAGCTCAATATTGACACCAGGGCAGCTCTCCTTGACCCTTGGTCACTTTTCTTCTTTTCAGATGTAAAGACACTGAAGAGGGAGAGGTTTTTGCCCTGAGGCTTGCACTGGGAACTAGCAGCTGCCCTGTTTGTGTTGCCAGACTAGGAAACCTGTGGTGCCTGTCCATGTGGAGAGTCTCCTGGATGAGTTCCTTCTCGAGCCTTTTTCGCTCAGTCCCGTTGGAGCTGCATATAGCTATTGATTTGGAGATTTTATTCCTTTGGACAATTCTTTTCCTGATGCAAAGTTTCTCTCCAGGTTTTAGCAATCAATTGTGTGAATGTCACATCGAATCCATTGTAGAAAATGACTACATCAGTGTCTCTCTCTCTCTTTCTCTCTCTCTCTCTCTCTCTCTCTCTCTATATATATATATATATATATATATATATATATATGTATGTAACATGTAGAGGTCTGAAAATATTTTTTAGCTAGAGACCTGCACAGCTCTGGATTAGGGTAGCAATGTGGATACACCTGGCCCTTCTGAGCCACAGTCATGAGAGACATCTCACAGAGCCATATCGTATATCACTCTACAAATCTCTCTCAGCACAAACTACCACTGCCAAATCATCTACTTCCCTCTTGCTCTTTTTGTCCACCGAGTCTTAGCCCAAAACTGTAAATCAAAGAAGAAATAGACATAGTGCAGTTCCCTGCACACAGGACAGGCTGAGGCTGGACCAGGGAGATGCAATACGCCAGCCTGCATCTTGGCTGGAGCATCACTATGACTACTTCGAATTTGGAGAGGCGAGGGCAGTTTTGGAGAGTGGGCTGCCGGCCAAGGGTTGCTTCTCAGAGTGGCTAAGACCTAGATGTGCTAAGTGTTACCTTTCCTCACAAACATAAAATAGCAATGCCACTTGTAAGAAGTATGCATGGGCATGGAGGGTTTGTCTTCAGTGCTCTGGCACTGATCAACACAGGGCCAGAATTTCAGTCCTTGTCTGTCTCTGTCATTCTGTCTCTCTGACTGTCTCTACGTGCCTTCTTCACTGGGCCCTTACTGGAAGTCAGTGCATGCATCGTGAACTCAGCCTTCCTGGTGTTGAAATTTTCCTTTCTTTGCCCTTTGGATTATTTAGTCTCCTGCACATGGTGTAGTACAGAGGGGAACTGCGGAGACAGCGTTGCTGCTGCAGGTTCCAGGCATATGTCCATCTCCAGCTGCAGCTGTCCAGGCCCTCTGTGCTTGACTGCCATTCTCCAGGGCCCTGAGGCTGACACTCAGCCTCAATGCAGCCCTCCTCACCTTCCTGCACAGCATCCTTGTCCTTATTCCATGAGAGCCCCGGTCAAGGGAAGTGAAACTCGATCCCCCTGGCACACACACTGTGCTTTCCCTCTATTAAGCCAAATGGAAAGGATCTGTGGTACTGATGGCCACACCAGTGTCCAGATTTCCCATGCAAAACGGAAGCTTCCAGTGTTCAGAAAGAGGGTGTTTTGATGGCTGTGAAATGTCTTTTCCAAGTGCCTCATGGTGTTTCAAATCCCTTTGAAACCTGAAGTTCTTTCTTGTATCTAGGTAATATTTTCACCACTGGCCAGAAGGTCCGCCCAACTAGGAGCACAGCTATCCAGGGGTCAGGAGGTCTTCCAGCCTGCTAGCTCCTGGAGGGATTCCTGAGTATGTCCTCAGGGCCCAAGTGTAAAAGGTGTTTCCAATTGCCTTGATTAGCAGCAGCCAGGCCCTCAGGTGAGGGGCGGGGCTGTGATCTTGACTGGAAGCCCCTAATTTGGCCAATGGAGGCATCCATCTTTTTTTGTCTGTCCATAGCAAGGGCCCGGGGAGTTTGTGCTTCCTGCAAGCAGAGCGACATTGTATGGGACACTCATGCAAGCCTACTTCTAGGAATCTCTCTGAGTGTGATGTGTGGACACCAGGACACCATGATCAGGGATGTGAGGCCACAGGAGCAATTGCCTTAGCCGGATCCAAAGGGTAGGTGTAAGGGGCCGGGTTCATCCACTATTGTTTGGTTCAACACACTTCCCATCTATGTGGAAACACAGCCCTTTCTGGGTACTTTCTGGGATTGTAATCTGCTGCCCTGAGCAGTGGACTGAGAGCCTGGAGGCTGAGTAGGCAGCCAAACGTGACTGGACAGGCTCAAGCCCCTGAATTCTGAGGGGTGCCCCAGCTTCCCCCATTGGCAGTGTTTGGATCATAGTGAGGCATGGCATTGATTCGGAACTCAGGAGAGTGAGACATGAGAGTCCCTTTGCATATGCATTCTTGCTTAGCCACAATCTGGGCTAGCTGGCTTGCCCTGACCAGATAGGTTCTCTGTACATAAGTTGCAGGAGAGGCTGGCTCCCTTGCCACCCATGCTCTGAGACTACTACAGGTGATCTCTGAGCACACACAGACACACACAAACAGACACACACACACACACACACACACACACACATTACTGTCAGGTTGGTAGTAGAGCCTATGGTGAAGGCTGGGGCTGTCTGGGGTCTGTGGGCATGAGAGCTGCTGCCTTACAATCTCTACAAGCCAGGTTTGAACCTGTCATCAATGAACACAGTGTAGGAGGTTTTTGAATTCTGGTCTCTTTCCAACTCATCTATTTCTCTTCTCGCCTTCTCTATCTCTAACTCTCACATGCTCTCACACACTCTGTCTTCACTCATTAATATTTTACTTAGATTCTTATTTTACTGACAGGCCCAGATAGACAAAGAGAGTTACCAGAGCACTGCTGAGCTCTGGCTTGTTGTGTTGGCGATTTCACCTAGGCTACTGGAGCCTCAGTTTGTAAGTCTTTCTGACACAAGCCATATTCTGTCTCCTCATTTCCATGCCAGTATCACTCAGAGTTTATAATAAAGATATACATACATGTATATATATACATATAGATTTATATATCTGTCATTTTTAGAATGTTCGACCTATGTATTTGACCTTCTTTCAGAATTACCACATTTATAACAGCCTAGTTTTTCTGAAATAATTGGCCATATAGTTGGAGCAGGATTCAATACAATTATAAATAATAGAACCTTCCAGTAGCATTTCTAATCGTGTTTCTATTAGCATCCTTATTGTAATTATCATGGCCCAGATCTTCCCTCCTTTTTCTAGCTAGTGTAAGCTTCAATACGTATGTGTTTGTTTTCTTTCTCCGGAAATCTTAATGTCCCTGGACCCTGAAGTGTTAGGGAATTTTTGAAGCAGCCCTCTGTTTCTCAGCAGATGGTTTCTATGTTTCTGCTGTCATCAGGTCTTCTTGTGGTTTTTGTCTTTATTTATTTTTATTGTTTCAAGTCCTCCTAGATCATCCCCATTTATTTGCATATTTATTGATTTAGTCAGGTATCACATGTGGCATCATTTCTTCTGCTTGAGAGATTTTCTCTTATAACTGAAGGGAACTTTGGATGCACAATACATTTCCTGGGGCAAATACTACACACATATGGTGAAGGCTTGGGTTGTCTGGGGTCTGTGGGCATTAGAGCTGCTGCGTGACAATCTCTACAACCCAGGTTTGAACCTGTCATGAATGAACACAGCCGAGGGGTTTTTTGACTTCTGGTCTATTTCCAACTCTTCTATTTCTCTTCTCGCCATCTCTGTCTCTGACTCTCACAGGCTCTCTCTCACTCTGTCTGAACTCAGGAATATTTTACTTATATCCTTATTTTATTGACAGGCCCAGATATACAAAGAGAGTGGCCAGAGCACTGCTGAGCTCTGGCTGGTTTTGTTTGTGATTTCACCTAGGCTACTGGAGCCTCTGATTGGTAAGTCTCTCTGACTTAAGCCATATTCTGTCTCCTCATATCCGTGGCAGTATCTCTCAGACTTTATAATAAAGATATACATCCATATACATATATAAATATACATATATATCTCTGTCATTTTTAGAATTGTCAACCTATGTAATTGATCTTAATCAGAATTCACACATTTACAACAGGTTCCTTTTTCCCTACTAATTGGCCACATAGTTGGAGCAGGATTCAATACAATTATAAATAATAGAACCTTCCAGTAGCATTTCTAATAGCATTTCTATCAGCATCATTATTTTAATTATCATAGTACAGAACTTGCCTCCTTTCTCTAGTGTAAGCTTCAATACATATGAGTTTCTTTTCATTCTCCCGAAATCTTAATTTCCCTGGACTCTGAAGGGTCTCGGAACTTTTGAAGCAGCCCTTGATTCACAGCAGATGGTTTCTATGTTTCTGCTGTCATCAGGTCTTCTTGTGCTTTTTGTTTTTATTTTTCATTTGTTTCAAATCCTCCTAGATAACCCCCATTTACTTGCATATTTATTTATTTATTTATTTATTTATTTATTTATTTGGTTCTATATTACATGAGGGGTCCATTCTTCTGCTTGATAGATTTTTCTCTTATAATTGAAGGGAAGTTTACACTCACAATACATATCCTGTCGTAAATACTACACACATATGGTGAAGGCTGGGGTTGTCTGGGGTCTGTGGACAGGAGACTGATGCCTTACAATCTCGACAACCCAGGTTTGAACCTGTCATGTATGAACACAGAGTGGGAGCTTTTGGACTTCTGGTCTCTTTCCAACTCTTCTATTTCTCTTCTTGCCTTCTCTGTCTCTGACTCTCACAGGCTCTCACTCACTCTGTCTGCACTCATTAATATTTTACTTTTATATTATTTGACTGACAGGCCCAGATATACAGAGCGAGTCACCAGGGCCCGGCTGAGCTCTGGATTGTTTTGTTGGCGATTTCACCTAGGTTTCTGGAGCCTCAGCTTTGTAAGTCTCTCTGGCACAAGCCATACTCTGTCTCCTCATAGCCATGCCAGTATCCCTCATAGTTGATAATAAAGATACACATACATATATGTACATATACATACATATATATATATATATATATCAGACATTTTTAGAATTGTTGACCTTTTTATTTGATCTGAATGCAGAACTACCGCATTTATAATAGCCTCCTTATTCATAAATAATTGGTCACATAGTTGGAGCAGGATTCACTACAATTATAAATTATAAACTTTCCAGGAGCATTTCCAATAGCCTTTCTATCAGTATCCTTATTGTAATTATCATAGCACAGAACTTGCCTCCATTTTCTAGTGTAAGCTTCAAATCGTATGCATTTCTTTTCATTCTCGGAATTCGTAATTTGCCTGGACCCTGTGTGTCAGGGAATTTTTGAAGCAGCCCTCTATTTCTCAGCAGACGTTTTCTATATTTCTGCTGTCATCAGGTCTTCCTGTGGTGTTTGTTTTTATTTTTTTATTTTTTTCAAATCCTCTTAGATCATTCCCATTTATTTGCATATTTATTTATTTATTTATTTCGTCCGATATCACATGAGGGGTCATTTCTTCTGCCTGATAGATTTTCTCTTATAATTGAAGGGAACTTTTGACACACAATACATTTCCTTTTGCAGATACTATACACTACTACAACTGCTACTGCACTGTTTTTGACAGTGACATCCAATGCACAATGGATTAGTATTGCATGGCTCTAGAGAATGTTCACTATTTAACCTACAATGTTTTTAACCTCACAAATATTTATTCTGTTCTTTCTTGGGGGATGAATGGTTTACAGTCAACAGTTCCATGTAATAGTGGGCACGGGGGGGTAATTTTTCCCACTACCCCTGTATTTCTGTACATCCTTTGTAACTTTCTTATTGAGGAGAAGCAAACAGTCATAAATTGAGAGAGCAGGGCCCAAGCAGGAAGAGAGACAGAGAGACATCTGCAGCTCTGATTTGTCACTAGCCCAGCTTTTCCCTAGCTGGGTAAGTGTGACCAGGGGCTCAAAACAGGGTCCTGGGATTCCACATAGTTCCCTGGCAGCTCCACCAGCTGTCCCTCCAACCCATGCTCCCTTCGTTGTCCATGTAACTATCGATCTGCTCTAGGCATTTCTCACCTTCATATGCCAGAAACTTAACACTTCTCCCTTCCACCCATGAAACTTTGACCTTTTGCTAGGGTGCAAAACAGCAACTCCAATCCAAGTTATTTTCGGGACAAGTGTGTACGTCTCTGTGGGAAGGTGTGTGTGTGTGTGTGTGTGTGTGTGTGTGTGTGTGTGTGTGTGTAAGTGTGCATAAGTGTGTTTCAGTTAAGATTACCGCTGTTGTTTCTTTATTCCTGACACAGGGACTTAGGAACTGGGTTGTGTTATGACAAAGGAAGTTTCCACTGCACAAGTGGTTTTTCAAGTATGAATTGGCACATTGGATCGTGGACTCTGTTGTGCATTCTCCCAGGTGGTCCTCAGATGGGTTCTTTCCTTTGCTATTCCCATGCTGTGTGTAATTTTCTGGGTAGACTCAAAGAGGAGTGGCATGGGGAGCTCAGCTGCATTCTGCTGTATGTCCAGAAGGTGGCGGCAAAGACCATAGTTGAGTGTAGTGATTCTGTGGAATGAGGAGAACTCTAGGAATTGTGGCCCGTGGACAGCAGGGTTGAAATTGACGTAGAGTGCCCTAGACATCTGTTCTTTCCTGTGGGGTGGGGGGATCCCCCATTTGGCTTTGCAAGTGGAAGGGGTTTCTCTCTTTGCCTGGGATGACTCTACTGGGAGCTTGTGAATCCCTGTGCTCAGCTGCATTCTGCTGGGTGTCCACAAGAGGGCAGCACCAGGGCGGGACTAAGGCTCCATGGGGCAAGTGCCCTGAGGCACTGGGCTAGGAGAGTGGCGACAGTGTTTCTGGGTGTGCCCCAAGAGCATGGCCAGCCTAGCGCAGGCAGGCAGTGTCCTAAGGATGGGCCCAGACAGGAGCTGTGGGGGTCGTGTTTGCAGAAACAGGGCCTTCAGAGGATGGCAGAAAGTCCCCGGGGGCGGGCCTCAGAGCCCGTGCCCAATGAGCCTGAGGGGAGGGCCCAGTGGGTATTCATAGAGACAGCTGGCCAATCAGAGAGGAGGAACGTCACCCTCAGGGGCGTGAAGCAAGAGCTGGCTAATGACAACAGAGGAGGAGTTGCGTGGGTGGGCCTCAGAGAGCAGCCCACCAATGAGAGCCTGGGTGCTGGCTCTGGGTGGGCGTACCCCTGGAGGTCAGCCAATCAGGGTCCAGCGGAAGTGCCTGGGGGGCGGGCCCACGGGAGGCTGTCCAATGAGCGCCTGGGGCGGGCCTCGTGGGCGGAGCCCAGGAGGCTGGCCAATCATGGGGCAAGGGCGGTGACCTTCCTGGGCGTGCCTTAGGAACTGGCCTATCAGGGGGCGCCCCTCAGACAGCAGCCCGCCAATGGGAGCCAAGAGAAGGCTGGCTGGGGGCGTGTCCCTGGGACACCAGGCCAATCAGAGTCGAGCGGAAGTGGCTGGTGGGCGGGCCTTCCGGAGGCTGCCCAATCAGCGTGCTGCAGGGCCGTGTGGGCGGTGCTCAAGGCCGCTGGCCAATCACTGACTAGGGGCCCGGACCCTCCTGGGCGTGTCCAAGCACACTGGCCAATGAGATTGCTGGTGGGGTTCTGGGCGTGGCCTAGGCCTCTGGCCTATCAGAGCCTGGCTGGCGCCCTGTGGGCGGGCCTTCTGAAGGAATCCTGCCAATGGGAGCTCAGAGCTGGCCTTAAAAGGCTGGGCGTGCTTCCAGGAAATGCGAAGCAGGGTTCAGCCCAGGGCCCTGCCTTGCAGAAGCTGTCCAGTGCGCATGTGTATAACTCCGTTTGTGCCTGTGCCTCTGTGGATTTGTGTGTGTGTGTGTGTGTTTGTGTGTGTGTGTGTGTCTGAGGGAGGGAGAGAGAGAGAGAACAACAGAATCACTGTGGCACAGGTGATTTTGTGCAAAACACTTGGCACATTCTGATTTACAGCTCAATATTGACACCAGGGCAGCTCTCCTTGACCCTTGGTCACTTTTCTTCTTTTCAGATGTAAAGACACTGAAGAGGGAGAGGTTTTTGCCCTGAGGCTTGCACTGGGAACTAGCAGCTGCCCTGTTTGTGTTGCCAGACTAGGAAACCTGTGGTGCCTGTCCATGTGGAGAGTCTCCTGGATGAGTTCCTTCTCGAGCCTTTTTCGCTCAGTCCCGTTGGAGCTGCATATAGCTATTGATTTGGAGATTTTATTCCTTTGGACAATTCTTTTCCTGATGCAAAGTTTCTCTCCAGGTTTTAGCAATCAATTGTGTGAATGTCACATCGAATCCATTGTAGAAAATGACTACATCAGTGTCTCTCTCTCTCTTTCTCTTTCTCTCTCTCTCTCTCTCTCTCTCTATATATATATATATATATGTATGTAACATGTAGAGGTCTGAAAATATTTTTTAGCTAGAGACCTGCACAGCTCTGGATTAGGGTAGCAATGTGGATACACCTGGCCCTTCTGAGCCACAGTCATGAGAGACATCTCACAGAGCCATATCGTATATCACTCTACAAATCTCTCTCAGCACAAACTACCACTGCCAAATCATCTACTTCCCTCTTGCTCTTTTTGTCCACCGAGTCTTATCCCAAAACTGTAAATCAAAGAAGAAATAGACATAGTGCAGTTCCCTGCACACAGGACAGGCTGAGGCTGGACCAGGGAGATGCAATACGCCAGCCTGCATCTTGGCTGGAGCATCACTATGACTACTTCGAATTTGGAGAGGCGAGGGCAGTTTTGCAGAGTGGGCTGCCGGCCAAGGGTTGCTTCTCAGAGTGGCTAAGACCTAGATGTGCTAAGTGTTACCTTTCCTCACAAACATAAAATAGCAATGCCACTTGTAAGAAGTATGCATGGGCATGGAGGGTTTGTCTTCAGTGCTCTGGCACTGATCAACACAGGGCCAGAATTTCAGTCCTTGTCTGTCTCTGTCATTCTGTCTCTCTGACTGTCTCTACGTGCCTTCTTCACTGGGCCCTTACTGGAAGTCAGTGCATGCATCGTGAACTCAGCCTTCCTGGTGTTGAAATTTTCCTTTCTTTGCCCTTTGGATTATTTAGTCTCCTGCACATGGTGTAGTACAGAGGGGAACTGCGGAGACAGCGTTGCTGCTGCAGGTTCCAGGCATATGTCCATCTCCAGCTGCAGCTGTCCAGGCCCTCTGTGCTTGACTGCCATTCTCCAGGGCCCTGAGGCTGACACTCAGCCTCAATGCAGCCCTCCTCACCTTCCTGCACAGCATCCTTGTCCTTATTCCATGAGAGCCCCGGTCAAGGGAAGTGAAACTCGATCCCCCTGGCACACACACTGTGCTTTCCCTCTATTAAGCCAAATGGAAAGGATCTGTGGTACTGATGGCCACACCAGTGTCCAGATTTCCCATGCAAAACGGAAGCTTCCAGTGTTCAGAAAGAGGGTGTTTTGATGGCTGTGAAATGTCTTTTCCAAGTGCCTCATGGTGTTTCAAATCCCTTTGAAACCTGAAGTTCTTTCTTGTATCTAGGTAATATTTTCACCACTGGCCAAAGGTCCGCCCAACTAGGAGCACAGCTATCCAGGGGTCAGGAGGTCTTCCAGCCTGCTAGCTCCTGGAGGGATTCCTGAGTATGTCCTCAGGGCCCAAGTGTAAAAGGTGTTTCCAATTGCCTTGATTAGCAGCAGCCAGGCCCTCAGGTGAGGGGCGGGGCTGTGATCTTGACTGGAAGCCCCTAATTTGGCCAATGGAGGCATCCATCTTTTTTTGTCTGTCCATAGCAAGGGCCCGGGGAGTTTGTGCTTCCTGCAAGCAGAGCGACATTGTATGGGACACTCATGCAAGCCTACTTCTAGGAATCTCTCTGAGTGTGATGTGTGGACACCAGGACACCATGATCAGGGATGTGAGGCCACAGGAGCAATTGCCTTAGCCGGATCCAAAGGGTAGGTGTAAGGGGCCGGGTTCATCCACTATTGTTTGGTTCAACACACTTCCCATCTATGTGGAAACACAGCCCTTTCTGGGTACTTTCTGGGATTGTAATCTGCTGCCCTGAGCAGTGGACTGAGAGCCTGGAGGCTGAGTAGGCAGCCAAACGTGACTGGACAGGCTCAAGCCCCTGAATTCTGAGGGGTGCCCCAGCTTCCCCCATTGGCAGTGTTTGGATCATAGTGAGGCATGGCATTGATTCGGAACTCAGGAGAGTGAGACATGAGAGTCCCTTTGCATATGCATTCTTGCTTAGCCACAATCTGGGCTAGCTGGCTTGCCCTGACCAGATAGGTTCTCTGTACATAAGTTGCAGGAGAGGCTGGCTCCCTTGCCACCCATGCTCTGAGACTACTACAGGTGATCTCTGAGCACACACAGACACACACAAACAGACAGACACACACACACACACACACACACACACACACACACACATTACTGTCAGGTTGGTAGTAGAGCCTATGGTGAAGGCTGGGGCTGTCTGGGGTCTGTGGGCATGAGAGCTGCTGCCTTACAATCTCTACAAGCCAGGTTTGAACCTGTCATCAATGAACACAGTGTAGGAGGTTTTTGAATTCTGGTCTCTTTCCAACTCATCTATTTCTCTTCTCGCCTTCTCTATCTCTAACTCTCACATGCTCTCACACACTCTGTCTTCACTCATTAATATTTTACTTAGATTCTTATTTTACTGACAGGCCCAGATAGACAAAGAGAGTTACCAGAGCACTGCTGAGCTCTGGCTTGTTGTGTTGGCGATTTCACCTAGGCTACTGGAGCCTCAGTTTGTAAGTCTTTCTGACACAAGCCATATTCTGTCTCCTCATTTCCATGCCAGTATCACTCAGAGTTTATAATAAAGATATACATACATGTATATATATACATATAGATTTATATATCTGTCATTTTTAGAATGTTCGACCTATGTATTTGACCTTCTTTCAGAATTACCACATTTATAACAGCCTAGTTTTTCTGAAATAATTGGCCATATAGTTGGAGCAGGATTCAATACAATTATAAATAATAGAACCTTCCAGTAGCATTTCTAATCGTGTTTCTATTAGCATCCTTATTGTAATTATCATGGCCCAGATCTTCCCTCCTTTTTCTAGCTAGTGTAAGCTTCAATACGTATGTGTTTGTTTTCTTTCTCCGGAAATCTTAATGTCCCTGGACCCTGAAGTGTTAGGGAATTTTTGAAGCAGCCCTCTGTTTCTCAGCAGATGGTTTCTATGTTTCTGCTGTCATCAGGTCTTCTTGTGGTTTTTGTCTTTATTTATTTTTATTGTTTCAAGTCCTCCTAGATCATCCCCATTTATTTGCATATTTATTGATTTAGTCAGGTATCACATGTGGCATCATTTCTTCTGCTTGAGAGATTTTCTCTTATAACTGAAGGGAACTTTGGATGCACAATACATTTCCTGGGGCAAATACTACACACATATGGTGAAGGCTTGGGTTGTCTGGGGTCTGTGGGCATTAGAGCTGCTGCGTGACAATCTCTACAACCCAGGTTTGAACCTGTCATGAATGAACACAGCCTAGGGGTTTTTTGACTTCTGGTCTATTTCCAACTCTTCTATTTCTCTTCTCGCCATCTCTGTCTCTGACTCTCACAGGCTCTCTCTCACTCTGTCTGAACTCAGGAATATTTTACTTATATCCTTATTTTATTGACAGGCCCAGATATACAAAGAGAGTGGCCAGAGCACTGCTGAGCTCTGGCTGGTTTTGTTTGTGATTTCACCTAGGCTACTGGAGCCTCTGATTGGTAAGTCTCTCTGACTTAAGCCATATTCTGTCTCCTCATATCCATGGCAGTATCTCTCAGACTTTATAATAAAGATATACATCCATATACATATATAAATATACATATATATCTCTGTCATTTTTAGAATTGTCAACCTATGTAATTGATCTTAATCAGAATTCACACATTTACAACAGGTTCCTTTTTCCCTACTAATTGGCCACATAGTTGGAGCAGGATTCAATACAATTATAAATAATAGAACCTTCCAGTAGCATTTCTAATAGCATTTCTATCAGCATCCTTATTTTAATTATCATAGTACAGAACTTGCCTCCTTTCTCTAGTGTAAGCTTCAATACATATGAGTTTCTTTTCATTCTCCCGAAATCTTAATTTCCCTGGACTCTGAAGGGTCTCGGAACTTTTGAAGCAGCCCTTGATTCACAGCAGATGGTTTCTATGTTTCTGCTGTCATCAGGTCTTCTTGTGCTTTTTGTTTTTATTTTTCATTTGTTTCAAATCCTCCTAGATAACCCCCATTTACTTGCATATTTATTTATTTATTTATTTATTTATTTATTTATTTGGTTCTATATTACATGAGGGGTCCATTCTTCTGCTTGATAGATTTTTCTCTTATAATTGAAGGGAAGTTTACACTCACAATACATATCCTGTCGTAAATACTACACACATATGGTGAAGGCTGGGGTTGTCTGGGGTCTGTGGACAGGAGACTGATGCCTTACAATCTCGACAACCCAGGTTTGAACCTGTCATGTATGAACACAGAGTGGGAGCTTTTGGACTTCTGGTCTCTTTCCAACTCTTCTATTTCTCTTCTTGCCTTCTCTGTCTCTGACTCTCACAGGCTCTCACTCACTCTGTCTGCACTCATTAATATTTTACTTTTATATTATTTGACTGACAGGCCCAGATATACAGAGCGAGTCACCAGGGCCCGGCTGAGCTCTGGATTGTTTTGTTGGCGATTTCACCTAGGTTTCTGGAGCCTCAGCTTTGTAAGTCTCTCTGGCACAAGCCATACTCTGTCTCCTCATAGCCATGCCAGTATCCCTCATAGTTGATAATAAAGATACACATACATATATGTACATATACATACATATATATATATATATATATATCAGACATTTTTAGAATTGTTGACCTTTTTATTTGATCTGAATGCAGAATTACCGCATTTATAATAGCCTCCTTATTCATAAATAATTGGTCACATAGTTGGAGCAGGATTCACTACAATTATAAATTATAAACTTTCCAGGAGCATTTCCAATAGCCTTTCTATCAGTATCCTTATTGTAATTATCATAGCACAGAACTTGCCTCCATTTTCTAGTGTAAGCTTCAAATCGTATGCATTTCTTTTCATTCTCGGAATTCGTAATTTGCCTGGACCCTGTGTGTCAGGGAATTTTTGAAGCAGCCCTCTATTTCTCAGCAGACGTTTTCTATATTTCTGCTGTCATCAGGTCTTCCTGTGGTGTTTGTTTTTATTTTTTTATTTTTTTCAAATCCTCTTAGATCATTCCCATTTATTTGCATATTTATTTATTTATTTATTTCGTCCGATATCACATGAGGGGTCATTTCTTCTGCCTGATAGATTTTCTCTTATAATTGAAGGGAACTTTTGACACACAATACATTTCCTTTTGCAGATACTATACACTACTACAACTGCTACTGCACTGTTTTTGACAGTGACATCCAATGCACAATGGATTAGTATTGCATGGCTCTAGAGAATGTTCACTATTTAACCTACAATGTTTTTAACCTCACAAATATTTATTCTGTTCTTTCTTGGGGGATGAATGGTTTACAGTCAACAGTTCCATGTAATAGTGGGCACGGGGTGGGGGGTAATTTTTCCCACTACCCCTGTATTTCTGTACATCCTTTGTAACTTTCTTATTGAGGAGAAGCAAACAGTCATAAATTGAGAGAGCAGGGCCCAAGCAGGAAGAGAGACAGAGAGACATCTGCAGCTCTGATTTGTCACTAGCCCAGCTTTTCCCTAGCTGGGTAAGTGTGACCAGGGGCTCAAAACAGGGTCCTGGGATTCCACATAGTTCCCTGGCAGCTCCACCAGCTGTCCCTCCAACCCATGCTCCCTTCGTTGTCCATGTAACTATCGATCTGCTCTAGGCATTTCTCACCTTCATATGCCAGAAACTTAACACTTCTCCCTTCCACCCATGAAACTTTGACCTTTTGCTAGGGTGCAAAACAGCAACTCCAATCCAAGTTATTTTCGGGACAAGTGTGTACGTCTCTGTGGGAAGGTGTGTGTGTGTGTGTGTGTGTGTGTGTGTGTAAGTGTGCATAAGTGTGTTTCAGTTAAGATTACCGCTGTTGTTTCTTTATTCCTGACACAGGGACTTAGGAACTGGGTTGTGTTATGACAAAGGAAGTTTCCACTGCACAAGTGGTTTTTCAAGTATGAATTGGCACATTGGATTGTGGACTCTGTTGTGCATTCTCCCAGGTGGTCCTCAGATGGGTTCTTTCCTTTGCTATTCCCATGCTGTGTGTAATTTTCTGGGTAGACTCAAAGAGGAGTGGCATGGGGAGCTCAGCTGCATTCTGCTGTATGTCCACAAGGTGGCGGCAAAGACCATAGTTGAGTGTAGTGATTCTGTGGAATGAGGAGAACTCTAGGAATTGTGGCCCGTGGACAGCAGGGTTGAAATTGACGTCGAGTGCCCTAGACATCTGTTCTTTCCTGTGGGGTGGGGGGATCCCCCATTTGGCTTTGCAAGTGGAAGGGGTTTCTCTCTTTGCCTGGGATGACTCTACTGGGAGCTTGTGAATCCCTGTGCTCAGCTGCATTCTGCTGGGTGTCCACAAGAGGGCAGCACCAGGGCGGGACTAAGGCTCCATGGGGCAAGTGCCCTGAGGCACTGGGCTAGGAGAGTGGCGACAGTGTTTCTGGGTGTGCCCCAAGAGCATCGCCAGCCTAGCGCAGGCAGGCAGTGTCCTAAGGATGGGCCCAGACAGGAGCTGTGGGGGTCGTGTTTGCAGAAACAGGGCCTTCAGAGGATGGCAGAAAGTCCCCGGGGGCGGGCCTCAGAGCCCGTGCCCAATGAGCCTGAGGGGAGGGTCCAGTGGGTATTCATAGAGACAGCTGGCCAATCAGAGAGGAGGAACATCACCCTCAGGGGCGTGAAGCAAGAGCTGGCCAATGAGAACAGAGGAGGAGTTGCGTGGGTGGGCCTCAGAGAGCAGCCCACCAATGAGAGCCTGGGTGCTGGCTCTGGGTGGGCGTACCCCTGGAGGTCAGCCAATCAGGGTCCAGCGGAAGTGCCTGGGGGGCGGGCCCACGGGAGGCTGTCCAATGAGCGCCTGGGGCGGGCCTCGTGGGCGGAGCCCAGGAGGCTGGCCAATCATGGGGCAAGGGCGGTGACCTTCCTGGGCATGCCTTAGGAACTGGCCTATCAGGGGGCGCCCCTCAGACAGCAGCCCGCCAATGGGAGCCAAGAGAAGGCTGGCTGGGGGCGTATCCCTGGGACACCAGGCCAATCAGAGTCGAGCGGAAGTGGCTGGTGGGCGGGCCTTCCGGAGGCTGCCCAATCAGCGTGCTGCAGGGCCGTGTGGGCGGTGCTCAAGGCCGCTGGCCAATCACTGACTAGGGGCCCGGACCCTCCTGGGCGTGTCCAAGCACACTGGCCAATGAGATTGCTGGTGGGGTTCTGGGCGTGGCCTAGGCCTCTGGCCTATCAGAGCCTGGCTGGCGCCCTGTGGGCGGGCCTTCTGAAGGAATCCCGCCAATGGGAGCTCAGAGCTGGCCTTAAAAGGCTGGGCGTGCTTCCAGGAAATGCGAAGCAGGGTTCAGCCCAGGGCCCTGCCTTGCAGAAGCTGTCCAGTGCGCATGTGTATAACTCCGTTTGTGCCTGTGCCTCTGTGGATTTGTGTGTGTGTGTGTGTGTTTGTGTGTGTGTGTGTGTCTGAGGGAGGGAGAGAGAGAGAGAACAACAGAATCACTGTGGCACAGGTGATTTTGTGCAAAACACTTGGCACATTCTGATTTACAGCTCAATATTGACACCAGGGCAGCTCTCCTTGACCCTTGGTCACTTTTCTTCTTTTCAGATGTAAAGACACTGAAGAGGGAGAGGTTTTTGCCCTGAGGCTTGCACTGGGAACTAGCAGCTGCCCTGTTTGTGTTGCCAGACTAGGAAACCTGTGGTGCCTGTCCATGTGGAGAGTCTCCTGGATGAGTTCCTTCTCGAGCCTTTTTCGCTCAGTCCCGTTGGAGCTGCATATAGCTATTGATTTGGAGATTTTATTCCTTTGGACAATTCTTTTCCTGATGCAAAGTTTCTCTCCAGGTTTTAGCAATCAATTGTGTGAATGTCACATCGAATCCATTGTAGAAAATGACTACATCAGTGTCTCTCTCTCTCTTTCTCTCTCTCTCTCTCTCTCTCTATATATATATATATATGTATGTAACATGTAGAGGTCTGAAAATATTTTTTAGCTAGAGACCTGCACAGCTCTGGATTAGGGTAGCAATGTGGATACACCTGGCCCTTCTGAGCCACAGTCATGAGAGACATCTCACAGAGCCATATCGTATATCACTCTACAAATCTCTCTCAGCACAAACTACCACTGCCAAATCATCTACTTCCCTCTTGCTCTTTTTTTCCACCGAGTCTTATCCCAAAACTGTAAATCAAAGAAGAAATAGACATAGTGCAGTTCCCTGCACACAGGACAGGCTGAGGCTGGACCAGGGAGATGCAATACGCCAGCCTGCATCTTGGCTGGAGCATCACTATGACTACTTCGAATTTGGAGAGGCGAGGGCAGTTTTGGAGAGTGGGCTGCCGGCCAAGGGTTGCTTCTCAGAGTGGCTAAGACCTAGATGTGCTAAGTGTTACCTTTCCTCACAAACATAAAATAGCAATGCCACTTGTAAGAAGTATGCATGGGCATGGAGGGTTTGTCTTCAGTGCTCTGGCACTGATCAACACAGGGCCAGAATTTCAGTCCTTGTCTGTCTCTGTCATTCTGTCTCTCTGACTGTCTCTACGTGCCTTCTTCACTGGGCCCTTACTGGAAGTCAGTGCATGCATCGTGAACTCAGCCTTCCTGGTGTTGAAATTTTCCTTTCTTTGCCCTTTGGATTATTTAGTCTCCTGCACATGGTGTAGTACAGAGGGGAACTGCGGAGACAGCGTTGCTGCTGCAGGTTCCAGGCATATGTCCATCTCCAGCTGCAGCTGTCCAGGCCCTCTGTGCTTGACTGCCATTCTCCAGGGCCCTGAGGCTGACACTCAGCCTCAATGCAGCCCTCCTCACCTTCCTGCACAGCATCCTTGTCCTTATTCCATGAGAGCCCCGGTCAAGGGAAGTGAAACTCGATCCCCCTGGCACACACACTGTGCTTTCCCTCTATTAAGCCAAATGGAAAGGATCTGTGGTACTGATGGCCACACCAGTGTCCAGATTTCCCATGCAAAACGGAAGCTTCCAGTGTTCAGAAAGAGGGTGTTTTGATGGCTGTGAAATGTCTTTTCCAAGTGCCTCATGGTGTTTCAAATCCCTTTGAAACCTGAAGTTCTTTCTTGTATCTAGGGAATATTTTCACCACTGGCCAGAAGGTCCGCCCAACTAGGAGCACAGCTATCCAGGGGTCAGGAGGTCTTCCAGCCTGCTAGCTCCTGGAGGGATTCCTGAGTATGTCCTCAGGGCCCAAGTGTAAAAGGTGTTTCCAATTGCCTTGATTAGCAGCAGCCAGGCCCTCAGGTGAGGGGCGGGGCTGTGATCTTGACTGGAAGCCCCTAATTTGGCCAATGGAGGCATCCATCTTTTTTTGTCTGTCCATAGCAAGGGCCCGGGGAGTTTGTGCTTCCTGCAAGCAGAGCGACATTGTATGGGACACTCATGCAAGCCTACTTCTAGGAATCTCTCTGAGTGTGATGTGTGGACACCAGGACACCATGATCAGGGATGTGAGGCCACAGGAGCAATTGCCTTAGCCGGATCCAAAGGGTAGGTGTAAGGGGCCGGGTTCATCCACTATTGTTTGGTTCAACACACTTCCCATCTATGTGGAAACACAGCCCTTTCTGGGTACTTTCTGGGATTGTAATCTGCTGCCCTGAGCAGTGGACTGAGAGCCTGGAGGCTGAGTAGGCAGCCAAACGTGACTGGACAGGCTCAAGCCCCTGAATTCTGAGGGGTGCCCCAGCTTCCCCCATTGGCAGTGTTTGGATCATAGTGAGGCATGGCATTGATTCGGAACTCAGGAGAGTGAGACATGAGAGTCCCTTTGCATATGCATTCTTGCTTAGCCACAATCTGGGCTAGCTGGCTTGCCCTGACCAGATAGGTTCTCTGTACATAAGTTGCAGGAGAGGCTGGCTCCCTTGCCACCCATGCTCTGAGACTACTACAGGTGATCTCTGAGCACACACAGACACACACAAACAGACAGACACACACACACACACACACACACACACACACACATTACTGTCAGGTTGGTAGTAGAGCCTATGGTGAAGGCTGGGGCTGTCTGGGGTCTGTGGGCATGAGAGCTGCTGCCTTACAATCTCTACAAGCCAGGTTTGAACCTGTCATCAATGAACACAGTGTAGGAGGTTTTTGAATTCTGGTCTCTTTCCAACTCATCTATTTCTCTTCTCGCCTTCTCTATCTCTAACTCTCACATGCTCTCACACACTCTGTCTTCACTCATTAATATTTTACTTAGATTCTTATTTTACTGACAGGCCCAGATAGACAAAGAGAGTTACCAGAGCACTGCTGAGCTCTGGCTTGTTGTGTTGGCGATTTCACCTAGGCTACTGGAGCCTCAGTTTGTAAGTCTTTCTGACACAAGCCATATTCTGTCTCCTCATTTCCATGCCAGTATCACTCAGAGTTTATAATAAAGATATACATACATGTATATATATACATATAGATTTATATATCTGTCATTTTTAGAATGTTCGACCTATGTATTTGACCTTCTTTCAGAATTACCACATTTATAACAGCCTAGTTTTTCTGAAATAATTGGCCATATAGTTGGAGCAGGATTCAATACAATTATAAATAATAGAACCTTCCAGTAGCATTTCTAATCGTGTTTCTATTAGCATCCTTATTGTAATTATCATGGCCCAGATCTTCCCTCCTTTTTCTAGCTAGTGTAAGCTTCAATACGTATGTGTTTGTTTTCTTTCTCCGGAAATCTTAATGTCCCTGGACCCTGAAGTGTTAGGGAATTTTTGAAGCAGCCCTCTGTTTCTCAGCAGATGGTTTCTATGTTTCTGCTGTCATCAGGTCTTCTTGTGGTTTTTGTCTTTATTTATTTTTATTGTTTCAAGTCCTCCTAGATCATCCCCATTTATTTGCATATTTATTGATTTAGTCAGGTATCACATGTGGCATCATTTCTTCTGCTTGAGAGATTTTCTCTTATAACTGAAGGGAACTTTGGATGCACAATACATTTCCTGGGGCAAATACTACACACATATGGTGAAGGCTTGGGTTGTCTGGGGTCTGTGGGCATTAGAGCTGCTGCGTGACAATCTCTACAACCCAGGTTTGAACCTGTCATGAATGAACACAGCCTAGGGGTTTTTTGACTTCTGGTCTATTTCCAACTCTTCTATTTCTCTTCTCGCCATCTCTGTCTCTGACTCTCACAGGCTCTCTCTCACTCTGTCTGAACTCAGGAATATTTTACTTATATCCTTATTTTATTGACAGGCCCAGATATACAAAGAGAGTGGCCAGAGCACTGCTGAGCTCTGGCTGGTTTTGTTTGTGATTTCACCTAGGCTACTGGAGCCTCTGATTGGTAAGTCTCTCTGACTTAAGCCATATTCTGTCTCCTCATATCCATGGCAGTATCTCTCAGACTTTATAATAAAGATATACATCCATATACATATATAAATATACATATATATCTCTGTCATTTTTAGAATTGTCAACCTATGTAATTGATCTTAATCAGAATTCACACATTTACAACAGGTTCCTTTTTCCCTACTAATTGGCCACATAGTTGGAGCAGGATTCAATACAATTATAAATAATAGAACCTTCCAGTAGCATTTCTAATAGCATTTCTATCAGCATCCTTATTTTAATTATCATAGTACAGAACTTGCCTCCTTTCTCTAGTGTAAGCTTCAATACATATGAGTTTCTTTTCATTCTCCCGAAATCTTAATTTCCCTGGACTCTGAAGGGTCTCGGAACTTTTGAAGCAGCCCTTGATTCACAGCAGATGGTTTCTATGTTTCTGCTGTCATCAGGTCTTCTTGTGCTTTTTGTTTTTATTTTTCATTTGTTTCAAATCCTCCTAGATAACCCCCATTTACTTGCATATTTATTTATTTATTTATTTATTTGGTTCTATATTACATGAGGGGTCCATTCTTCTGCTTGATAGATTTTTCTCTTATAATTGAAGGGAAGTTTACACTCACAATACATATCCTGTCGTAAATACTACACACATATGGTGAAGGCTGGGGTTGTCTGGGGTCTGTGGACAGGAGACTGATGCCTTACAATCTCGACAACCCAGGTTTGAACCTGTCATGTATGAACACAGAGTGGGAGCTTTTGGACTTCTGGTCTCTTTCCAACTCTTCTATTTCTCTTCTTGCCTTCTCTGTCTCTGACTCTCACAGGCTCTCACTCACTCTGTCTGCACTCATTAATATTTTACTTTTATATTATTTGACTGACAGGCCCAGATATACAGAGCGAGTCACCAGGGCCCGGCTGAGCTCTGGATTGTTTTGTTGGCGATTTCACCTAGGTTTCTGGAGCCTCAGCTTTGTAAGTCTCTCTGGCACAAGCCATACTCTGTCTCCTCATAGCCATGCCAGTATCCCTCATAGTTGATAATAAAGATACACATACATATATGTACATATACATACATATATATATATATATCAGACATTTTTAGAATTGTTGACCTTTTTATTTGATCTGAATGCAGAATTACCGCATTTATAATAGCCTCCTTATTCATAAATAATTGGTCACATAGTTGGAGCAGGATTCACTACAATTATAAATTATAAACTTTCCAGGAGCATTTCCAATAGCCTTTCTATCAGTATCCTTATTGTAATTATCATAGCACAGAACTTGCCTCCATTTTCTAGTGTAAGCTTCAAATCGTATGCATTTCTTTTCATTCTCGGAATTCGTAATTTGCCTGGACCCTGTGTGTCAGGGAATTTTTGAAGCAGCCCTCTATTTCTCAGCAGACGTTTTCTATATTTCTGCTGTCATCAGGTCTTCCTGTGGTGTTTGTTTTTATTTTTTTATTTTTTTCAAATCCTCTTAGATCATTCCCATTTATTTGCATATTTATTTATTTATTTATTTCGTCCGATATCACATGAGGGGTCATTTCTTCTGCCTGATAGATTTTCTCTTATAATTGAAGGGAACTTTTGACACACAATACATTTCCTTTTGCAGATACTATACACTACTACAACTGCTACTGCACTGTTTTTGACAGTGACATCCAATGCACAATGGATTAGTATTGCATGGCTCTAGAGAATGTTCACTATTTAACCTACAATGTTTTTAACCTCACAAATATTTATTCTGTTCTTTCTTGGGGGATGAATGGTTTACAGTCAACAGTTCCATGTAATAGTGGGCACGGGGTGGGGGGTAATTTTTCCCACTACCCCTGTATTTCTGTACATCCTTTGTAACTTTCTTATTGAGGAGAAGCAAACAGTCATAAATTGAGAGAGCAGGGCCCAAGCAGGAAGAGAGACAGAGAGACATCTGCAGCTCTGATTTGTCACTAGCCCAGCTTTTCCCTAGCTGGGTAAGTGTGACCAGGGGCTCAAAACAGGGTCCTGGGATTCCACATAGTTCCCTGGCAGCTCCACCAGCTGTCCCTCCAACCCATGCTCCCTTCGTTGTCCATGTAACTATCGATCTGCTCTAGGCATTTCTCACCTTCATATGCCAGAAACTTAACACTTCTCCCTTCCACCCATGAAACTTTGACCTTTTGCTAGGGTGCAAAACAGCAACTCCAATCCAAGTTATTTTCGGGACAAGTGTGTACGTCTCTGTGGGAAGGTGTGTGTGTGTGTGTGTGTGTGTGTGTGTAAGTGTGCATAAGTGTGTTTCAGTTAAGATTACCGCTGTTGTTTCTTTATTCCTGACACAGGGACTTAGGAACTGGGTTGTGTTATGACAAAGGAAGTTTCCACTGCACAAGTGGTTTTTCAAGTATGAATTGGCACATTGGATTGTGGACTCTGTTGTGCATTCTCCCAGGTGGTCCTCAGATGGGTTCTTTCCTTTGCTATTCCCATGCTGTGTGTAATTTTCTGGGTAGACTCAAAGAGGAGTGGCATGGGGAGCTCAGCTGCATTCTGCTGTATGTCCAGAAGGTGGCGGCAAAGACCATAGTTGAGTGTAGTGATTCTGTGGAATGAGGAGAACTCTAGGAATTGTGGCCCGTGGACAGCAGGGTTGAAATTGACGTAGAGTGCCCTAGACATCTGTTCTTTCCTGTGGGGTGGGGGGATCCCCCATTTGGCTTTGCAAGTGGAAGGGGTATCTCTCTTTGCCTGGGATGACTCTACTGGGAGCTTGTGAATCCCTGTGCTCAGCTGCATTCTGCTGGGTGTCCACAAGAGGGCAGCACCAGGGCGGGACTAAGGCTCCATGGGGCAAGTGCCCTGAGGCACTGGGCTAGGAGAGTGGCGACAGTGTTTCTGGGTGTGCCCCAAGAGCATGGCCAGCCTAGCGCAGGCAGGCAGTGTCCTAAGGATGGGCCCAGACAGGAGCTGTGGGGGTCGTGTTTGCAGAAACAGGGCCTTCAGAGGATGGCAGAAAGTCCCCGGGGGCGGGCCTCAGAGCCCGTGCCCAATGAGCCTGAGGGGAGGGCCCAGTGGGTATTCATAGAGACAGCTGGCCAATCAGAGAGGAGGAACGTCACCCTCAGGGGCGTGAAGCAAGAGCTGGCCAATGAGAACAGAGGAGGAGTTGCGTGGGTGGGCCTCAGAGAGCAGCCCACCAATGAGAGCCTGGGTGCTGGCTCTGGGTGGGCGTACCCCTGGAGGTCAGCCAATCAGGGTCCAGCGGAAGTGCCTGGGGGGCGGGCCCACGGGAGGCTGTCCAATGAGCGCCTGGGGCGGGCCTCGTGGGCGGAGCCCAGGAGGCTGGCCAATCATGGGGCAAGGGAGGTGACCTTCCTGGGCGTGCCTTAGGAACTGGCCTATCAGGAGGCGCCCCTCAGACAGCAGCCCGCCAATGGGAGCCAAGAGAAGGCTGGCTGGGGGCGTGTCCCTGGGACACCAGGCCAATCAGAGTCGAGCGGAAGTGGCTGGTGGGCGGGCCTTCCGGAGGCTGCCCAATCAGCGTGCTGCAGGGCCGTGTGGGCGGTGCTCAAGGCCGCTGGCCAATCACTGACTAGGGGCCCGGACCCTCCTGGGCGTGTCCAAGCACACTGGCCAATGAGATTGCTGGTGGGGTTCTGGGCGTGGCCTAGGCCTCTGGCCTATCAGAGCCTGGCTGGCGCCCTGTGGGCGGGCCTTCTGAAGGAATCCCGCCAATGGGAGCTCAGAGCTGGCCTTAAAAGGCTGGGCGTGCTTCCAGGAAATGCGAAGCAGGGTTCAACCCAGGGCCCTGCCTTGCAGAAGCTGTCCAGTGCGCATGTGTATAACTCCGTTTGTGCCTGTGCCTCTGTGGATTTGTGTGTGTGTGTGTGTGTTTGTGTGTGTGTGTGTGTCTGAGGGAGGGAGAGAGAGAGAGAACAACAGAATCACTGTGGCACAGGTGATTTTGTGCAAAACACTTGGCACATTCTGATTTACAGCTCAATATTGACACCAGGGCAGCTCTCCTTGACCCTTGGTCACTTTTCTTCTTTTCAGATGTAAAGACACTGAAGAGGGAGAGGTTTTTGCCCTGAGGCTTGCACTGGGAACTAGCAGCTGCCCTGTTTGTGTTGCCAGACTAGGAAACCTGTGGTGCCTGTCCATGTGGAGAGTCTCCTGGATGAGTTCCTTCTCGAGCCTTTTTCGCTCAGTCCCGTTGGAGCTGCATATAGCTAATGATTTGGAGATTTTATTCCTTTGGACAATTCTTTTCCTGATGCAAAGTTTCTCTCCAGGTTTTAGCAATCAATTGTGTGAATGTCACATCGAATCCATTGTAGAAAATGACTACATCAGTGTCTCTCTCTCTCTTTCTCTCTCTCTCTCTCTCTCTCTCTATATATATATATATATATATATATATATATATATATATATATGTATGTAACATGTAGAGGTCTGAAAATATTTTTTAGCTAGAGACCTGCACAGCTCTGGATTAGGGTAGCAATGTGGATACACCTGGCCCTTCTGAGCCACAGTCATGAGAGACATCTCACAGAGCCATATCGTATATCACTCTACAAATCTCTCTCAGCACAAACTACCACTGCCAAATCATCTACTTCCCTCTTGCTCTTTTTTTCCACCGAGTCTTATCCCAAAACTGTAAATCAAAGAAGAAATAGACATAGTGCAGTTCCCTGCACACAGGACAGGCTGAGGCTGGACCAGGGAGATGCAATACGCCAGCCTGCATCTTGGCTGGAGCATCACTATGACTACTTCGAATTTGGAGAGGCGAGGGCAGTTTTGGAGAGTGGGCTGCCGGCCAAGGGTTGCTTCTCAGAGTGGCTAAGACCTAGATGTGCTAAGTGTTACCTTTCCTCACAAACATAAAATAGCAATGCCACTTGTAAGAAGTATGCATGGGCATGGAGGGTTTGTCTTCAGTGCTCTGGCACTGATCAACACAGGGCCAGAATTTCAGTCCTTGTCTGTCTCTGTCATTCTGTCTCTCTGACTGTCTCTACGTGCCTTCTTCACTGGGCCCTTACTGGAAGTCAGTGCATGCATCGTGAACTCAGCCTTCCTGGTGTTGAAATTTTCCTTTCTTTGCCCTTTGGATTATTTAGTCTCCTGCACATGGTGTAGTACAGAGGGGAACTGCGGAGACAGCGTTGCTGCTGCAGGTTCCAGGCATATGTCCATCTCCAGCTGCAGCTGTCCAGGCCCTCTGTGCTTGACTGCCATTCTCCAGGGCCCTGAGGCTGACACTCAGCCTCAATGCAGCCCTCCTCACCTTCCTGCACAGCATCCTTGTCCTTATTCCATGAGAGCCCCGGTCAAGGGAAGTGAAACTCGATCCCCCTGGCACACACACTGTGCTTTCCCTCTATTAAGCCAAATGGAAAGGATCTGTGGTACTGATGGCCACACCAGTGTCCAGATTTCCCATGCAAAACGGAAGCTTCCAGTGTTCAGAAAGAGGGTGTTTTGATGGCTGTGAAATGTCTTTTCCAAGTGCCTCATGGTGTTTCAAATCCCTTTGAAACCTGAAGTTCTTTCTTGTATCTAGGGAATATTTTCACCACTGGCCAGAAGGTCCGCCCAACTAGGAGCACAGCTATCCAGGGGTCAGGAGGTCTTCCAGCCTGCTAGCTCCTGGAGGGATTCCTGAGTATGTCCTCAGGGCCCAAGTGTAAAAGGTGTTTCCAATTGCCTTGATTAGCAGCAGCCAGGCCCTCAGGTGAGGGGCGGGGCTGTGATCTTGACTGGAAGCCCCTAATTTGGCCAATGGAGGCATCCATCTTTTTTTGTCTGTCCATAGCAAGGGCCCGGGGAGTTTGTGCTTCCTGCAAGCAGAGCGACATTGTATGGGACACTCATGCAAGCCTACTTCTAGGAATCTCTCTGAGTGTGATGTGTGGACACCAGGACACCGTGATCAGGGATGTGAGGCCACAGGAGCAATTGCCTTAGCCGGATCCAAAGGGTAGGTGTAAGGGGCCGGGTTCATCCACTATTGTTTGGTTCAACACACTTCCCATCTATGTGGAAACACAGCCCTTTCTGGGTACTTTCTGGGATTGTAATCTGCTGCCCTGAGCAGTGGACTGAGAGCCTGGAGGCTGAGTAGGCAGCCAAACGTGACTGGACAGGCTCAAGCCCCTGAATTCTGAGGGGTGCCCCAGCTTCCCCCATTGGCAGTGTTTGGATCATAGTGAGGCATGGCATTGATTCGGAACTCAGGAGAGTGAGACATGAGAGTCCCTTTGCATATGCATTCTTGCTTAGCCACAATCTGGGCTAGCTGGCTTGCCCTGACCAGATAGGTTCTCTGTACATAAGTTGCAGGAGAGGCTGGCTCCCTTGCCACCCATGCTCTGAGACTACTACAGGTGATCTCTGAGCACACACAGACACACACAAACAGACAGACAGACACACACACACACACACACACACACACACACACACACACATTACTGTCAGGTTGGTAGTAGAGCCTATGGTGAAGGCTGGGGCTGTCTGGGGTCTGTGGGCATGAGAGCTGCTGCCTTACAATCTCTACAAGCCAGGTTTGAACCTGTCATCAATGAACACAGTGTAGGAGGTTTTTGAATTCTGGTCTCTTTCCAACTCATCTATTTCTCTTCTCGCCTTCTCTATCTCTAACTCTCACATGCTCTCACACACTCTGTCTTCACTCATTAATATTTTACTTAGATTCTTATTTTACTGACAGGCCCAGATAGACAAAGAGAGTTACCAGAGCACTGCTGAGCTCTGGCTTGTTGTGTTGGCGATTTCACCTAGGCTACTGGAGCCTCAGTTTGTAAGTCTTTCTGACACAAGCCATATTCTGTCTCCTCATTTCCATGCCAGTATCACTCAGAGTTTATAATAAAGATATACATACATGTATATATATACATATAGATTTATATATCTGTCATTTTTAGAATGTTCGACCTATGTATTTGACCTTCTTTCAGAATTACCACATTTATAACAGCCTAGTTTTTCTGAAATAATTGGCCATATAGTTGGAGCAGGATTCAATACAATTATAAATAATAGAACCTTCCAGTAGCATTTCTAATCGTGTTTCTATTAGCATCCTTATTGTAATTATCATGGCCCAGATCTTCCCTCCTTTTTCTAGCTAGTGTAAGCTTCAATACGTATGTGTTTGTTTTCTTTCTCCGGAAATCTTAATGTCCCTGGACCCTGAAGTGTTAGGGAATTTTTGAAGCAGCCCTCTGTTTCTCAGCAGATGGTTTCTATGTTTCTGCTGTCATCAGGTCTTCTTGTGGTTTTTGTCTTTATTTATTTTTATTGTTTCAAGTCCTCCTAGATCATCCCCATTTATTTGCATATTTATTGATTTAGTCAGGTATCACATGTGGCATCATTTCTTCTGCTTGAGAGATTTTCTCTTATAACTGAAGGGAACTTTTGATGCACAATACATTTCCTGGGGCAAATACTACACACATATGGTGAAGGCTTGGGTTGTCTGGGGTCTGTGGGCATTAGAGCTGCTGCGTGACAATCTCTACAACCCAGGTTTGAACCTGTCATGAATGAACACAGCCTAGGGGTTTTTTGACTTCTGGTCTATTTCCAACTCTTCTATTTCTCTTCTCGCCATCTCTGTCTCTGACTCTCACAGGCTCTCTCTCACTCTGTCTGAACTCAGGAATATTTTACTTATATCCTTATTTTATTGACAGGCCCAGATATACAAAGAGAGTGGCCAGAGCACTGCTGAGCTCTGGCTGGTTTTGTTTGTGATTTCACCTAGGCTACTGGAGCCTCTGATTGGTAAGTCTCTCTGACTTAAGCCATATTCTGTCTCCTCATATCCATGGCAGTATCTCTCAGACTTTATAATAAAGATATACATCCATATACATATATAAATATACATATATATCTCTGTCATTTTTAGAATTGTCAACCTATGTAATTGATCTTAATCAGAATTCACACATTTACAACAGGTTCCTTTTTCCCTACTAATTGGCCACATAGTTGGAGCAGGATTCAATACAATTATAAATAATAGAACCTTCCAGTAGCATTTCTAATAGCATTTCTATCAGCATCCTTATTTTAATTATCATAGTACAGAACTTGCCTCCTTTCTCTAGTGTAAGCTTCAATACATATGAGTTTCTTTTCATTCTCCCGAAATCTTAATTTCCCTGGACTCTGAAGGGTCTCGGAACTTTTGAAGCAGCCCTTGATTCACAGCAGATGGTTTCTATGTTTCTGCTGTCATCAGGTCTTCTTGTGCTTTTTGTTTTTATTTTTCATTTGTTTCAAATCCTCCTAGATAACCCCCATTTACTTGCATATTTATTTATTTATTTATTTATTTATTTATTTATTTGGTTCTATATTACATGAGGGGTCCATTCTTCTGCTTGATAGATTTTTCTCTTATAATTGAAGGGAAGTTTACACTCACAATACATATCCTGTCGTAAATACTACACACATATGGTGAAGGCTGGGGTTGTCTGGGGTCTGTGGACAGGAGACTGATGCCTTACAATCTCGACAACCCAGGTTTGAACCTGTCATGTATGAACACAGAGTGGGAGCTTTTGGACTTCTGGTCTCTTTCCAACTCTTCTATTTCTCTTCTTGCCTTCTCTGTCTCTGACTCTCACAGGCTCTCACTCACTCTGTCTGCACTCATTAATATTTTACTTTTATATTATTTGACTGACAGGCCCAGATATACAGAGCGAGTCACCAGGGCCCGGCTGAGCTCTGGATTGTTTTGTTGGCGATTTCACCTAGGTTTCTGGAGCCTCAGCTTTGTAAGTCTCTCTGGCACAAGCCATACTCTGTCTCCTCATAGCCATGCCAGTATCCCTCATAGTTGATAATAAAGATACACATACATATATGTACATATACATACATATATATATATATATATCAGACATTTTTAGAATTGTTGACCTTTTTATTTGATCTGAATGCAGAATTACCGCATTTATAATAGCCTCCTTATTCATAAATAATTGGTCACATAGTTGGAGCAGGATTCACTACAATTATAAATTATAAACTTTCCAGGAGCATTTCCAATAGCCTTTCTATCAGTATCCTTATTGTAATTATCATAGCACAGA
This sequence comes from Erinaceus europaeus, assembly GCF_950295315.1. Lineage (NCBI taxonomy): Eukaryota > Metazoa > Chordata > Mammalia > Eulipotyphla > Erinaceidae > Erinaceus > Erinaceus europaeus. The sequence continues at coordinate 89,321,324 of NC_080176.1, forward strand.
ACTTGCCTCCATTTTCTAGTGTAAGCTTCAAATCGTATGCATTTCTTTTTTCTCGGAATTCGTAATTTGCCTGGACCCTGTGTGTCAGGGAATTTTTGAAGCAGCCCTCTATTTCTCAGCAGACGTTTTCTATATTTCTGCTGTCATCAGGTCTTCCTGTGGTGTTTGTTTTTATTTTTTTATTTTTTTCAAATCCTCTTAGATCATTCCCATTTATTTGCATATTTATTTATTTATTTATTTCGTCCGATATCACATGAGGGGTCATTTCTTCTGCCTGATAGATTTTCTCTTATAATTGAAGGGAACTTTTGACACACAATACATTTCCTTTTGCAGATACTATACACTACTACAACTGCTACTGCACTGTTTTTGACAGTGACATCCAATGCACAATGGATTAGTATTGCATGGCTCTAGAGAATGTTCACTATTTAACCTACAATGTTTTTAACCTCACAAATATTTATTCTGTTCTTTCTTGGGGGATGAATGGTTTACAGTCAACAGTTCCATGTAATAGTGGGCACGGGGTGGGGGGTAATTTTTCCCACTACCCCTGTATTTCTGTACATCCTTTGTAACTTTCTTATTGAGGAGAAGCAAACAGTCATAAATTGAGAGAGCAGGGCCCAAGCAGGAAGAGAGACAGAGAGACATCTGCAGCTCTGATTTGTCACTAGCCCAGCTTTTCCCTAGCTGGGTAAGTGTGACCAGGGGCTCAAAACAGGGTCCTGGGATTCCACATAGTTCCCTGGCAGCTCCACCAGCTGTCCCTCCAACCCATGCTCCCTTCGTTGTCCATGTAACTATCGATCTGCTCTAGGCATTTCTCACCTTCATATGCCAGAAACTTAACACTTCTCCCTTCCACCCATGAAACTTTGACCTTTTGCTAGGGTGCAAAACAGCAACTCCAATCCAAGTTATTTTCGGGACAAGTGTGTACGTCTCTGTGGGAAGGTGTGTGTGTGTGTGTGTGTGTGTGTGTAAGTGTGCATAAGTGTGTTTCAGTTAAGATTACCGCTGTTGTTTCTTTATTCCTGACACAGGGACTTAGGAACTGGGTTGTGTTATGACAAAGGAAGTTTCCACTGCACAAGTGGTTTTTCAAGTATGAATTGGCACATTGGATTGTGGACTCTGTTGTGCATTCTCCCAGGTGGTCCTCAGATGGGTTCTTTCCTTTGCTATTCCCATGCTGTGTGTAATTTTCTGGGTAGACTCAAAGAGGAGTGGCATGGGGAGCTCAGCTGCATTCTGCTGTATGTCCAGAAGGTGGCGGCAAAGACCATAGTTGAGTGTAGTGATTCTGTGGAATGAGGAGAACTCTAGGAATTGTGGCCCGTGGACAGCAGGGTTGAAATTGACGTAGAGTGCCCTAGACATCTGTTCTTTCCTGTGGGGTGGGGGGATCCCCCATTTGGCTTTGCAAGTGGAAGGGGTTTCTCTCTTTGCCTGGGATGACTCTACTGGGAGCTTGTGAATCCCTGTGCTCAGCTGCATTCTGCTGGGTGTCCACAAGAGGGCAGCACCAGGGCGGGACTAAGGCTCCATGGGGCAAGTGCCCTGAGGCACTGGGCTAGGAGAGTGGCGACAGTGTTTCTGGGTGTGCCCCAAGAGCATGGCCAGCCTAGCGCAGGCAGGCAGTGTCCTAAGGATGGGCCCAGACAGGAGCTGTGGGGGTCGTGTTTGCAGAAACAGGGCCTTCAGAGGATGGCAGAAAGTCCCCGGGGGCGGGCCTCAGAGCCCGTGCCCAATGAGCCTGAGGGGAGGGCCCAGTGGGTATTCATAGAGACAGCTGGCCAATCAGAGAGGAGGAACGTCACCCTCAGGGGCGTGAAGCAAGAGCTGGCCAATGAGAACAGAGGAGGAGTTGCGTGGGTGGGCCTCAGAGAGCAGCCCACCAATGAGAGCCTGGGTGCTGGCTCTGGGTGGGCGTACCCCTGGAGGTCAGCCAATCAGGGTCCAGCGGAAGTGCCTGGGGGGCGGGCCCACGGGAGGCTGTCCAATGAGCGCCTGGGGCGGGCCTCGTGGGCGGAGCCCAGGAGGCTGGCCAATCATGGGGCAAGGGAGGTGACCTTCCTGGGCGTGCCTTAGGAACTGGCCTATCAGGGGGCGCCCCTCAGACAGCAGCCCGCCAATGGGAGCCAAGAGAAGGCTGGCTGGGGGCGTGTCCCTGGGACACCAGGCCAATCAGAGTCGAGCGGAAGTGGCTGGTGGGCGGGCCTTCCGGAGGCTGCCCAATCAGCGTGCTGCAGGGCCGTGTGGGCGGTGCTCAAGGCCGCGGGCCAATCACTGACTAGGGGCCCGGACCCTCCTGGGCGTGTCCAAGCACACTGGCCAATGAGATTGCTGGTGGGGTTCTGGGCGTGGCCTAGGCCTCTGGCCTATCAGAGCCTGGCTGGCGCCCTGTGGGCGGGCCTTCTGAAGGAATCCCGCCAATGGGAGCTCAGAGCTGGCCTTAAAAGGCTGGGCGTGCTTCCAGGAAATGCGAAGCAGGGTTCAACCCAGGGCCCTGCCTTGCAGAAGCTGTCCAGTGCGCATGTGTATAACTCCGTTTGTGCCTGTGCCTCTGTGGATTTGTGTGTGTGTGTGTGTGTGTGTTTGTGTGTGTGTGTGTGTCTGAGGGAGGGAGAGAGAGAGAGAACAACAGAATCACTGTGGCACAGGTGATTTTGTGCAAAACACTTGGCACATTCTGATTTACAGCTCAATATTGACACCAGGGCAGCTCTCCTTGACCCTTGGTCACTTTTCTTCTTTTCAGATGTAAAGACACTGAAGAGGGAGAGGTTTTTGCCCTGAGGCTTGCACTGGGAACTAGCAGCTGCCCTGTTTGTGTTGCCAGACTAGGAAACCTGTGGTGCCTGTCCATGTGGAGAGTCTCCTGGATGAGTTCCTTCTCGAGCCTTTTTCGCTCAGTCCCGTTGGAGCTGCATATAGCTAATGATTTGGAGATTTTATTCCTTTGGACAATTCTTTTCCTGATGCAAAGTTTCTCTCCAGGTTTTAGCAATCAATTGTGTGAATGTCACATCGAATCCATTGTAGAAAATGACTACATCAGTGTCTCTCTCTCTCTTTCTCTCTCTCTCTCTCTCTCTATATATATATATATATATATATATATATATGTATGTAACATGTAGAGGTCTGAAAATATTTTTTAGCTAGAGACCTGCACAGCTCTGGATTAGGGTAGCAATGTGGATACACCTGGCCCTTCTGAGCCACAGTCATGAGAGACATCTCACAGAGCCATATCGTATATCACTCTACAAATCTCTCTCAGCACAAACTACCACTGCCAAATCATCTACTTCCCTCTTGCTCTTTTTTTCCACCGAGTCTTATCCCAAAACTGTAAATCAAAGAAGAAATAGACATAGTGCAGTTCCCTGCACACAGGACAGGCTGAGGCTGGACCAGGGAGATGCAATACGCCAGCCTGCATCTTGGCTGGAGCATCACTATGACTACTTCGAATTTGGAGAGGCGAGGGCAGTTTTGGAGAGTGGGCTGCCGGCCAAGGGTTGCTTCTCAGAGTGGCTAAGACCTAGATGTGCTAAGTGTTACCTTTCCTCACAAACATAAAATAGCAATGCCACTTGTAAGAAGTATGCATGGGCATGGAGGGTTTGTCTTCAGTGCTCTGGCACTGATCAACACAGGGCCAGAATTTCAGTCCTTGTCTGTCTCTGTCATTCTGTCTCTCTGACTGTCTCTACGTGCCTTCTTCACTGGGCCCTTACTGGAAGTCAGTGCATGCATCGTGAACTCAGCCTTCCTGGTGTTGAAATTTTCCTTTCTTTGCCCTTTGGATTATTTAGTCTCCTGCACATGGTGTAGTACAGAGGGGAACTGCGGAGACAGCGTTGCTGCTGCAGGTTCCAGGCATATGTCCATCTCCAGCTGCAGCTGTCCAGGCCCTCTGTGCTTGACTGCCATTCTCCAGGGCCCTGAGGCTGACACTCAGCCTCAATGCAGCCCTCCTCACCTTCCTGCACAGCATCCTTGTCCTTATTCCATGAGAGCCCCGGTCAAGGGAAGTGAAACTCGATCCCCCTGGCACACACACTGTGCTTTCCCTCTATTAAGCCAAATGGAAAGGATCTGTGGTACTGATGGCCACACCAGTGTCCAGATTTCCCATGCAAAACGGAAGCTTCCAGTGTTCAGAAAGAGGGTGTTTTGATGGCTGTGAAATGTCTTTTCCAAGTGCCTCATGGTGTTTCAAATCCCTTTGAAACCTGAAGTTCTTTCTTGTATCTAGGGAATATTTTCACCACTGGCCAGAAGGTCCGCCCAACTAGGAGCACAGCTATCCAGGGGTCAGGAGGTCTTCCAGCCTGCTAGCTCCTGGAGGGATTCCTGAGTATGTCCTCAGGGCCCAAGTGTAAAAGGTGTTTCCAATTGCCTTGATTAGCAGCAGCCAGGCCCTCAGGTGAGGGGCGGGGCTGTGATCTTGACTGGAAGCCCCTAATTTGGCCAATGGAGGCATCCATCTTTTTTTGTCTGTCCATAGCAAGGGCCCGGGGAGTTTGTGCTTCCTGCAAGCAGAGCGACATTGTATGGGACACTCATGCAAGCCTACTTCTAGGAATCTCTCTGAGTGTGATGTGTGGACACCAGGACACCGTGATCAGGGATGTGAGGCCACAGGAGCAATTGCCTTAGCCGGATCCAAAGGGTAGGTGTAAGGGGCCGGGTTCATCCACTATTGTTTGGTTCAACACACTTCCCATCTATGTGGAAACACAGCCCTTTCTGGGTACTTTCTGGGATTGTAATCTGCTGCCCTGAGCAGTGGACTGAGAGCCTGGAGGCTGAGTAGGCAGCCAAACGTGACTGGACAGGCTCAAGCCCCTGAATTCTGAGGGGTGCCCCAGCTTCCCCCATTGGCAGTGTTTGGATCATAGTGAGGCATGGCATTGATTCGGAACTCAGGAGAGTGAGACATGAGAGTCCCTTTGCATATGCATTCTTGCTTAGCCACAATCTGGGCTAGCTGGCTTGCCCTGACCAGATAGGTTCTCTGTACATAAGTTGCAGGAGAGGCTGGCTCCCTTGCCACCCATGCTCTGAGACTACTACAGGTGATCTCTGAGCACACACAGACACACACAAACAGACAGACAGACACACACACACACACACACACACACACACACACACATTACTGTCAGGTTGGTAGTAGAGCCTATGGTGAAGGCTGGGGCTGTCTGGGGTCTGTGGGCATGAGAGCTGCTGCCTTACAATCTCTACAAGCCAGGTTTGAACCTGTCATCAATGAACACAGTGTAGGAGGTTTTTGAATTCTGGTCTCTTTCCAACTCATCTATTTCTCTTCTCGCCTTCTCTATCTCTAACTCTCACATGCTCTCACACACTCTGTCTTCACTCATTAATATTTTACTTAGATTCTTATTTTACTGACAGGCCCAGATAGACAAAGAGAGTTACCAGAGCACTGCTGAGCTCTGGCTTGTTGTGTTGGCGATTTCACCTAGGCTACTGGAGCCTCAGTTTGTAAGTCTTTCTGACACAAGCCATATTCTGTCTCCTCATTTCCATGCCAGTATCACTCAGAGTTTATAATAAAGATATACATACATGTATATATATACATATAGATTTATATATCTGTCATTTTTAGAATGTTCGACCTATGTATTTGACCTTCTTTCAGAATTACCACATTTATAACAGCCTAGTTTTTCTGAAATAATTGGCCATATAGTTGGAGCAGGATTCAATACAATTATAAATAATAGAACCTTCCAGTAGCATTTCTAATCGTGTTTCTATTAGCATCCTTATTGTAATTATCATGGCCCAGATCTTCCCTCCTTTTTCTAGCTAGTGTAAGCTTCAATACGTATGTGTTTGTTTTCTTTCTCCGGAAATCTTAATGTCCCTGGACCCTGAAGTGTTAGGGAATTTTTGAAGCAGCCCTCTGTTTCTCAGCAGATGGTTTCTATGTTTCTGCTGTCATCAGGTCTTCTTGTGGTTTTTGTCTTTATTTATTTTTATTGTTTCAAGTCCTCCTAGATCATCCCCATTTATTTGCATATTTATTGATTTAGTCAGGTATCACATGTGGCATCATTTCTTCTGCTTGAGAGATTTTCTCTTATAACTGAAGGGAACTTTTGATGCACAATACATTTCCTGGGGCAAATACTACACACATATGGTGAAGGCTTGGGTTGTCTGGGGTCTGTGGGCATTAGAGCTGCTGCGTGACAATCTCTACAACCCAGGTTTGAACCTGTCATGAATGAACACAGCCTAGGGGTTTTTTGACTTCTGGTCTATTTCCAACTCTTCTATTTCTCTTCTCGCCATCTCTGTCTCTGACTCTCACAGGCTCTCTCTCACTCTGTCTGAACTCAGGAATATTTTACTTATATCCTTATTTTATTGACAGGCCCAGATATACAAAGAGAGTGGCCAGAGCACTGCTGAGCTCTGGCTGGTTTTGTTTGTGATTTCACCTAGGCTACTGGAGCCTCTGATTGGTAAGTCTCTCTGACTTAAGCCATATTCTGTCTCCTCATATCCATGGCAGTATCTCTCAGACTTTATAATAAAGATATACATCCATATACATATATAAATATACATATATATCTCTGTCATTTTTAGAATTGTCAACCTATGTAATTGATCTTAATCAGAATTCACACATTTACAACAGGTTCCTTTTTCCCTACTAATTGGCCACATAGTTGGAGCAGGATTCAATACAATTATAAATAATAGAACCTTCCAGTAGCATTTCTAATAGCATTTCTATCAGCATCCTTATTTTAATTATCATAGTACAGAACTTGCCTCCTTTCTCTAGTGTAAGCTTCAATACATATGAGTTTCTTTTCATTCTCCCGAAATCTTAATTTCCCTGGACTCTGAAGGGTCTCGGAACTTTTGAAGCAGCCCTTGATTCACAGCAGATGGTTTCTATGTTTCTGCTGTCATCAGGTCTTCTTGTGCTTTTTGTTTTTATTTTTCATTTGTTTCAAATCCTCCTAGATAACCCCCATTTACTTGCATATTTATTTATTTATTTATTTATTTATTTATTTATTTGGTTCTATATTACATGAGTGGTCCATTCTTCTGCTTGATAGATTTTTCTCTTATAATTGAAGGGAAGTTTACACTCACAATACATATCCTGTCGTAAATACTACACACATATGGTGAAGGCTGGGGTTGTCTGGGGTCTGTGGACAGGAGACTGATGCCTTACAATCTCGACAACCCAGGTTTGAACCTGTCATGTATGAACACAGAGTGGGAGCTTTTGGACTTCTGGTCTCTTTCCAACTCTTCTATTTCTCTTCTTGCCTTCTCTGTCTCTGACTCTCACAGGCTCTCACTCACTCTGTCTGCACTCATTAATATTTTACTTTTATATTATTTGACTGACAGGCCCAGATATACAGAGCGAGTCACCAGGGCCCGGCTGAGCTCTGGATTGTTTTGTTGGCGATTTCACCTAGGTTTCTGGAGCCTCAGCTTTGTAAGTCTCTCTGGCACAAGCCATACTCTGTCTCCTCATAGCCATGCCAGTATCCCTCATAGTTGATAATAAAGATACACATACATATATGTACATATACATACATATATATATATATATATCAGACATTTTTAGAATTGTTGACCTTTTTATTTGATCTGAATGCAGAATTACCGCATTTATAATAGCCTCCTTATTCATAAATAATTGGTCACATAGTTGGAGCAGGATTCACTACAATTATAAATTATAAACTTTCCAGGAGCATTTCCAATAGCCTTTCTATCAGTATCCTTATTGTAATTATCATAGCACAGAACTTGCCTCCATTTTCTAGTGTAAGCTTCAAATCGTATGCATTTCTTTTCATTCTCGGAATTCGTAATTTGCCTGGACCCTGTGTGTCAGGGAATTTTTGAAGCAGCCCTCTATTTCTCAGCAGACGTTTTCTATATTTCTGCTGTCATCAGGTCTTCCTGTGGTGTTTGTTTTTATTTTTTTATTTTTTTCAAATCCTCTTAGATCATTCCCATTTATTTGCATATTTATTTATTTATTTATTTCGTCCGATATCACATGAGGGGTCATTTCTTCTGCCTGATAGATTTTCTCTTATAATTGAAGGGAACTTTTGACACACAATACATTTCCTTTTGCAGATACTATACACTACTACAACTGCTACTGCACTGTTTTTGACAGTGACATCCAATGCACAATGGATTAGTATTGCATGGCTCTAGAGAATGTTCACTATTTAACCTACAATGTTTTTAACCTCACAAATATTTATTCTGTTCTTTCTTGGGGGATGAATGGTTTACAGTCAACAGTTCCATGTAATAGTGGGCACGGGGTGGGGGGTAATTTTTCCCACTACCCCTGTATTTCTGTACATCCTTTGTAACTTTCTTATTGAGGAGAAGCAAACAGTCATAAATTGAGAGAGCAGGGCCCAAGCAGGAAGAGAGACAGAGAGACATCTGCAGCTCTGATTTGTCACTAGCCCAGCTTTTCCCTAGCTGGGTAAGTGTGACCAGGGGCTCAAAACAGGGTCCTGGGATTCCACATAGTTCCCTGGCAGCTCCACCAGCTGTCCCTCCAACCCATGCTCCCTTCGTTGTCCATGTAACTATCGATCTGCTCTAGGCATTTCTCACCTTCATATGCCAGAAACTTAACACTTCTCCCTTCCACCCATGAAACTTTGACCTTTTGCTAGGGTGCAAAACAGCAACTCCAATCCAAGTTATTTTCGGGACAAGTGTGTACGTCTCTGTGGGAAGGTGTGTGTGTGTGTGTGTGTGTGTGTGTGTAAGTGTGCATAAGTGTGTTTCAGTTAAGATTACCGCTGTTGTTTCTTTATTCCTGACACAGGGACTTAGGAACTGGGTTGTGTTATGACAAAGGAAGTTTCCACTGCACAAGTGGTTTTTCAAGTATGAATTGGCACATTGGATTGTGGACTCTGTTGTGCATTCTCCCAGGTGGTCCTCAGATGGGTTCTTTCCTTTGCTATTCCCATGCTGTGTGTAATTTTCTGGGTAGACTCAAAGAGGAGTGGCATGGGGAGCTCAGCTGCATTCTGCTGTATGTCCAGAAGGTGGCGGCAAAGACCATAGTTGAGTGTAGTGATTCTGTGGAATGAGGAGAACTCTAGGAATTGTGGCCCGTGGACAGCAGGGTTGAAATTGACGTAGAGTGCCCTAGACATCTGTTCTTTCCTGTGGGGTGGGGGGATCCCCCATTTGGCTTTGCAAGTGGAAGGGGTTTCTCTCTTTGCCTGGGATGACTCTACTGGGAGCTTGTGAATCCCTGTGCTCAGCTGCATTCTGCTGGGTGTCCACAAGAGGGCAGCACCAGGGCGGGACTAAGGCTCCATGGGGCAAGTGCCCTGAGGCACTGGGCTAGGAGAGTGGCGACAGTGTTTCTGGGTGTGCCCCAAGAGCATGGCCAGCCTAGCGCAGGCAGGCAGTGTCCTAAGGATGGGCCCAGACAGGAGCTGTGGGGGTCGTGTTTGCAGAAACAGGGCCTTCAGAGGATGGCAGAAAGTCCCCGGGGGCGGGCCTCAGAGCCCGTGCCCAATGAGCCTGAGGGGAGGGCCCAGTGGGTATTCATAGAGACAGCTGGCCAATCAGAGAGGAGGAACGTCACCCTCAGGGGCGTGAAGCAAGAGCTGGCCAATGAGAACAGAGGAGGAGTTGCGTGGGTGGGCCTCAGAGAGCAGCCCACCAATGAGAGCCTGGGTGCTGGCTCTGGGTGGGCGTACCCCTGGAGGTCAGCCAATCAGGGTCCAGCGGAAGTGCCTGGGGGGCGGGCCCACGGGAGGCTGTCCAATGAGCGCCTGGGGCGGGCCTCGTGGGCGGAGCCCAGGAGGCTGGCCAATCATGGGGCAAGGGCGGTGACCTTCCTGGGCGTGCCTTAGGAACTGGCCTATCAGGGGGCGCCCCTCAGACAGCAGCCCGCCAATGGGAGCCAAGAGAAGGCTGGCTGGGGGCGTGTCCCTGGGACACCAGGCCAATCAGAGTCGAGCGGAAGTGGCTGGTGGGCGGGCCTTCCGGAGGCTGCCCAATCAGCGTGCTGCAGGGCCGTGTGGGCGGTGCTCAAGGCCGCTGGCCAATCACTGACTAGGGGCCCGGACCCTCCTGGGCGTGTCCAAGCACACTGGCCAATGAGATTGCTGGTGGGGTTCTGGGCGTGGCCTAGGCCTCTGGCCTATCAGAGCCTGGCTGGCGCCCTGTGGGAGGGCCTTCTGAAGGAATCCCGCCAATGGGAGCTCAGAGCTGGCCTTAAAAGGCTGGGCGTGCTTCCAGGAAATGCGAAGCAGGGTTCAGCCCAGGGCCCTGCCTTGCAGAAGCTGTCCAGTGCGCATGTGTATAACTCCGTTTGTGCCTGTGCCTCTGTGGATTTGTGTGTGTGTGTGTGTGTTTGTGTGTGTGTGTGTGTCTGAGGGAGGGAGAGAGAGAGAGAACAACAGAATCACTGTGGCACAGGTGATTTTGTGCAAAACACTTGGCACATTCTGATTTACAGCTCAATATTGACACCAGGGCAGCTCTCCTTGACCCTTGGTCACTTTTCTTCTTTTCAGATGTAAAGACACTGAAGAGGGAGAGGTTTTTGCCCTGAGGCTTGCACTGGGAACTAGCAGCTGCCCTGTTTGTGTTGCCAGACTAGGAAACCTGTGGTGCCTGTCCATGTGGAGAGTCTCCTGGATGAGTTCCTTCTCGAGCCTTTTTCGCTCAGTCCCGTTGGAGCTGCATATAGCTAATGATTTGGAGATTTTATTCCTTTGGACAATTCTTTTCCTGATGCAAAGTTTCTCTCCAGGTTTTAGCAATCAATTGTGTGAATGTCACATCGAATCCATTGTAGAAAATGACTACATCAGTGTCTCTCTCTCTCTTTCTCTCTCTCTCTCTCTCTCTATATATATATATATATATATGTATGTAACATGTAGAGGTCTGAAAATATTTTTTATCTAGAGACCTGCACAGCTCTGGATTAGGGTAGCAATGTGGATACACCTGGCCCTTCTGAGCCACAGTCATGAGAGACATCTCACAGAGCCATATCGTATATCACTCTACAAATCTCTCTCAGCACAAACTACCACTGCCAAATCATCTACTTCCCTCTTGCTCTTTTTTTCCACCGAGTCTTATCCCAAAACTGTAAATCAAAGAAGAAATAGACATAGTGCAGTTCCCTGCACACAGGACAGGCTGAGGCTGGACCAGGGAGATGCAATACGCCAGCCTGCATCTTGGCTGGAGCATCACTATGACTACTTTGAATTTGGAGAGGCGAGGGCAGTTTTGGAGAGTGGGCTGCCGGCCAAGGGTTGCTTCTCAGAGTGGCTAAGACCTAGATGTGCTAAGTGTTACCTTTCCTCACAAACATAAAATAGCAATGCCACTTGTAAGAAGTATGCATGGGCATGGAGGGTTTGTCTTCAGTGCTCTGGCACTGATCAACACAGGGCCAGAATTTCAGTCCTTGTCTGTCTCTGTCATTCTGTCTCTCTGACTGTCTCTACGTGCCTTCTTCACTGGGCCCTTACTGGAAGTCAGTGCATGCATCGTGAACTCAGCCTTCCTGGTGTTGAAATTTTCCTTTCTTTGCCCTTTGGATTATTTAGTCTCCTGCACATGGTGTAGTACAGAGGGGAACTGCGGAGACAGCGTTGCTGCTGCAGGTTCCAGGCATATGTCCATCTCCAGCTGCAGCTGTCCAGGCCCTCTGTGCTTGACTGCCATTCTCCAGGGCCCTGAGGCTGACACTCAGCCTCAATGCAGCCCTCCTCACCTTCCTGCACAGCATCCTTGTCCTTATTCCATGAGAGCCCCGGTCAAGGGAAGTGAAACTCGATCCCCCTGGCACACACACTGTGCTTTCCCTCTATTAAGCCAAATGGAAAGGATCTGTGGTACTGATGGCCACACCAGTGTCCAGATTTCCCATGCAAAACGGAAGCTTCCAGTGTTCAGAAAGAGGGTGTTTTGATGGCTGTGAAATGTCTTTTCCAAGTGCCTCATGGTGTTTCAAATCCCTTTGAAACCTGAAGTTCTTTCTTGTATCTAGGGAATATTTTCACCACTGGCCAGAAGGTCCGCCCAACTAGGAGCACAGCTATCCAGGGGTCAGGAGGTCTTCCAGCCTGCTAGCTCCTGGAGGGATTCCTGAGTATGTCCTCAGGGCCCAAGTGTAAAAGGTGTTTCCAATTGCCTTGATTAGCAGCAGCCAGGCCCTCAGGTGAGGGGCGGGGCTGTGATCTTGACTGTAAGCCCCTAATTTGGCCAATGGAGGCATCCATCTTTTTTTGTCTGTCCATAGCAAGGGCCCGGGGAGTTTGTGCTTCCTGCAAGCAGAGCGACATTGTATGGGACACTCATGCAAGCCTACTTCTAGGAATCTCTCTGAGTGTGATGTGTGGACACCAGGACACCGTGATCAGGGATGTGAGGCCACAGGAGCAATTGCCTTAGCCGGATCCAAAGGGTAGGTGTAAGGGGCCGGGTTCATCCACTATTGTTTGGTTCAACACACTTCCCATCTATGTGGAAACACAGCCCTTTCTGGGTACTTTCTGGGATTGTAATCTGCTGCCCTGAGCAGTGGACTGAGAGCCTGGAGGCTGAGTAGGCAGCCAAACGTGACTGGACAGGCTCAAGCCCCTGAATTCTGAGGGGTGCCCCAGCTTCCCCCATTGGCAGTGTTTGGATCATAGTGAGGCATGGCATTGATTCGGAACTCAGGAGAGTGAGACATGAGAGTCCCTTTGCATATGCATTCTTGCTTAGCCACAATCTGGGCTAGCTGGCTTGCCCTGACCAGATAGGTTCTCTGTACATAAGTTGCAGGAGAGGCTGGCTCCCTTGCCACCCATGCTCTGAGACTACTACAGGTGATCTCTGAGCACACACAGACACACACAAACAGACAGACAGACACACACACACACACACACACACACACACACATTACTGTCAGGTTGGTAGTAGAGCCTATGGTGAAGGCTGGGGCTGTCTGGGGTCTGTGGGCATGAGAGCTGCTGCCTTACAATCTCTACAAGCCAGGTTTGAACCTGTCATCAATGAACACAGTGTAGGAGGTTTTTGAATTCTGGTCTCTTTCCAACTCATCTATTTCTCTTCTCGCCTTCTCTATCTCTAACTCTCACATGCTCTCACACACTCTGTCTTCACTCATTAATATTTTACTTAGATTCTTATTTTACTGACAGGCCCAGATAGACAAAGAGAGTTACCAGAGCACTGCTGAGCTCTGGCTTGTTGTGTTGGCGATTTCACCTAGGCTACTGGAGCCTCAGTTTGTAAGTCTTTCTGACACAAGCCATATTCTGTCTCCTCATTTCCATGCCAGTATCACTCAGAGTTTATAATAAAGATATACATACATGGATAGATATACATATAGATTTATATATCTGTCATTTTTAGAATGTTCGACCTATGTATTTGACCTTCTTTCAGAATTACCACATTTATAACAGCCTAGTTTTTCTGAAATAATTGGCCATATAGTTGGAGCAGGATTCAATACAATTATAAATAATAGAACCTTCCAGTAGCATTTCTAATCGTGTTTCTATTAGCATCCTTATTGTAATTATCATGGCCCAGATCTTCCCTCCTTTTTCTAGCTAGTGTAAGCTTCAATACGTATGTGTTTGTTTTCTTTCTCCGGAAATCTTAATGTCCCTGGACCCTGAAGTGTTAGGGAATTTTTGAAGCAGCCCTCTGTTTCTCAGCAGATGGTTTCTATGTTTCTGCTGTCATCAGGTCTTCTTGTGGTTTTTGTCTTTATTTATTTTTATTGTTTCAAGTCCTCCTAGATCATCCCCATTTATTTGCATATTTATTGATTTAGTCAGGTATCACATGTGGCATCATTTCTTCTGCTTGAGAGATTTTCTCTTATAACTGAAGGGAACTTTTGATGCACAATACATTTCCTGGGGCAAATACTACACACATATGGTGAAGGCTTGGGTTGTCTGGGGTCTGTGGGCATTAGAGCTGCTGCGTGACAATCTCTACAACCCAGGTTTGAACCTGTCATGAATGAACACAGCCTAGGGGTTTTTTGACTTCTGGTCTATTTCCAACTCTTCTATTTCTCTTCTCGCCATCTCTGTCTCTGACTCTCACAGGCTCTCTCTCACTCTGTCTGAACTCAGGAATATTTTACTTATATCCTTATTTTATTGACAGGCCCAGATATACAAAGAGAGTGGCCAGAGCACTGCTGAGCTCTGGCTGGTTTTGTTTGTGATTTCACCTAGGCTACTGGAGCCTCTGATTGGTAAGTCTCTCTGACTTAAGCCATATTCTGTCTCCTCATATCCATGGCAGTATCTCTCAGACTTTATAATAAAGATATACATCCATATACATATATAAATATACATATATATCTCTGTCATTTTTAGAATTGTCAACCTATGTAATTGATCTTAATCAGAATTCACACATTTACAACAGGTTCCTTTTTCCCTACTAATTGGCCACATAGTTGGAGCAGGATTCAATACAATTATAAATAATAGAACCTTCCAGTAGCATTTCTAATAGCATTTCTATCAGCATCCTTATTTTAATTATCATAGTACAGAACTTGCCTCCTTTCTCTAGTGTAAGCTTCAATACATATGAGTTTCTTTTCATTCTCCCGAAATCTTAATTTCCCTGGACTCTGAAGGGTCTCGGAACTTTTGAAGCAGCCCTTGATTCACAGCAGATGGTTTCTATGTTTCTGCTGTCATCAGGTCTTCTTGTGCTTTTTGTTTTTATTTTTCATTTGTTTCAAATCCTCCTAGATAACCCCCATTTACTTGCATATTTATTTATTTATTTATTTATTTATTTGGTTCTATATTACATGAGGGGTCCATTCTTCTGCTTGATAGATTTTTCTCTTATAATTGAAGGGAAGTTTACACTCACAATACATATCCTGTCGTAAATACTACACACATATGGTGAAGGCTGGGGTTGTCTGGGGTCTGTGGACAGGAGACTGATGCCTTACAATCTCGACAACCCAGGTTTGAACCTGTCATGTATGAACACAGAGTGGGAGCTTTTGGACTTCTGGTCTCTTTCCAACTCTTCTATTTCTCTTCTTGCCTTCTCTGTCTCTGACTCTCACAGGCTCTCACTCACTCTGTCTGCACTCATTAATATTTTACTTTTATATTATTTGACTGACAGGCCCAGATATACAGAGCGAGTCACCAGGGCCCGGCTGAGCTCTGGATTGTTTTGTTGGCGATTTCACCTAGGTTTCTGGAGCCTCAGCTTTGTAAGTCTCTCTGGCACAAGCCATACTCTGTCTCCTCATAGCCATGCCAGTATCCCTCATAGTTGATAATAAAGATACACATACATATATGTACATATACATACATATATATATATATATATCAGACATTTTTAGAATTGTTGACCTTTTTATTTGATCTGAATGCAGAATTACCGCATTTATAATAGCCTCCTTATTCATAAATAATTGGTCACATAGTTGGAGCAGGATTCACTACAATTATAAATTATAAACTTTCCAGGAGCATTTCCAATAGCCTTTCTATCAGTATCCTTATTGTAATTATCATAGCACAGAACTTGCCTCCATTTTCTAGTGTAAGCTTCAAATCGTATGCATTTCTTTTCATTCTCGGAATTCGTAATTTGCCTGGACCCTGTGTGTCAGGGAATTTTTGAAGCAGCCCTCTATTTCTCAGCAGACGTTTTCTATATTTCTGCTGTCATCAGGTCTTCCTGTGGTGTTTGTTTTTATTTTTTTATTTTTTTCAAATCCTCTTAGATCATTCCCATTTATTTGCATATTTATTTATTTATTTATTTCGTCCGATATCACATGAGGGGTCATTTCTTCTGCCTGATAGATTTTCTCTTATAATTGAAGGGAACTTTTGACACACAATACATTTCCTTTTGCAGATACTATACACTACTACAACTGCTACTGCACTGTTTTTGACAGTGACATCCAATGCACAATGGATTAGTATTGCATGGCTCTAGAGAATGTTCACTATTTAACCTACAATGTTTTTAACCTCACAAATATTTATTCTGTTCTTTCTTGGGGGATGAATGGTTTACAGTCAACAGTTCCATGTAATAGTGGGCACGGGGTGGGGGGTAATTTTTCCCACTACCCCTGTATTTCTGTACATCCTTTGTAACTTTCTTATTGAGGAGAAGCAAACAGTCATAAATTGAGAGAGCAGGGCCCAAGCAGGAAGAGAGACAGAGAGACATCTGCAGCTCTGATTTGTCACTAGCCCAGCTTTTCCCTAGCTGGGTAAGTGTGACCAGGGGCTCAAAACAGGGTCCTGGGATTCCACATAGTTCCCTGGCAGCTCCACCAGCTGTCCCTCCAACCCATGCTCCCTTCGTTGTCCATGTAACTATCGATCTGCTCTAGGCATTTCTCACCTTCATATGCCAGAAACTTAACACTTCTCCTTTCCACCCATGAAACTTTGACCTTTTGCTAGGGTGCAAAACAGCAACTCCAATCCAAGTTATTTTCGGGACAAGTGTGTACGTCTCTGTGGGAAGGTGTGTGTGTGTGTGTGTGTGTGTGTGTGTAAGTGTGCATAAGTGTGTTTCAGTTAAGATTACCGCTGTTGTTTCTTTATTCCTGACACAGGGACTTAGGAACTGGGTTGTGTTATGACAAAGGAAGTTTCCACTGCACAAGTGGTTTTTCAAGTATGAATTGGCACATTGGATTGTGGACTCTGTTGTGCATTCTCCCAGGTGGTCCTCAGATGGGTTCTTTCCTTTGCTATTCCCATGCTGTGTGTAATTTTCTGGGTAGACTCAAAGAGGAGTGGCATGGGGAGCTCAGCTGCATTCTGCTGTATGTCCAGAAGGTGGCGGCAAAGACCATAGTTGAGTGTAGTGATTCTGTGGAATGAGGAGAACTCTAGGAATTGTGGCCCGTGGACAGCAGGGTTGAAATTGACGTAGAGTGCCCTAGACATCTGTTCTTTCCTGTGGGGTGGGGGGATCCCCCATTTGGCTTTGCAAGTGGAAGGGGTTTCTCTCTTTGCCTGGGATGACTCTACTGGGAGCTTGTGAATCCCTGTGCTCAGCTGCATTCTGCTGGGTGTCCACAAGAGGGCAGCACCAGGGCGGGACTAAGGCTCCATGGGGCAAGTGCCCTGAGGCACTGGGCTAGGAGAGTGGCGACAGTGTTTCTGGGTGTGCCCCAAGAGCATGGCCAGCCTAGCGCAGGCAGGCAGTGTCCTAAGGATGGGCCCAGACAGGAGCTGTGGGGGTCGTGTTTGCAGAAACAGGGCCTTCAGAGGATGGCAGAAAGTCCCCGGGGGCGGGCCTCAGAGCCCTTGCCCAATGAGCCTGAGGGGAGGGCCCAGTGGGTATTCATAGAGACAGCTGGCCAATCAGAGAGGAGGAACGTCACCCTCAGGGGCGTGAAGCAAGAGCTGGCCAATGAGAACAGAGGAGGAGTTGCGTGGGTGGGCCTCAGAGAGCAGCCCACCAATGAGAGCCTGGGTGCTGGCTCTGGGTGGGCGTACCCCTGGAGGTCAGCCAATCAGGGTCCAGCGGAAGTGCCTGGGGGGCGGGCCCACGGGAGGCTGTCCAATGAGCGCCTGGGGCGGGCCTCGTGGGCGGAGCCCAGGAGGCTGGCCAATCATGGGGCAAGGGCGGTGACCTTCCTGGGCGTGCCTTAGGAACTGGCCTATCAGGGGGCGCCCCTCAGACAGCAGCCCGCCAATGGGAGCCAAGAGAAGGCTGGCTGGGGGCGTGTCCCTGGGACACCAGGCCAATCAGAGTCGAGCGGAAGTGGCTGGTGGGCGGGCCTTCCGGAGGCTGCCCAATCAGCGTGCTGCAGGGCCGTGTGGGCGGTGCTCAAGGCCGCTGGCCAATCACTGACTAGGGGCCCGGACCCTCCTGGGCGTGTCCAAGCACACTGGCCAATGAGATTGCTGGTGGGGTTCTGGGCGTGGCCTAGGCCTCTGGCCTATCAGAGCCTGGCTGGCGCCCTGTGGGAGGGCCTTCTGAAGGAATCCCGCCAATGGGAGCTCAGAGCTGGCCTTAAAAGGCTGGGCGTGCTTCCAGGAAATGCGAAGCAGGGTTCAGCCCAGGGCCCTGCCTTGCAGAAGCTGTCCAGTGCGCATGTGTATAACTCCGTTTGTGCCTGTGCCTCTGTGGATTTGTGTGTGTGTGTGTGTGTGTTTGTGTGTGTGTGTGTGTCTGAGGGAGGGAGAGAGAGAGAGAACAACAGAATCACTGTGGCACAGGTGATTTTGTGCAAAACACTTGGCACATTCTGATTTACAGCTCAATATTGACACCAGGGCAGCTCTCCTTGGCCCTTGGTCACTTTTCTTCTTTTCAGATGTAAAGACACTGAAGAGGGAGAGGTTTTTGCCCTGAGGCTTGCACTGGGAACTAGCAGCTGCCCTGTTTGTGTTGCCAGACTAGGAAACCTGTGGTGCCTGTCCATGTGGAGAGTCTCCTGGATGAGTTCCTTCTCGAGCCTTTTTCGCTCGGTCCCGTTGGAGCTGCATATAGCTAATGATTTGGAGATTTTATTCCTTTGGACAATTCTTTTCCTGATGCAAAGTTTCTCTCCAGGTTTTAGCAATCAATTGTGTGAATGTCACATCGAATCCATTGTAGAAAATGACTACATCAGTGTCTCTCTCTCTCTTTCTCTCTCTCTCTATTTCTCTCTCTATATATATATGTATGTAACATGTAGAGGTCTGAAAATATTTTTTATCTAGAGACCTGCACAGCTCTGGATTAGGGTAGCAATGTGGATACACCTGGCCCTTCTGAGCCACAGTCATGAGAGACATCTCACAGAGCCATATCGTATATCACTCTACAAATCTCTCTCAGCACAAACTACCACTGCCAAATCATCTACTTCCCTCTTGCTCTTTTTGTCCACTGAGTCTTATCCCAAAACTGTAAATCAAAGAAGAAATAGACATAGTGCAGTTCCCTGCACACAGGACAGGCTGAGGCTGGACCAGGGAGATGCAATACGCCAGCCTGCATCTTGGCTGGAGCATCACTATGACTACTTCGAATTTGGAGAGGCGAGGGCAGTTTTGGAGAGTGGGCTGCCGGCCAAGGGTTGCTTCTCAGAGTGGCTAAGACCTAGATGTGCTAAGTGTTACCTTTCCTCACAAACATAAAATAGCAATGCCACTTGTAAGAAGTATGCATGGGCATGGAGGGTTTGTCTTCAGTGCTCTGGCACTGATCAACACAGGGCCAGAATTTCAGTCCTTGTCTGTCTCTGTCATTCTGTCTCTCTGACTGTCTCTACGTGCCTTCTTCACTGGGCCCTTACTGGAAGTCAGTGCATGCATCGTGAACTCAGCCTTCCTGGTGTTGAAATTTTCCTTTCTTTGCCCTTTGGATTATTTAGTCTCCTGCACATGGTGTAGTACAGAGGGGAACTGCGGAGACAGCGTTGCTGCTGCAGGTTCCAGGCATATGTCCATCTCCAGCTGCAGCTGTCCAGGCCCTCTGTGCTTGACTGCCATTCTCCAGGGCCCTGAGGCTGACACTCAGCCTCAATGCAGCCCTCCTCACCTTCCTGCACAGCATCCTTGTCCTTATTCCATGAGAGCCCCGGTCAAGGGAAGTGAAACTCGATCCCCCTGGCACACACACTGTGCTTTCCCTCTATTAAGCCAAATGGAAAGGATCTGTGGTACTGATGGCCACACCAGTGTCCAGATTTCCCATGCAAAACGGAAGCTTCCAGTGTTCAGAAAGAGGGTGTTTTGATGGCTGTGAAATGTCTTTTCCAAGTGCCTCATGGTGTTTCAAATCCCTTTGAAACCTGAAGTTCTTTCTTGTATCTAGGGAATATTTTCACCACTGGCCAGAAGGTCCGCCCAACTAGGAGCACAGCTATCCAGGGGTCAGGAGGTCTTCCAGCCTGCTAGCTCCTGGAGGGATTCCTGAGTATGTCCTCAGGGCCCAAGTGTAAAAGGTGTTTCCAATTGCCTTGATTAGCAGCAGCCAGGCCCTCAGGTGAGGGGCGGGGCTGTGATCTTGACTGGAAGCCCCTAATTTGGCCAATGGAGGCATCCATCTTTTTTTGTCTGTCCATAGCAAGGGCCCGGGGAGTTTGTGCTTCCTGCAAGCAGAGCGACATTGTATGGGACACTCATGCAAGCCTACTTCTAGGAATCTCTCTGAGTGTGATGTGTGGACACCAGGACACCGTGATCAGGGATGTGAGGCCACAGGAGCAATTGCCTTAGCCGGATCCAAAGGGTAGGTGTAAGGGGCCGGGTTCATCCACTATTGTTTGGTTCAACACACTTCCCATCTATGTGGAAACACAGCCCTTTCTGGGTACTTTCTGGGATTGTAATCTGCTGCCCTGAGCAGTGGACTGAGAGCCTGGAGGCTGAGTAGGCAGCCAAACGTGACTGGACAGGCTCAAGCCCCTGAATTCTGAGGGGTGCCCCAGCTTCCCCCATTGGCAGTGTTTGGATCATAGTGAGGCATGGCATTGATTCGGAACTCAGGAGAGTGAGACATGAGAGTCCCTTTGCATATGCATTCTTGCTTAGCCACAATCTGGGCTAGCTGGCTTGCCCTGACCAGATAGGTTCTCTGTACATAAGTTGCAGGAGAGGCTGGCTCCCTTGCCACCCATGCTCTGAGACTACTACAGGTGATCTCTGAGCACACACAGACACACACAAACAGACAGACAGACACACACACACACACACACACACACACACACACACATTACTGTCAGGTTGGTAGTAGAGCCTATGGTGAAGGCTGGGGCTGTCTGGGGTCTGTGGGCATGAGAGCTGCTGCCTTACAATCTCTACAAGCCAGGTTTGAACCTGTCATCAATGAACACAGTGTAGGAGGTTTTTGAATTCTGGTCTCTTTCCAACTCATCTATTTCTCTTCTCGCCTTCTCTATCTCTAACTCTCACATGCTCTCACACACTCTGTCTTCACTCATTAATATTTTACTTAGATTCTTATTTTACTGACAGGCCCAGATAGACAAAGAGAGTTACCAGAGCACTGCTGAGCTCTGGCTTGTTGTGTTGGCGATTTCACCTAGGCTACTGGAGCCTCAGTTTGTAAGTCTTTCTGACACAAGCCATATTCTGTCTCCTCATTTCCATGCCAGTATCACTCAGAGTTTATAATAAAGATATACATACATGTATATATATACATATAGATTTATATATCTGTCATTTTTAGAATGTTCGACCTATGTATTTGACCTTCTTTCAGAATTACCACATTTATAACAGCCTAGTTTTTCTGAAATAATTGGCCATATAGTTGGAGCAGGATTCAATACAATTATAAATAATAGAACCTTCCAGTAGCATTTCTAATCGTGTTTCTATTAGCATCCTTATTGTAATTATCATGGCCCAGATCTTCCCTCCTTTTTCTAGCTAGTGTAAGCTTCAATACGTATGTGTTTGTTTTCTTTCTCCGGAAATCTTAATGTCCCTGGACCCTGAAGTGTTAGGGAATTTTTGAAGCAGCCCTCTGTTTCTCAGCAGATGGTTTCTATGTTTCTGCTGTCATCAGGTCTTCTTGTGGTTTTTGTCTTTATTTATTTTTATTGTTTCAAGTCCTCCTAGATCATCC
Organism: Erinaceus europaeus; assembly: GCF_950295315.1. Taxonomy (NCBI): domain Eukaryota; kingdom Metazoa; phylum Chordata; class Mammalia; order Eulipotyphla; family Erinaceidae; genus Erinaceus; species Erinaceus europaeus. The sequence continues at coordinate 89,343,056 of NC_080176.1, forward strand.
CCATTTATTTGCATATTTATTGATTTAGTCAGGTATCACATGTGGCATCATTTCTTCTGCTTGAGAGATTTTCTCTTATAACTGAAGGGAACTTTGGATGCACAATACATTTCCTGGGGCAAATACTACACACATATGGTGAAGGCTTGGGTTGTCTGGGGTCTGTGGGCATTAGAGCTGCTGCGTGACAATCTCTACAACCCAGGTTTGAACCTGTCATGAATGAACACAGCCTAGGGGTTTTTTGACTTCTGGTCTATTTCCAACTCTTCTATTTCTCTTCTCGCCATCTCTGTCTCTGACTCTCACAGGCTCTCTCTCACTCTGTCTGAACTCAGGAATATTTTACTTATATCCTTATTTTATTGACAGGCCCAGATATACAAAGAGAGTGGCCAGAGCACTGCTGAGCTCTGGCTGGTTTTGTTTGTGATTTCACCTAGGCTACTGGAGCCTCTGATTGGTAAGTCTCTCTGACTTAAGCCATATTCTGTCTCCTCATATCCATGGCAGTATCTCTCAGACTTTATAATAAAGATATACATCCATATACATATATAAATATACATATATATCTCTGTCATTTTTAGAATTGTCAACCTATGTAATTGATCTTAATCAGAATTCACACATTTACAACAGGTTCCTTTTTCCCTACTAATTGGCCACATAGTTGGAGCAGGATTCAATACAATTATAAATAATAGAACCTTCCAGTAGCATTTCTAATAGCATTTCTATCAGCATCCTTATTTTAATTATCATAGTACAGAACTTGCCTCCTTTCTCTAGTGTAAGCTTCAATAAATATGAGTTTCTTTTCATTCTCCCGAAATCTTAATTTCCCTGGACTCTGAAGGGTCTCGGAACTTTTGAAGCAGCCCTTGATTCACAGCAGATGGTTTCTATGTTTCTGCTGTCATCAGGTCTTCTTGTGCTTTTTGTTTTTATTTTTCATTTGTTTCAAATCCTCCTAGATAACCCCCATTTACTTGCATATTTATTTATTTATTTATTTATTTATTTATTTATTTGGTTCTATATTACATGAGGGGTCCATTCTTCTGCTTGATAGATTTTTCTCTTATAATTGAAGGGAAGTTTACACTCACAATACATATCCTGTCGTAAATACTACACACATATGGTGAAGGCTGGGGTTGTCTGGGGTCTGTGGACAGGAGACTGATGCCTTACAATCTCGACAACCCAGGTTTGAACCTGTCATGTATGAACACAGAGTGGGAGCTTTTGGACTTCTGGTCTCTTTCCAACTCTTCTATTTCTCTTCTTGCCTTCTCTGTCTCTGACTCTCACAGGCTCTCACTCACTCTGTCTGCACTCATTAATATTTTACTTTTATATTATTTGACTGACAGGCCCAGATATACAGAGCGAGTCACCAGGGCCCGGCTGAGCTCTGGATTGTTTTGTTGGCGATTTCACCTAGGTTTCTGGAGCCTCAGCTTTGTAAGTCTCTCTGGCACAAGCCATACTCTGTCTCCTCATAGCCATGCCAGTATCCCTCATAGTTGATAATAAAGATACACATACATATATGTACATATACATACATATATATATATATATATCAGACATTTTTAGAATTGTTGACCTTTTTATTTGATCTGAATGCAGAATTACCGCATTTATAATAGCCTCCTTATTCATAAATAATTGGTCACATAGTTGGAGCAGGATTCACTACAATTATAAATTATAAACTTTCCAGGAGCATTTCCAATAGCCTTTCTATCAGTATCCTTATTGTAATTATCATAGCACAGAACTTGCCTCCATTTTCTAGTGTAAGCTTCAAATCGTATGCATTTCTTTTCATTCTCGGAATTCGTAATTTGCCTGGACCCTGTGTGTCAGGGAATTTTTGAAGCAGCCCTCTATTTCTCAGCAGACGTTTTCTATATTTCTGCTGTCATCAGGTCTTCCTGTGGTGTTTGTTTTTATTTTTTTATTTTTTTCAAATCCTCTTAGATCATTCCCATTTATTTGCATATTTATTTATTTATTTATTTCGTCCGATATCACATGAGGGGTCATTTCTTCTGCCTGATAGATTTTCTCTTATAATTGAAGGGAACTTTTGACACACAATACATTTCCTTTTGCAGATACTATACACTACTACAACTGCTACTGCACTGTTTTTGACAGTGACATCCAATGCACAATGGATTAGTATTGCATGGCTCTAGAGAATGTTCACTATTTAACCTACAATGTTTTTAACCTCACAAATATTTATTCTGTTCTTTCTTGGGGGATGAATGGTTTACAGTCAACAGTTCCATGTAATAGTGGGCACGGGGTGGGGGGTAATTTTTCCCACTACCCCTGTATTTCTGTACATCCTTTGTAACTTTCTTATTGAGGAGAAGCAAACAGTCATAAATTGAGAGAGCAGGGCCCAAGCAGGAAGAGAGACAGAGAGACATCTGCAGCTCTGATTTGTCACTAGCCCAGCTTTTCCCTAGCTGGGTAAGTGTGACCAGGGGCTCAAAACAGGGTCCTGGGATTCCACATAGTTCCCTGGCAGCTCCACCAGCTGTCCCTCCAACCCATGCTCCCTTCGTTGTCCATGTAACTATCGATCTGCTCTAGGCATTTCTCACCTTCATATGCCAGAAACTTAACACTTCTCCCTTCCACCCATGAAACTTTGACCTTTTGCTAGGGTGCAAAACAGCAACTCCAATCCAAGTTATTTTCGGGACAAGTGTGTACGTCTCTGTGGGAAGGTGTGTGTGTGTGTGTGTGTGTGTGTAAGTGTGCATAAGTGTGTTTCAGTTAAGATTACCGCTGTTGTTTCTTTATTCCTGACACAGGGACTTAGGAACTGGGTTGTGTTATGACAAAGGAAGTTTCCACTGCACAAGTGGTTTTTCAAGTATGAATTGGCACATTGGATTGTGGACTCTGTTGTGCATTCTCCCAGGTGGTCCTCAGATGGGTTCTTTCCTTTGCTATTCCCATGCTGTGTGTAATTTTCTGGGTAGACTCAAAGAGGAGTGGCATGGGGAGCTCAGCTGCATTCTGCTGTATGTCCAGAAGGTGGCGGCAAAGACCATAGTTGAGTGTAGTGATTCTGTGGAATGAGGAGAACTCTAGGAATTGTGGCCCGTGGACAGCAGGGTTGAAATTGACGTAGAGTGCCCTAGACATCTGTTCTTTCCTGTGGGGTGGGGGGATCCCCCATTTGGCTTTGCAAGTGGAAGGGGTTTCTCTCTTTGCCTGGGATGACTCTACTGGGAGCTTGTGAATCCCTGTGCTCAGCTGCATTCTGCTGGGTGTCCACAAGAGGGCAGCACCAGGGCGGGACTAAGGCTCCATGGGGCAAGTGCCCTGAGGCACTGGGCTAGGAGAGTGGCGACAGTGTTTCTGGGTGTGCCCCAAGAGCATGGCCAGCCTAGCGCAGGCAGGCAGTGTCCTAAGGATGGGCCCAGACAGGAGCTGTGGGGGTCGTGTTTGCAGAAACAGGGCCTTCAGAGGATGGCAGAAAGTCCCCGGGGGCGGGCCTCAGAGCCCGTGCCCAATGAGCCTGAGGGGAGGGCCCAGTGGGTATTCATAGAGACAGCTGGCCAATCAGAGAGGAGGAACGTCACCCTCAGGGGCGTGAAGCAAGAGCTGGCCAATGAGAACAGAGGAGGAGTTGCGTGGGTGGGCCTCAGAGAGCAGCCCACCAATGAGAGCCTGGGTGCTGGCTCTGGGTGGGCGTACCCCTGGAGGTCAGCCAATCAGGGTCCAGCGGAAGTGCCTGGGGGGCGGGCCCACGGGAGGCTGTCCAATGAGCGCCTGGGGCGGGCCTCGTGGGCGGAGCCCAGGAGGCTGGCCAATCATGGGGCAAGGGCGGTGACCTTCCTGGGCGTGCCTTAGGAACTGGCCTATCAGGGGGCGCCCCTCAGACAGCAGCCCGCCAATGGCAGCCAAGAGAAGGCTGGCTGGGGGCGTGTCCCTGGGACACCAGGCCAATCAGAGTCGAGCGGAAGTGGCTGGTGGGCGGGCCTTCCGGAGGCTGCCCAATCAGCGTGCTGCAGGGCCGTGTGGGCGGTGCTCAAGGCCGCTGGCCAATCACTGACTAGGGGCCCGGACCCTCCTGGGCGTGTCCAAGCACACTGGCCAATGAGATTGCTGGTGGGGTTCTGGGCGTGGCCTAGGCCTCTGGCCTATCAGAGCCTGGCTGGCGCCCTGTGGGCGGGCCTTCTGAAGGAATCCCGCCAATGGGAGCTCAGAGCTGGCCTTAAAAGGCTGGGCGTGCTTCCAGGAAATGCGAAGCAGGGTTCAGCCCAGGGCCCTGCCTTGCAGAAGCTGTCCAGTGCGCATGTGTATAACTCCGTTTGTGCCTGTGCCTCTGTGGATTTGTGTGTGTGTGTGTGTGTGTTTGTGTGTGTGTGTGTGTCTGAGGGAGGGAGAGAGAGAGAGAACAACAGAATCACTGTGGCACAGGTGATTTTGTGCAAAACACTTGGCACATTCTGATTTACAGCTCAATATTGACACCAGGGCAGCTCTCCTTGACCCTTGGTCACTTTTCTTCTTTTCAGATGTAAAGACACTGAAGAGGGAGAGGTTTTTGCCCTGAGGCTTGCACTGGGAACTAGCAGCTGCCCTGTTTGTGTTGCCAGACTAGGAAACCTGTGGTGCCTGTCCATGTGGAGAGTCTCCTGGATGAGTTCCTTCTCGAGCCTTTTTCGCTCAGTCCCATTGGAGCTGCATGTAGCTATTGATTTGGAGATTTTATTCCTTTGGACAATTCTTTTCCTGATGCAAAGTTTCTCTCCAGGTTTTAGCAATCAATTGTGTGAATGTCACATCGAATCCATTGTAGAAAATGACTACATCAGTGTCTCTCTCTCTCTTTCTCTCTCTCTCTATTTCTCTCTCTATATATATATGTATGTAACATGTAGAGGTCTGAAAATATTTTTTATCTAGAGACCTGCACAGCTCTGGATTAGGGTAGCAATGTGGATACACCTGGCCCTTCTGAGCCACAGTCATGAGAGACATCTCACAGAGCCATATCGTATATCACTCTACAAATCTCTCTCAGCACAAACTACCACTGCCAAATCATCTACTTCCCTCTTGCTCTTTTTGTCCACTGAGTCTTATCCCAAAACTGTAAATCAAAGAAGAAATAGACATAGTGCAGTTCCCTGCACACAGGACAGGCTGAGGCTGGACCAGGGAGATGCAATACGCCAGCCTGCATCTTGGCTGGAGCATCACTATGACTACTTCGAATTTGGAGAGGCGAGGGCAGTTTTGGAGAGTGGGCTGCCGGCCAAGGGTTGCTTCTCAGAGTGGCTAAGACCTAGATGTGCTAAGTGTTACCTTTCCTCACAAACATAAAATAGCAATGCCACTTGTAAGAAGTATGCATGGGCATGGAGGGTTTGTCTTCAGTGCTCTGGCACTGATCAACACAGGGCCAGAATTTCAGTCCTTGTCTGTCTCTGTCATTCTGTCTCTCTGACTGTCTCTACGTGCCTTCTTCACTGGGCCCTTACTGGAAGTCAGTGCATGCATCGTGAACTCAGCCTTCCTGGTGTTGAAATTTTCCTTTCTTTGCCCTTTGGATTATTTAGTCTCCTGCACATGGTGTAGTACAGAGGGGAACTGCGGAGACAGCGTTGCTGCTGCAGGTTCCAGGCATATGTCCATCTCCAGCTGCAGCTGTCCAGGCCCTCTGTGCTTGACTGCCATTCTCCAGGGCCCTGAGGCTGACACTCAGCCTCAATGCAGCCCTCCTCACCTTCCTGCACAGCATCCTTGTCCTTATTCCATGAGAGCCCCGGTCAAGGGAAGTGAAACTCGATCCCCCTGGCACACACACTGTGCTTTCCCTCTATTAAGCCAAATGGAAAGGATCTGTGGTACTGATGGCCACACCAGTGTCCAGATTTCCCATGCAAAACGGAAGCTTCCAGTGTTCAGAAAGAGGGTGTTTTGATGGCTGTGAAATGTCTTTTCCAAGTGCCTCATGGTGTTTCAAATCCCTTTGAAACCTGAAGTTCTTTCTTGTATCTAGGGAATATTTTCACCACTGGCCAGAAGGGCTGCCCAACTAGGAGCACAGCTATCCAGGGGTCAGGAGGTCTTCCAGCCTGCTAGCTCCTGGAGGGATTCCTGAGTATGTCCTCAGGGCCCAAGTGTAAAAGGTGTTTCCAATTGCCTTGATTAGCAGCAGCCAGGCCCTCAGGTGAGGGGCGGGGCTGTGATCTTGACTGGAAGCCCCTAATTTGGCCAATGGAGGCATCCATCTTTCTTTGTCTGTCCATAGCAAGGGCCCGGGGAGTTTGTGCTTCCTGCAAGCAGAGCAACATTGTATGGGACACTCATGCAAGCCTACTTCTGGGAATCTCTCTGAGTGTGATGTGTGGACACCAGGACACCATGATCAGGGATGTGAGGCCACAGGAGCAATTGCCTTAGCCGGGCCCAAAGGGTAGGTGTAAGGGGCCGGGTTCATCCACTATTGTTTGGTTCAACACACTTCCCATCTATGTGGAAACACAGCCCTTTCTGGGTACTTTCTGTGCTTGTAATCTGCTGCCCTGAACAGTGGACTGAGAGCCTGGAGGCTGAGTAGGCAGCCAAACGTGACTGGACAGGCTCAAGCCCCTGAATTCTGAGGGGTGCCCCAGCTTCCCCCATTGGCAGTGTTTGGATCATAGTGAGGCATGGCATTGATTCGGAACTCAGGAGAGTGAGACATGAGAGTCCCTTTGCATATGCATTCTTGCTTAGCCACAATCTGGGCTAGCTGGCTTGCCCTGACCAGATAGGTTCTCTGTACATAAGTTGCAGGAGAGGCTGGCTCCCTTGCCACCCATGCTCTGAGACTACTTCAGGTGATCTCCGAGCACACACAGACACACACAAACAGACAGACACACACACACACACACACACACACACACAAAAACACACACACACACACACATTACTGTCAGGTTGGTAGTAGAGCCTATGGTGAAGGCTGGGGCTGTCTGGGGTCTGTGGGCATGAGAGCTGCTGCCTTACAATCTCTACAAGCCAGGTTTGAACCTGTCATCAATGAACACAGTGTAGGAGGTTTTTGAATTCTGGTCTCTTTCCAACTCATCTATTTCTCTTCTCGCCTTCTCTATCTCTAACTCTCACATGCTCTCACACACTCTGTCTTCACTCATTAATATTTTACTTAGATTCTTATTTTACTGACAGGCCCAGATAGACAAAGAGAGTTACCAGAGCACTGCTGAGCTCTGGCTTGTTGTGTTGGCGATTTCACCTAGGCTACTGGAGCCTCAGTTTGTAAGTCTTTCTGACACAAGCCATATTCTGTCTCCTCATTTCCATGCCAGTATCACTCAGAGTTTATAATAAAGATATACATACATGGATAGATATACATATAGATTTATATATCTGTCATTTTTAGAATGTTCGACCTATGTATTTGACCTTCTTTCAGAATTACCACATTTATAACAGCCTAGTTTTTCTGAAATAATTGGCCATATAGTTGGAGCAGGATTCAATACAATTATAAATAATAGAACCTTCCAGTAGCATTTCTAATCGTGTTTCTATTAGCATCCTTATTGTAATTATCATGGCCCAGATCTTCCCTCCTTTTTCTAGCTAGTGTAAGCTTCAATACGTATGTGTTTGTTTTCTTTCTCCGGAAATCTTAATGTCCCTGGACCCTGAAGTGTTAGGGAATTTTTGAAGCAGCCCTCTGTTTCTCAGCAGATGGTTTCTATGTTTCTGCTGTCATCAGGTCTTCTTGTGGTTTTTGTCTTTATTTATTTTTATTGTTTCAAGTCCTCCTAGATCATCCCCATTTATTTGCATATTTATTGATTTAGTCAGGTATCACATGTGGCATCATTTCTTCTGCTTGAGAGATTTTCTCTTATAACTGAAGGGAACTTTAGATGCACAATACATTTCCTGGGGCAAATACTACACACATATGGTGAAGGCTTGGGTTGTCTGGGGTCTGTGGGCATTAGAGCTGCTGCGTGACAATCTCTACAACCCAGGTTTGAACCTGTCATGAATGAACACAGCCTAGGGGTTTTTTGACTTCTGGTCTATTTCCAACTCTTCTATTTCTCTTCTCGCCATCTCTGTCTCTGACTCTCACAGGCTCTCTCTCACTCTGTCTGAACTCAGGAATATTTTACTTATATCCTTATTTTATTGACAGGCCCAGATATACAAAGAGAGTGGCCAGAGCACTGCTGAGCTCTGGCTGGTTTTGTTTGTGATTTCACCTAGGCTACTGGAGCCTCTGATTGGTAAGTCTCTCTGACTTAAGCCATATTCTGTCTCCTCATATCCATGGCAGTATCTCTCAGACTTTATAATAAAGATATACATCCATATACATATATAAATATACATATATATCTCTGTCATTTTTAGAATTGTCAACCTATGTAATTGATCTTAATCAGAATTCACACATTTACAACAGGTTCCTTTTTCCCTACTAATTGGCCACATAGTTGGAGCAGGATTCAATACAATTATAAATAATAGAACCTTCCAGTAGCATTTCTAATAGCATTTCTATCAGCATCCTTATTTTAATTATCATAGTACAGAACTTGCCTCCTTTCTCTAGTGTAAGCTTCAATAAATATGAGTTTCTTTTCATTCTCCCAAAATCTTAATTTCCCTGGACTCTGAAGGGTCTCGGAACTTTTGAAGCAGCCCTTGATTCACAGCAGATGGTTTCTATGTTTCTGCTGTCATCAGGTCTTCTTGTGCTTTTTGTTTTTATTTTTCATTTGTTTCAAATCCTCCTAGATAACCCCCATTTACTTGCATATTTATTTATTTATTTATTTATTTATTTATTTGGTTCTATATTACATGAGGGGTCCATTCTTCTGCTTGATAGATTTTTCTCTTATAATTGAAGGGAAGTTTACACTCACAATACATATCCTGTCGTAAATACTACACACATATGGTGAAGGCTGGGGTTGTCTGGGGTCTGTGGACAGGAGACTGATGCCTTACAATCTCGACAACCCAGGTTTGAACCTGTCATGTATGAACACAGAGTGGGAGCTTTTGGACTTCTGGTCTCTTTCCAACTCTTCTATTTCTCTTCTTGCCTTCTCTGTCTCTGACTCTCACAGGCTCTCACTCACTCTGTCTGCACTCATTAATATTTTACTTTTATATTATTTGACTGACAGGCCCAGATATACAGAGCGAGTCACCAGGGTCCAGCTGAGCACTGGATTGTTTTGTTGGCGATTTCACCTAGGTTTCTGGAGCCTCAGCTTTGTAAGTCTCTCTGGCACAAGCCATACTCTGTCTCCTCATAGCCATGCCAGTATCCCTCATAGTTGATAATAAAGATACACATACATATATGTACATATACATACATATATATATATATCAGACATTTTTAGAATTGTTGACCTTTTTATTTGATCTGAATGCAGAATTACCGCATTTATAATAGCCTCCTTATTCATAAATAATTGGTCACATAGTTGGAGCAGGATTCACTACAATTATAAATTATAAACTTTCCAGGAGCATTTCCAATAGCCTTTCTATCAGTATCCTTATTGTAATTATCATAGCACAGAACTTGCCTCCATTTTCTAGTGTAAGCTTCAAATCGTATGCATTTCTTTTCATTCTCGGAATTCGTAATTTGCCTGGACCCTGTGTGTCAGGGAATTTTTGAAGCAGCCCTCTATTTCTCAGCAGACGTTTTCTATATTTCTGCTGTCATCAGGTCTTCCTGTGGTGTTTGTTTTTATTTTTTTATTTTTTTCAAATCCTCTTAGATCATTCCCATTTATTTGCATATTTATTTATTTATTTATTTCGTCCGATATCACATGAGGGGTCATTTCTTCTGCCTGATAGATTTTCTCTTATAATTGAAGGGAACTTTTGACACACAATACATTTCCTTTTGCAGATACTATACACTACTACAACTGCTACTGCACTGTTTTTGACAGTGACATCCAATGCACAATGGATTAGTATTGCATGGCTCTAGAGAATGTTCACTATTTAACCTACAATGTTTTTAACCTCACAAATATTTATTCTGTTCTTTCTTGGGGGATGAATGGTTTACAGTCAACAGTTCCATGTAATAGTGGGCACGGGGTGGGGGGTAATTTTTCCCACTACCCCTGTATTTCTGTACATCCTTTGTAACTTTCTTATTGAGGAGAAGCAAACAGTCATAAATTGAGAGAGCAGGGCCCAAGCAGGAAGAGAGACAGAGAGACATCTGCAGCTCTGATTTGTCACTAGCCCAGCTTTTCCCTAGCTGGGTAAGTGTGACCAGGGGCTCAAAACAGGGTCCTGGGATTCCACATAGTTCCCTGGCAGCTCCACCAGCTGTCCCTCCAACCCATGCTCCCTTCGTTGTCCATGTAACTATCGATCTGCTCTAGGCATTTCTCACCTTCATATGCCAGAAACTTAACACTTCTCCCTTCCACCCATGAAACTTTGACCTTTTGCTAGGGTGCAAAACAGCAACTCCAATCCAAGTTATTTTCGGGACAAGTGTGTACGTCTCTGTGGGAAGGGGTGTGTGTGTGTGTGTGTGTGTGTGTGTGTGTAAGTGTGCATAAGTGTGTTTCAGTTAAGATTACCGCTGTTGTTTCTTTATTCCTGACACAGGGACTTAGGAACTGGGTTGTGTTATGACAAAGGAAGTTTCCACTGCACAAGTGGTTTTTCAAGTATGAATTGGCACATTGGATTGTGGACTCTGTTGTGCATTCTCCCAGGTGGTCCTCAGATGGGTTCTTTCCTTTGCTATTCCCATGCTGTGTGTAATTTTCTGGGTAGACTCAAAGAGGAGTGGCATGGGGAGCTCAGCTGCATTCTGCTGTATGTCCAGAAGGTGGCGGCAAAGACCATAGTTGAGTGTAGTGATTCTGTGGAATGAGGAGAACTCTAGGAATTGTGGCCCGTGGACAGCAGGGTTGAAATTGACGTAGAGTGCCCTAGACATCTGTTCTTTCCTGTGGGGTGGGGGGATCCCCCATTTGGCTTTGCAAGTGGAAGGGGTTTCTCTCTTTGCCTGGGATGACTCTACTGGGAGCTTGTGAATCCCTGTGCTCAGCTGCATTCTGCTGGGTGTCCACAAGAGGGCAGCACCAGGGCGGGACTAAGGCTCCATGGGGCAAGTGCCCTGAGGCACTGGGCTAGGAGAGTGGCGACAGTGTTTCTGGGTGTGCCCCAAGAGCATGGCCAGCCTAGCGCAGGCAGGCAGTGTCCTAAGGATGGGCCCAGACAGGAGCTGTGGGGGTCGTGTTTGCAGAAACAGGGCCTTCAGAGGATGGCAGAAAGTCCCCGGGGGCGGGCCTCAGAGCCCGTGCCCAATGAGCCTGAGGGGAGGGCCCAGTGGGTATTCATAGAGACAGCTGGCCAATCAGAGAGGAGGAACGTCACCCTCAGGGGCGTGAAGCAAGAGCTGGCCAATGAGAACAGAGGAGGAGTTGCGTGGGTGGGCCTCAGAGAGCAGCCCACCAATGAGAGCCTGGGTGCTGGCTCTGGGTGGGCGTACCCCTGGAGGTCAGCCAATCAGGGTCCAGCGGAAGTGCCTGGGGGGCGGGCCCACGGGAGGCTGTCCAATGAGCGCCTGGGGCGGGCCTCGTGGGCGGAGCCCAGGAGGCTGGCCAATCATGGGGCAAGGGCGGTGACCTTCCTGGGCGTGCCTTAGGAACTGGCCTATCAGGGGGCGCCCCTCAGACAGCAGCCCGCCAATGGCAGCCAAGAGAAGGCTGGCTGGGGGCGTGTCCCTGGGACACCAGGCCAATCAGAGTCGAGCGGAAGTGGCTGGTGGGCGGGCCTTCCGGAGGCTGCCCAATCAGCGTGCTGCAGGGCCGTGTGGGCGGTGCTCAAGGCCGCTGGCCAATCACTGACTAGGGGCCCGGACCCTCCTGGGCGTGTCCAAGCACACTGGCCAATGAGATTGCTGGTGGGGTTCTGGGCGTGGCCTAGGCCTCTGGCCTATCAGAGCCTGGCTGGCGCCCTGTGGGCGGGCCTTCTGAAGGAATCCCGCCAATGGGAGCTCAGAGCTGGCCTTAAAAGGCTGGGCGTGCTTCCAGGAAATGCGAAGCAGGGTTCAGCCCAGGGCCCTGCCTTGCAGAAGCTGTCCAGTGCGCATGTGTATAACTCCGTTTGTGCCTGTGCCTCTGTGGATTTGTGTGTGTGTGTGTGTGTTTGTGTGTGTGTGTGTGTCTGAGGGAGGGAGAGAGAGAGAGAACAACAGAATCACTGTGGCACAGGTGATTTTGTGCAAAACACTTGGCACATTCTGATTTACAGCTCAATATTGACACCAGGGCAGCTCTCCTTGACCCTTGGTCACTTTTCTTCTTTTCAGATGTAAAGACACTGAAGAGGGAGAGGTTTTTGCCCTGAGGCTTGCACTGGGAACTAGCAGCTGCCCTGTTTGTGTTGCCAGACTAGGAAACCTGTGGTGCCTGTCCATGTGGAGAGTCTCCTGGATGAGTTCCTTCTCGAGCCTTTTTCGCTCAGTCCCATTGGAGCTGCATATAGCTATTGATTTGGAGATTTTATTCCTTTGGACAATTCTTTTCCTGATGCAAAGTTTCTCTCCAGGTTTTAGCAATCAATTGTGTGAATGTCACATCGAATCCATTGTAGAAAATGACTACATCAGTGTCTCTCTCTCTCTTTCTCTCTCTCTCTCTCTCTCTCTATATATATATATATATATATATGTATGTAACATGTAGAGGTCTGAAAATATTTTTTAGCTAGAGACCTGCACAGCTCTGGATTAGGGTAGCAATGTGGATACACCTGGCCCTTCTGAGCCACAGTCATGAGAGACATCTCACAGAGCCATATCGTATATCACTCTACAAATCTCTCTCAGCACAAACTACCACTGCCAAATCATCTACTTCCCTCTTGCTCTTTTTGTCCACCGAGTCTTATCCCAAAACTGTAAATCAAAGAAGAAATAGACATAGTGCAGTTCCCTGCACACAGGACAGGCTGAGGCTGGACCAGGGAGATGCAATACGCCAGCCTGCATCTTGGCTGGAGCATCACTATGACTACTTCGAATTTGGAGAGGCGAGGGCAGTTTTGGAGAGTGGGCTGCCGGCCAAGGGTTGCTTCTCAGAGTGGCTAAGACCTAGATGTGCTAAGTGTTACCTTTCCTCACAAACATAAAATAGCAATGCCACTTGTAAGAAGTATGCATGGGCATGGAGGGTTTGTCTTCAGTGCTCTGGCACTGATCAACACAGGGCCAGAATTTCAGTCCTTGTCTGTCTCTGTCATTCTGTCTCTCTGACTGTCTCTACGTGCCTTCTTCACTGGGCCCTTACTGGAAGTCAGTGCATGCATCGTGAACTCAGCCTTCCTGGTGTTGAAATTTTCCTTTCTTTGCCCTTTGGATTATTTAGTCTCCTGCACATGGTGTAGTACAGAGGGGAACTGCGGAGACAGCGTTGCTGCTGCAGGTTCCAGGCATATGTCCATCTCCAGCTGCAGCTGTCCAGGCCCTCTGTGCTTGACTGCCATTCTCCAGGGCCCTGAGGCTGACACTCAGCCTCAATGCAGCCCTCCTCACCTTCCTGCACAGCATCCTTGTCCTTATTCCATGAGAGCCCCGGTCAAGGGAAGTGAAACTCGATCCCCCTGGCACACACACTGTGCTTTCCCTCTATTAAGCCAAATGGAAAGGATCTGTGGTACTGATGGCCACACCAGTGTCCAGATTTCCCATGCAAAACGGAAGCTTCCAGTGTTCAGAAAGAGGGTGTTTTGATGGCTGTGAAATGTCTTTTCCAAGTGCCTCATGGTGTTTCAAATCCCTTTGAAACCTGAAGTTCTTTCTTGTATCTAGGGAATATTTTCACCACTGGCCAGAAGGTCCGCCCAACTAGGAGCACAGCTATCCAGGGGTCAGGAGGTCTTCCAGCCTGCTAGCTCCTGGAGGGATTCCTGAGTATGTCCTCAGGGCCCAAGTGTAAAAGGTGTTTCCAATTGCCTTGATTAGCAGCAGCCAGGCCCTCAGGTGAGGGGCGGGGCTGTGATCTTGACTGGAAGCCCCTAATTTGGCCAATGGAGGCATCCATCTTTTTTTGTCTGTCCATAGCAAGGGCCCGGGGAGTTTGTGCTTCCTGCAAGCAGAGCGACATTGTATGGGACACTCATGCAAGCCTACTTCTAGGAATCTCTCTGAGTGTGATGTGTGGACACCAGGACACCGTGATCAGGGATGTGAGGCCACAGGAGCAATTGCCTTAGCCGGATCCAAAGGGTAGGTGTAAGGGGCCGGGTTCATCCACTATTGTTTGGTTCAACACACTTCCCATCTATGTGGAAACACAGCCCTTTCTGGGTACTTTCTGGGATTGTAATCTGCTGCCCTGAGCAGTGGACTGAGAGCCTGGAGGCTGAGTAGGCAGCCAAACGTGACTGGACAGGCTCAAGCCCCTGAATTCTGAGGGGTGCCCCAGCTTCCCCCATTGGCAGTGTTTGGATCATAGTGAGGCATGGCATTGATTCGGAACTCAGGAGAGTGAGACATGAGAGTCCCTTTGCATATGCATTCTTGCTTAGCCACAATCTGGGCTAGCTGGCTTGCCCTGACCAGATAGGTTCTCTGTACATAAGTTGCAGGAGAGGCTGGCTCCCTTGCCACCCATGCTCTGAGACTACTACAGGTGATCTCTGAGCACACACAGACACACACAAACAGACAGACACACACACACACACACACACACACACACACACACACACATTACTGTCAGGTTGGTAGTAGAGCCTATGGTGAAGGCTGGGGCTGTCTGGGGTCTGTGGGCATGAGAGCTGCTGCCTTACAATCTCTACAAGCCAGGTTTGAACCTGTCATCAATGAACACAGTGTAGGAGGTTTTTGAATTCTGGTCTCTTTCCAACTCATCTATTTCTCTTCTCGCCTTCTCTATCTCTAACTCTCACATGCTCTCACACACTCTGTCTTCACTCATTAATATTTTACTTAGATTCTTATTTTACTGACAGGCCCAGATAGACAAAGAGAGTTACCAGAGCACTGCTGAGCTCTGGCTTGTTGTGTTGGCGATTTCACCTAGGCTACTGGAGCCTCAGTTTGTAAGTCTTTCTGACACAAGCCATATTCTGTCTCCTCATTTCCATGCCAGTATCACTCAGAGTTTATAATAAAGATATACATACATGTATAGATATACATATAGATTTATATATCTGTCATTTTTAGAATGTTCGACCTATGTATTTGACCTTCTTTCAGAATTACCACATTTATAACAGCCTAGTTTTTCTGAAATAATTGGCCATATAGTTGGAGCAGGATTCAATACAATTATAAATAATAGAACCTTCCAGTAGCATTTCTAATCGTGTTTCTATTAGCATCCTTATTGTAATTATCATGGCCCAGATCTTCCCTCCTTTTTCTAGCTAGTGTAAGCTTCAATACGTATGTGTTTGTTTTCTTTCTCCGGAAATCTTAATGTCCCTGGACCCTGAAGTGTTAGGGAATTTTTGAAGCAGCCCTCTGTTTCTCAGCAGATGGTTTCTATGTTTCTGCTGTCATCAGGTCTTCTTGTGGTTTTTGTCTTTATTTATTTTTATTGTTTCAAGTCCTCCTAGATCATCCCCATTTATTTGCATATTTATTGATTTAGTCAGGTATCACATGTGGCATCATTTCTTCTGCTTGAGAGATTTTCTCTTATAACTGAAGGGAACTTTAGATGCACAATACATTTCCTGGGGCAAATACTACACACATATGGTGAAGGCTTGGGTTGTCTGGGGTCTGTGGGCATTAGAGCTGCTGCGTGACAATCTCTACAACCCAGGTTTGAACCTGTCATGAATGAACACAGCCTAGGGGTTTTTTGACTTCTGGTCTATTTCCAACTCTTCTATTTCTCTTCTCGCCATCTCTGTCTCTGACTCTCACAGGCTCTCTCTCACTCTGTCTGAACTCAGGAATATTTTACTTATATCCTTATTTTATTGACAGGCCCAGATATACAAAGAGAGTGGCCAGAGCACTGCTGAGCTCTGGCTGGTTTTGTTTGTGATTTCACCTAGGCTACTGGAGCCTCTGATTGGTAAGTCTCTCTGACTTAAGCCATATTCTGTCTCCTCATATCCATGGCAGTATCTCTCAGACTTTATAATAAAGATATACATCCATATACATATATAAATATACATATATATCTCTGTCATTTTTAGAATTGTCAACCTATGTAATTGATCTTAATCAGAATTCACACATTTACAACAGGTTCCTTTTTCCCTACTAATTGGCCACATAGTTGGAGCAGGATTCAATACAATTATAAATAATAGAACCTTCCAGTAGCATTTCTAATAGCATTTCTATCAGCATCCTTATTTTAATTATCATAGTACAGAACTTGCCTCCTTTCTCTAGTGTAAGCTTCAATAAATATGAGTTTCTTTTCATTCTCCCAAAATCTTAATTTCCCTGGACTCTGAAGGGTCTCGGAACTTTTGAAGCAGCCCTTGATTCACAGCAGATGGTTTCTATGTTTCTGCTGTCATCAGGTCTTCTTGTGCTTTTTGTTTTTATTTTTCATTTGTTTCAAATCCTCCTAGATAACCCCCATTTACTTGCATATTTATTTATTTATTTATTTATTTATTTATTTATTTGGTTCTATATTACATGAGGGGTCCATTCTTCTGCTTGATAGATTTTTCTCTTATAATTGAAGGGAAGTTTACACTCACAATACATATCCTGTCGTAAATACTACACACATATGGTGAAGGCTGGGGTTGTCTGGGGTCTGTGGACAGGAGACTGATGCCTTACAATCTCGACAACCCAGGTTTGAACCTGTCATGTATGAACACAGAGTGGGAGCTTTTGGACTTCTGGTCTCTTTCCAACTCTTCTATTTCTCTTCTTGCCTTCTCTGTCTCTGACTCTCACAGGCTCTCACTCACTCTGTCTGCACTCATTAATATTTTACTTTTATATTATTTGACTGACAGGCCCAGATATACAGAGCGAGTCACCAGGGTCCAGCTGAGCACTGGATTGTTTTGTTGGCGATTTCACCTAGGTTTCTGGAGCCTCAGCTTTGTAAGTCTCTCTGGCACAAGCCATACTCTGTCTCCTCATAGCCATGCCAGTATCCCTCATAGTTGATAATAAAGATACACATACATATATGTACATATACATACATATATATATATATCAGACATTTTTAGAATTGTTGACCTTTTTATTTGATCTGAATGCAGAATTACCGCATTTATAATAGCCTCCTTATTCATAAATAATTGGTCACATAGTTGGAGCAGGATTCACTACAATTATAAATTATAAACTTTCCAGGAGCATTTCCAATAGCCTTTCTATCAGTATCCTTATTGTAATTATCATAGCACAGAACTTGCCTCCATTTTCTAGTGTAAGCTTCAAATCGTATGCATTTCTTTTCATTCTCGGAATTCGTAATTTGCCTGGACCCTGTGTGTCAGGGAATTTTTGAAGCAGCCCTCTATTTCTCAGCAGACGTTTTCTATATTTCTGCTGTCATCAGGTCTTCCTGTGGTGTTTGTTTTTATTTTTTTATTTTTTTCAAATCCTCTTAGATCATTCCCATTTATTTGCATATTTATTTATTTATTTATTTCGTCCGATATCACATGAGGGGTCATTTCTTCTGCCTGATAGATTTTCTCTTATAATTGAAGGGAACTTTTGACACACAATACATTTCCTTTTGCAGATACTATACACTACTACAACTGCTACTGCACTGTTTTTGACAGTGACATCCAATGCACAATGGATTAGTATTGCATGGCTCTAGAGAATGTTCACTATTTAACCTACAATGTTTTTAACCTCACAAATATTTATTCTGTTCTTTCTTGGGGGATGAATGGTTTACAGTCAACAGTTCCATGTAATAGTGGGCACGGGGTGGGGGGTAATTTTTCCCACTACCCCTGTATTTCTGTACATCCTTTGTAACTTTCTTATTGAGGAGAAGCAAACAGTCATAAATTGAGAGAGCAGGGCCCAAGCAGGAAGAGAGACAGAGAGACATCTGCAGCTCTGATTTGTCACTAGCCCAGCTTTTCCCTAGCTGGGTAAGTGTGACCAGGGGCTCAAAACAGGGTCCTGGGATTCCACATAGTTCCCTGGCAGCTCCACCAGCTGTCCCTCCAACCCATGCTCCCTTCGTTGTCCATGTAACTATCGATCTGCTCTAGGCATTTCTCACCTTCATATGCCAGAAACTTAACACTTCTCCCTTCCACCCATGAAACTTTGACCTTTTGCTAGGGTGCAAAACAGCAACTCCAATCCAAGTTATTTTCGGGACAAGTGTGTACGTCTCTGTGGGAAGGGGTGTGTGTGTGTGTGTGTGTGTGTGTGTGTGTGTAAGTGTGCATAAGTGTGTTTCAGTTAAGATTACCGCTGTTGTTTCTTTATTCCTGACACAGGGACTTAGGAACTGGGTTGTGTTATGACAAAGGAAGTTTCCACTGCACAAGTGGTTTTTCAAGTATGAATTGGCACATTGGATTGTGGACTCTGTTGTGCATTCTCCCAGGTGGTCCTCAGATGGGTTCTTTCCTTTGCTATTCCCATGCTGTGTGTAATTTTCTGGGTAGACTCAAAGAGGAGTGGCATGGGGAGCTCAGCTGCATTCTGCTGTATGTCCAGAAGGTGGCGGCAAAGACCATAGTTGAGTGTAGTGATTCTGTGGAATGAGGAGAACTCTAGGAATTGTGGCCCGTGGACAGCAGGGTTGAAATTGACGTAGAGTGCCCTAGACATCTGTTCTTTCCTGTGGGGTGGGGGGATCCCCCATTTGGCTTTGCAAGTGGAAGGGGTTTCTCTCTTTGCCTGGGATGACTCTACTGGGAGCTTGTGAATCCCTGTGCTCAGCTGCATTCTGCTGGGTGTCCACAAGAGGGCAGCACCAGGGCGGGACTAAGGCTCCATGGGGCAAGTGCCCTGAGGCACTGGGCTAGGAGAGTGGCGACAGTGTTTCTGGGTGTGCCCCAAGAGCATGGCCAGCCTAGCGCAGGCAGGCAGTGTCCTAAGGATGGGCCCAGACAGGAGCTGTGGGGGTCGTGTTTGCAGAAACAGGGCCTTCAGAGGATGGCAGAAAGTCCCCGGGGGCGGGCCTCAGAGCCCGTGCCCAATGAGCCTGAGGGGAGGGCCCAGTGGGTATTCATAGAGACAGCTGGCCAATCAGAGAGGAGGAACGTCACCCTCAGGGGCGTGAAGCAAGAGCTGGCCAATGAGAACAGAGGAGGAGTTGCGTGGGTGGGCCTCAGAGAGCAGCCCACCAATGAGAGCCTGGGTGCTGGCTCTGGGTGGGCGTACCCCTGGAGGTCAGCCAATCAGGGTCCAGCGGAAGTGCCTGGGGGGCGGGCCCACGGGAGGCTGTCCAATGAGCGCCTGGGGCGGGCCTCGTGGGCGGAGCCCAGGAGGCTGGCCAATCATGGGGCAAGGGCGGTGACCTTCCTGGGCGTGCCTTAGGAACTGGCCTATCAGGGGGCGCCCCTCAGACAGCAGCCCGCCAATGGCAGCCAAGAGAAGGCTGGCTGGGGGCGTGTCCCTGGGACACCAGGCCAATCAGAGTCGAGCGGAAGTGGCTGGTGGGCGGGCCTTCCGGAGGCTGCCCAATCAGCGTGCTGCAGGGCCGTGTGGGCGGTGCTCAAGGCCGCTGGCCAATCACTGACTAGGGGCCCGGACCCTCCTGGGCGTGTCCAAGCACACTGGCCAATGAGATTGCTGGTGGGGTTCTGGGCGTGGCCTAGGCCTCTGGCCTATCAGAGCCTGGCTGGCGCCCTGTGGGCGGGCCTTCTGAAGGAATCCCGCCAATGGGAGCTCAGAGCTGGCCTTAAAAGGCTGGGCGTGCTTCCAGGAAATGCGAAGCAGGGTTCAGCCCAGGGCCCTGCCTTGCAGAAGCTGTCCAGTGCGCATGTGTATAACTCCGTTTGTGCCTGTGCCTCTGTGGATTTGTGTGTGTGTGTGTGTGTGTGTGTGTTTGTGTGTGTGTGTGTGTCTGAGGGAGGGAGAGAGAGAGAGAACAACAGAATCACTGTGGCACAGGTGATTTTGTGCAAAACACTTGGCACATTCTGATTTACAGCTCAATATTGACACCAGGGCAGCTCTCCTTGACCCTTGGTCACTTTTCTTCTTTTCAGATGTAAAGACACTGAAGAGGGAGAGGTTTTTGCCCTGAGGCTTGCACTGGGAACTAGCAGCTGCCCTGTTTGTGTTGCCAGACTAGGAAACCTGTGGTGCCTGTCCATGTGGAGAGTCTCCTGGATGAGTTCCTTCTCGAGCCTTTTTCGCTCAGTCCCATTGGAGCTGCATATAGCTATTGATTTGGAGATTTTATTCCTTTGGACAATTCTTTTCCTGATGCAAAGTTTCTCTCCAGGTTTTAGCAATCAATTGTGTGAATGTCACATCGAATCCATTGTAGAAAATGACTACATCAGTGTCTCTCTCTCTCTTTCTCTCTCTCTCTCTCTCTCTCTCTCTATATATATATATATATATGTATGTAACATGTAGAGGTCTGAAAATATTTTTTAGCTAGAGACCTGCACAGCTCTGGATTAGGGTAGCAATGTGGATACACCTGGCCCTTCTGAGCCACAGTCATGAGAGACATCTCACAGAGCCATATCGTATATCACTCTACAAATCTCTCTCAGCACAAACTACCACTGCCAAATCATCTACTTCCCTCTTGCTCTTTTTGTCCACCGAGTCTTATCCCAAAACTGTAAATCAAAGAAGAAATAGACATAGTGCAGTTCCCTGCACACAGGACAGGCTGAGGCTGGACCAGGGAGATGCAATACGCCAGCCTGCATCTTGGCTGGAGCATCACTATGACTACTTCGAATTTGGAGAGGCGAGGGCAGTTTTGGAGAGTGGGCTGCCGGCCAAGGGTTGCTTCTCAGAGTGGCTAAGACCTAGATGTGCTAAGTGTTACCTTTCCTCACAAACATAAAATAGCAATGCCACTTGTAAGAAGTATGCATGGGCATGGAGGGTTTGTCTTCAGTGCTCTGGCACTGATCAACACAGGGCCAGAATTTCAGTCCTTGTCTGTCTCTGTCATTCTGTCTCTCTGACTGTCTCTACGTGCCTTCTTCACTGGGCCCTTACTGGAAGTCAGTGCATGCATCGTGAACTCAGCCTTCCTGGTGTTGAAATTTTCCTTTCTTTGCCCTTTGGATTATTTAGTCTCCTGCACATGGTGTAGTACAGAGGGGAACTGCGGAGACAGCGTTGCTGCTGCAGGTTCCAGGCATATGTCCATCTCCAGCTGCAGCTGTCCAGGCCCTCTGTGCTTGACTGCCATTCTCCAGGGCCCTGAGGCTGACACTCAGCCTCAATGCAGCCCTCCTCACCTTCCTGCACAGCATCCTTGTCCTTATTCCATGAGAGCCCCGGTCAAGGGAAGTGAAACTCGATCCCCCTGGCACACACACTGTGCTTTCCCTCTATTAAGCCAAATGGAAAGGATCTGTGGTACTGATGGCCACACCAGTGTCCAGATTTCCCATGCAAAACGGAAGCTTCCAGTGTTCAGAAAGAGGGTGTTTTGATGGCTGTGAAATGTCTTTTCCAAGTGCCTCATGGTGTTTCAAATCCCTTTGAAACCTGAAGTTCTTTCTTGTATCTAGGGAATATTTTCACCACTGGCCAGAAGGTCCGCCCAACTAGGAGCACAGCTATCCAGGGGTCAGGAGGTCTTCCAGCCTGCTAGCTCCTGGAGGGATTCCTGAGTATGTCCTCAGGGCCCAAGTGTAAAAGGTGTTTCCAATTGCCTTGATTAGCAGCAGCCAGGCCCTCAGGTGAGGGGCGGGGCTGTGATCTTGACTGGAAGCCCCTAATTTGGCCAATGGAGGCATCCATCTTTTTTTGTCTGTCCATAGCAAGGGCCCGGGGAGTTTGTGCTTCCTGCAAGCAGAGCGACATTGTATGGGACACTCATGCAAGCCTACTTCTAGGAATCTCTCTGAGTGTGATGTGTGGACACCAGGACACCATGATCAGGGATGTGAGGCCACAGGAGCAATTGCCTTAGCCGGATCCAAAGGGTAGGTGTAAGGGGCCGGGTTCATCCACTATTGTTTGGTTCAACACACTTCCCATCTATGTGGAAACACAGCCCTTTCTGGGTACTTTCTGGGATTGTAATCTGCTGCCCTGAGCAGTGGACTGAGAGCCTGGAGGCTGAGTAGGCAGCCAAACGTGACTGGACAGGCTCAAGCCCCTGAATTCTGAGGGGTGCCCCAGCTTCCCCCATTGGCAGTGTTTGGATCATAGTGAGGCATGGCATTGATTCGGAACTCAGGAGAGTGAGACATGAGAGTCCCTTTGCATATGCATTCTTGCTTAGCCACAATCTGGGCTAGCTGGCTTGCCCTGACCAGATAGGTTCTCTGTACATAAGTTGCAGGAGAGGCTGGCTCCCTTGCCACCCATGCTCTGAGACTACTACAGGTGATCTCTGAGCACACACAGACACACACAAACAGACAGACACACACACACACACACACACACACACACACACACACACACACATTACTGTCAGGTTGGTAGTAGAGCCTATGGTGAAGGCTGGGGCTGTCTGGGGTCTGTGGGCATGAGAGCTGCTGCCTTACAATCTCTACAAGCCAGGTTTGAACCTGTCATCAATGAACACAGTGTAGGAGGTTTTTGAATTCTGGTCTCTTTCCAACTCATCTATTTCTCTTCTCGCCTTCTCTATCTCTAACTCTCACATGCTCTCACACACTCTGTCTTCACTCATTAATATTTTACTTAGATTCTTATTTTACTGACAGGCCCAGATAGACAAAGAGAGTTACCAGAGCACTGCTGAGCTCTGGCTTGTTGTGTTGGCGATTTCACCTAGGCTACTGGAGCCTCAGTTTGTAAGTCTTTCTGACACAAGCCATATTCTGTCTCCTCATTTCCATGCCAGTATCACTCAGAGTTTATAATAAAGATATACATACATGGATAGATATACATATAGATTTATATATCTGTCATTTTTAGAATGTTCGACCTATGTATTTGACCTTCTTTCAGAATTACCACATTTATAACAGCCTAGTTTTTCTGAAATAATTGGCCATATAGTTGGAGCAGGATTCAATACAATTATAAATAATAGAACCTTCCAGTAGCATTTCTAATCGTGTTTCTATTAGCATCCTTATTGTAATTATCATGGCCCAGATCTTCCCTCCTTTTTCTAGCTAGTGTAAGCTTCAATACGTATGTGTTTGTTTTCTTTCTCCGGAAATCTTAATGTCCCTGGACCCTGAAGTGTTAGGGAATTTTTGAAGCAGCCCTCTGTTTCTCAGCAGATGGTTTCTATGTTTCTGCTGTCATCAGGTCTTCTTGTGGTTTTTGTCTTTATTTATTTTTATTGTTTCAAGTCCTCCTAGATCATCCCCATTTATTTGCATATTTATTGATTTAGTCAGGTATCACATGTGGCATCATTTCTTCTGCTTGAGAGATTTTCTCTTATAACTGAAGGGAACTTTAGATGCACAATACATTTCCTGGGGCAAATACTACACACATATGGTGAAGGCTTGGGTTGTCTGGGGTCTGTGGGCATTAGAGCTGCTGCGTGACAATCTCTACAACCCAGGTTTGAACCTGTCATGAATGAACACAGCCTAGGGGTTTTTTGACTTCTGGTCTATTTCCAACTCTTCTATTTCTCTTCTCGCCATCTCTGTCTCTGACTCTCACAGGCTCTCTCTCACTCTGTCTGAACTCAGGAATATTTTACTTATATCCTTATTTTATTGACAGGCCCAGATATACAAAGAGAGTGGCCAGAGCACTGCTGAGCTCTGGCTGGTTTTGTTTGTGATTTCACCTAGGCTACTGGAGCCTCTGATTGGTAAGTCTCTCTGACTTAAGCCATATTCTGTCTCCTCATATCCATGGCAGTATCTCTCAGACTTTATAATAAAGATATACATCCATATACATATATAAATATACATATATATCTCTGTCATTTTTAGAATTGTCAACCTATGTAATTGATCTTAATCAGAATTCACACATTTACAACAGGTTCCTTTTTCCCTACTAATTGGCCACATAGTTGGAGCAGGATTCAATACAATTATAAATAATAGAACCTTCCAGTAGCATTTCTAATAGCATTTCTATCAGCATCCTTATTTTAATTATCATAGTACAGAACTTGCCTCCTTTCTCTAGTGTAAGCTTCAATAAATATGAGTTTCTTTTCATTCTCCCAAAATCTTAATTTCCCTGGACTCTGAAGGGTCTCGGAACTTTTGAAGCAGCCCTTGATTCACAGCAGATGGTTTCTATGTTTCTGCTGTCATCAGGTCTTCTTGTGCTTTTTGTTTTTATTTTTCATTTGTTTCAAATCCTCCTAGATAACCCCCATTTACTTGCATATTTATTTATTTATTTATTTATTTATTTATTTGGTTCTATATTACATGAGGGGTCCATTCTTCTGCTTGATAGATTTTTCTCTTATAATTGAAGGGAAGTTTACACTCACAATACATATCCTGTCGTAAATACTACACACATATGGTGAAGGCTGGGGTTGTCTGGGGTCTGTGGACAGGAGACTGATGCCTTACAATCTCGACAACCCAGGTTTGAACCTGTCATGTATGAACACAGAGTGGGAGCTTTTGGACTTCTGGTCTCTTTCCAACTCTTCTATTTCTCTTCTTGCCTTCTCTGTCTCTGACTCTCACAGGCTCTCACTCACTCTGTCTGCACTCATTAATATTTTACTTTTATATTATTTGACTGACAGGCCCAGATATACAGAGCGAGTCACCAGGGTCCAGCTGAGCACTGGATTGTTTTGTTGGCGATTTCACCTAGGTTTCTGGAGCCTCAGCTTTGTAAGTCTCTCTGGCACAAGCCATACTCTGTCTCCTCATAGCCATGCCAGTATCCCTCATAGTTGATAATAAAGATACACATACATATATGTACATATACATACATATATATATATATCAGACATTTTTAGAATTGTTGACCTTTTTATTTGATCTGAATGCAGAATTACCGCATTTATAATAGCCTCCTTATTCATAAATAATTGGTCACATAGTTGGAGCAGGATTCACTACAATTATAAATTATAAACTTTCCAGGAGCATTTCCAATAGCCTTTCTATCAGTATCCTTATTGTAATTATCATAGCACAGAACTTGCCTCCATTTTCTAGTGTAAGCTTCAAATCGTATGCATTTCTTTTCATTCTCGGAATTCGTAATTTGCCTGGACCCTGTGTGTCAGGGAATTTTTGAAGCAGCCCTCTATTTCTCAGCAGACGTTTTCTATATTTCTGCTGTCATCAGGTCTTCCTGTGGTGTTTGTTTTTATTTTTTTATTTTTTTCAAATCCTCTTAGATCATTCCCATTTATTTGCATATTTATTTATTTATTTATTTCGTCCGATATCACATGAGGGGTCATTTCTTCTGCCTGATAGATTTTCTCTTATAATTGAAGGGAACTTTTGACACACAATACATTTCCTTTTGCAGATACTATACACTACTACAACTGCTACTGCACTGTTTTTGACAGTGACATCCAATGCACAATGGATTAGTATTGCATGGCTCTAGAGAATGTTCACTATTTAACCTACAATGTTTTTAACCTCACAAATATTTATTCTGTTCTTTCTTGGGGGATGAATGGTTTACAGTCAACAGTTCCATGTAATAGTGGGCACGGGGTGGGGGGTAATTTTTCCCACTACCCCTGTATTTCTGTACATCCTTTGTAACTTTCTTATTGAGGAGAAGCAAACAGTCATAAATTGAGAGAGCAGGGCCCAAGCAGGAAGAGAGACAGAGAGACATCTGCAGCTCTGATTTGTCACTAGCCCAGCTTTTCCCTAGCTGGGTAAGTGTGACCAGGGGCTCAAAACAGGGTCCTGGGATTCCACATAGTTCCCTGGCAGCTCCACCAGCTGTCCCTCCAACCCATGCTCCCTTCGTTGTCCATGTAACTATCGATCTGCTCTAGGCATTTCTCACCTTCATATGCCAGAAACTTAACACTTCTCCCTTCCACCCATGAAACTTTGACCTTTTGCTAGGGTGCAAAACAGCAACTCCAATCCAAGTTATTTTCGGGACAAGTGTGTACGTCTCTGTGGGAAGGGGTGTGTGTGTGTGTGTGTGTGTGTGTGTGTGTAAGTGTGCATAAGTGTGTTTCAGTTAAGATTACCGCTGTTGTTTCTTTATTCCTGACACAGGGACTTAGGAACTGGGTTGTGTTATGACAAAGGAAGTTTCCACTGCACAAGTGGTTTTTCAAGTATGAATTGGCACATTGGATTGTGGACTCTGTTGTGCATTCTCCCAGGTGGTCCTCAGATGGGTTCTTTCCTTTGCTATTCCCATGCTGTGTGTAATTTTCTGGGTAGACTCAAAGAGGAGTGGCATGGGGAGCTCAGCTGCATTCTGCTGTATGTCCAGAAGGTGGCGGCAAAGACCAGAGTTGAGTGTAGTGATTCTGTGGAATGAGGAGAACTCTAGGAATTGTGGCCCGTGGACAGCAGGGTTGAAATTGACGTAGAGTGCCCTAGACATCTGTTCTTTCCTGTGGGGTGGGGGGATCCCCCATTTGGCTTTGCAAGTGGAAGGGGTTTCTCTCTTTGCCTGGGATGACTCTACTGGGAGCTTGTGAATCCCTGTGCTCAGCTGCATTCTGCTGGGTGTCCACAAGAGGGCAGCACCAGGGCGGGACTAAGGCTCCATGGGGCAAGTGCCCTGAGGCACTGGGCTAGGAGAGTGGCGACAGTGTTTCTGGGTGTGCCCCAAGAGCATGGCCAGCCTAGCGCAGGCAGGCAGTGTCCTAAGGATGGGCCCAGACAGGAGCTGTGGGGGTCGTGTTTGCAGAAACAGGGCCTTCAGAGGATGGCAGAAAGTCCCCGGGGGCGGGCCTCAGAGCCCTTGCCCAATGAGCCTGAGGGGAGGGCCCAGTGGGTATTCATAGAGACAGCTGGCCAATCAGAGAGGAGGAACGTCACCCTCAGGGGCGTGAAGCAAGAGCTGGCCAATGAGAACAGAGGAGGAGTTGCGTGGGTGGGCCTCAGAGAGCAGCCCACCAATGAGAGCCTGGGTGCTGGCTCTGGGTGGGCGTACCCCTGGAGGTCAGCCAATCAGGGTCCAGCGGAAGTGCCTGGGGGGCGGGCCCACGGGAGGCTGTCCAATGAGCGCCTGGGGCGGGCCTCGTGGGCGGAGCCCAGGAGGCTGGCCAATCATGGGGCAAGGGCGGTGACCTTCCTGGGCGTGCCTTAGGAACTGGCCTATCAGGGGGCGCCCCTCAGACAGCAGCCCGCCAATGGGAGCCAAGAGAAGGCTGGCTGGGGGCGTGTCCCTGGGACACCAGGCCAATCAGAGTCGAGCGGAAGTGGCTGGTGGGCGGGCCTTCCGGAGGCTGCCCAATCAGCGTGCTGCAGGGCCGTGTGGGCGGTGCTCAAGGCCGCTGGCCAATCACTGACTAGGGGCCCGGACCCTCCTGGGCGTGTCCAAGCACACTGGCCAATGAGATTGCTGGTGGGGTTCTGGGCGTGGCCTAGGCCTCTGGCCTATCAGAGCCTGGCTGGCGCCCTGTGGGCGGGCCTTCTGAAGGAATCCCGCCAATGGGAGCTCAGAGCTGGCCTTAAAAGGCTGGGCGTGCTTCCAGGAAATGCGAAGCAGGGTTCAGCCCAGGGCCCTGCCTTGCAGAAGCTGTCCAGTGCGCATGTGTATAACTCCGTTTGTGCCTGTGCCTCTGTGGATTTGTGTGTGTGTGTGTGTGTGTTTGTGTGTGTGTGTGTGTCTGAGGGAGGGAGAGAGAGAGAGAACAACAGAATCACTGTGGCACAGGTGATTTTGTGCAAAACACTTGGCACATTCTGATTTACAGCTCAATATTGACACCAGGGCAGCTCTCCTTGGCCCTTGGTCACTTTTCTTCTTTTCAGATGTAAAGACACTGAAGAGGGAGAGGTTTTTGCCCTGAGGCTTGCACTGGGAACTAGCAGCTGCCCTGTTTGTGTTGCCAGACTAGGAAACCTGTGGTGCCTGTCCATGTGGAGAGTCTCCTGGATGAGTTCCTTCTCGAGCCTTTTTCGCTCAGTCCCATTGGAGCTGCATATAGCTATTGATTTGGAGATTTTATTCCTTTGGACAATTCTTTTCCTGATGCAAAGTTTCTCTCCAGGTTTTAGCAATCAATTGTGTGAATGTCACATCGAATCCATTGTAGAAAATGACTACATCAGTGTCTCTCTCTCTCTTTCTCTCTCTCTCTCTCTCTCTCTATATATATATATATATATATATATGTATGTAACATGTAGAGGTCTGAAAATATTTTTTAGCTAGAGACCTGCACAGCTCTGGATTAGGGTAGCAATGTGGATACACCTGGCCCTTCTGAGCCACAGTCATGAGAGACATCTCACAGAGCCATATCGTATATCACTCTACAAATCTCTCTCAGCACAAACTACCACTGCCAAATCATCTACTTCCCTCTTGCTCTTTTTGTCCACCGAGTCTTATCCCAAA
Organism: Erinaceus europaeus; assembly: GCF_950295315.1. NCBI lineage: Eukaryota > Metazoa > Chordata > Mammalia > Eulipotyphla > Erinaceidae > Erinaceus > Erinaceus europaeus. Next base: position 89,371,752 of record NC_080176.1, read on the forward strand.
ACTGTAAATCAAAGAAGAAATAGACATAGTGCAGTTCCCTGCACACAGGACAGGCTGAGGCTGGACCAGGGAGATGCAATACGCCAGCCTGCATCTTGGCTGGAGCATCACTATGACTACTTCGAATTTGGAGAGGCGAGGGCAGTTTTGGAGAGTGGGCTGCCGGCCAAGGGTTGCTTCTCAGAGTGGCTAAGACCTAGATGTGCTAAGTGTTACCTTTCCTCACAAACATAAAATAGCAATGCCACTTGTAAGAAGTATGCATGGGCATGGAGGGTTTGTCTTCAGTGCTCTGGCACTGATCAACACAGGGCCAGAATTTCAGTCCTTGTCTGTCTCTGTCATTCTGTCTCTCTGACTGTCTCTACGTGCCTTCTTCACTGGGCCCTTACTGGAAGTCAGTGCATGCATCGTGAACTCAGCCTTCCTGGTGTTGAAATTTTCCTTTCTTTGCCCTTTGGATTATTTAGTCTCCTGCACATGGTGTAGTACAGAGGGGAACTGCGGAGACAGCGTTGCTGCTGCAGGTTCCAGGCATATGTCCATCTCCAGCTGCAGCTGTCCAGGCCCTCTGTGCTTGACTGCCATTCTCCAGGGCCCTGAGGCTGACACTCAGCCTCAATGCAGCCCTCCTCACCTTCCTGCACAGCATCCTTGTCCTTATTCCATGAGAGCCCCGGTCAAGGGAAGTGAAACTCGATCCCCCTGGCACACACACTGTGCTTTCCCTCTATTAAGCCAAATGGAAAGGATCTGTGGTACTGATGGCCACACCAGTGTCCAGATTTCCCATGCAAAACGGAAGCTTCCAGTGTTCAGAAAGAGGGTGTTTTGATGGCTGTGAAATGTCTTTTCCAAGTGCCTCATGGTGTTTCAAATCCCTTTGAAACCTGAAGTTCTTTCTTGTATCTAGGTAATATTTTCACCACTGGCCAGAAGGTCCGCCCAACTAGGAGCACAGCTATCCAGGGGTCAGGAGGTCTTCCAGCCTGCTAGCTCCTGGAGGGATTCCTGAGTATGTCCTCAGGGCCCAAGTGTAAAAGGTGTTTCCAATTGCCTTGATTAGCAGCAGCCAGGCCCTCAGGTGAGGGGCGGGGCTGTGATCTTGACTGGAAGCCCCTAATTTGGCCAATGGAGGCATCCATCTTTTTTTGTCTGTCCATAGCAAGGGCCCGGGGAGTTTGTGCTTCCTGCAAGCAGAGCGACATTGTATGGGACACTCATGCAAGCCTACTTCTAGGAATCTCTCTGAGTGTGATGTGTGGACACCAGGACACCGTGATCAGGGATGTGAGGCCACAGGAGCAATTGCCTTAGCTGGATCCAAAGGGTAGGTGTAAGGGGCCGGGTTCATCCACTATTGTTTGGTTCAACACACTTCCCATCTATGTGGAAACACAGCCCTTTCTGGGTACTTTCTGGGATTGTAATCTGCTGCCCTGAGCAGTGGACTGAGAGCCTGGAGGCTGAGTAGGCAGCCAAACGTGACTGGACAGGCTCAAGCCCCTGAATTCTGAGGGGTGCCCCAGCTTCCCCCATTGGCAGTGTTTGGATCATAGTGAGGCATGGCATTGATTCGGAACTCAGGAGAGTGAGACATGAGAGTCCCTTTGCATATGCATTCTTGCTTAGCCACAATCTGGGCTAGCTGGCTTGCCCTGACCAGATAGGTTCTCTGTACATAAGTTGCAGGAGAGGCTGGCTCCCTTGCCACCCATGCTCTGAGACTACTACAGGTGATCTCTGAGCACACACAGACACACACAAACAGACAGACACACACACACACACACACACACACACACACACACACACACACACATTACTGTCAGGTTGGTAGTAGAGCCTATGGTGAAGGCTGGGGCTGTCTGGGGTCTGTGGGCATGAGAGCTGCTGCCTTACAATCTCTACAAGCCAGGTTTGAACCTGTCATCAATGAACACAGTGTAGGAGGTTTTTGAATTCTGGTCTCTTTCCAACTCATCTATTTCTCTTCTCGCCTTCTCTATCTCTAACTCTCACATGCTCTCACACACTCTGTCTTCACTCATTAATATTTTACTTAGATTCTTATTTTACTGACAGGCCCAGATAGACAAAGAGAGTTACCAGAGCACTGCTGAGCTCTGGCTTGTTGTGTTGGCGATTTCACCTAGGCTACTGGAGCCTCAGTTTGTAAGTCTTTCTGACACAAGCCATATTCTGTCTCCTCATTTCCATGCCAGTATCACTCAGAGTTTATAATAAAGATATACATACATGTATATATATACATATAGATTTATATATCTGTCATTTTTAGAATGTTCGACCTATGTATTTGACCTTCTTTCAGAATTACCACATTTATAACAGCCTAGTTTTTCTGAAATAATTGGCCATATAGTTGGAGCAGGATTCAATACAATTATAAATAATAGAACCTTCCAGTAGCATTTCTAATCGTGTTTCTATTAGCATCCTTATTGTAATTATCATGGCCCAGATCTTCCCTCCTTTTTCTAGCTAGTGTAAGCTTCAATACGTATGTGTTTGTTTTCTTTCTCCGGAAATCTTAATGTCCCTGGACCCTGAAGTGTTAGGGAATTTTTGAAGCAGCCCTCTGTTTCTCAGCAGATGGTTTCTATGTTTCTGCTGTCATCAGGTCTTCTTGTGGTTTTTGTCTTTATTTATTTTTATTGTTTCAAGTCCTCCTAGATCATCCCCATTTATTTGCATATTTATTGATTTAGTCAGGTATCACATGTGGCATCATTTCTTCTGCTTGAGAGATTTTCTCTTATAACTGAAGGGAACTTTGGATGCACAATACATTTCCTGGGGCAAATACTACACACATATGGTGAAGGCTTGGGTTGTCTGGGGTCTGTGGGCATTAGAGCTGCTGCGTGACAATCTCTACAACCCAGGTTTGAACCTGTCATGAATGAACACAGCCTAGGGGTTTTTTGACTTCTGGTCTATTTCCAACTCTTCTATTTCTCTTCTCGCCATCTCTGTCTCTGACTCTCACAGGCTCTCTCTCACTCTGTCTGAACTCAGGAATATTTTACTTATATCCTTATTTTATTGACAGGCCCAGATATACAAAGAGAGTGGCCAGAGCACTGCTGAGCTCTGGCTGGTTTTGTTTGTGATTTCACCTAGGCTACTGGAGCCTCTGATTGGTAAGTCTCTCTGACTTAAGCCATATTCTGTCTCCTCATATCCATGGCAGTATCTCTCAGACTTTATAATAAAGATATACATCCATATACATATATAAATATACATATATATCTCTGTCATTTTTAGAATTGTCAACCTATGTAATTGATCTTAATCAGAATTCACACATTTACAACAGGTTCCTTTTTCCCTACTAATTGGCCACATAGTTGGAGCAGGATTCAATACAATTATAAATAATAGAACCTTCCAGTAGCATTTCTAATAGCATTTCTATCAGCATCCTTATTTTAATTATCATAGTACAGAACTTGCCTCCTTTCTCTAGTGTAAGCTTCAATACATATGAGTTTCTTTTCATTCTCCCAAAATCTTAATTTCCCTGGACTCTGAAGGGTCTCGGAACTTTTGAAGCAGCCCTTGATTCACAGCAGATGGTTTCTATGTTTCTGCTGTCATCAGGTCTTCTTGTGCTTTTTGTTTTTATTTTTCATTTGTTTCAAATCCTCCTAGATAACCCCCATTTACTTGCATATTTATTTATTTATTTATTTATTTGGTTCTATATTACATGAGGGGTCCATTCTTCTGCTTGATAGATTTTTCTCTTATAATTGAAGGGAAGTTTACACTCACAATACATATCCTGTCGTAAATACTACACACATATGGTGAAGGCTGGGGTTGTCTGGGGTCTGTGGACAGGAGACTGATGCCTTACAATCTCGACAACCCAGGTTTGAACCTGTCATGTATGAACACAGAGTGGGAGCTTTTGGACTTCTGGTCTCTTTCCAACTCTTCTATTTCTCTTCTTGCCTTCTCTGTCTCTGACTCTCACAGGCTCTCACTCACTCTGTCTGCACTCATTAATATTTTACTTTTATATTATTTGACTGACAGGCCCAGATATACAGAGCGAGTCACCAGGGCCCGGCTGAGCTCTGGATTGTTTTGTTGGCGATTTCACCTAGGTTTCTGGAGCCTCAGCTTTGTAAGTCTCTCTGGCACAAGCCATACTCTGTCTCCTCATAGCCATGCCAGTATCCCTCATAGTTGATAATAAAGATACACATACATATATGTACATATACATACATATATATATATATATCAGACATTTTTAGAATTGTTGACCTTTTTATTTGATCTGAATGCAGAATTACCGCATTTATAATAGCCTCCTTATTCATAAATAATTGGTCACATAGTTGGAGCAGGATTCACTACAATTATAAATTATAAACTTTCCAGGAGCATTTCCAATAGCCTTTCTATCAGTATCCTTATTGTAATTATCATAGCACAGAACTTGCCTCCATTTTCTAGTGTAAGCTTCAAATCGTATGCATTTCTTTTCATTCTCGGAATTTGTAATTTGCCTGGACCCTGTGTGTCAGGGAATTTTTGAAGCAGCCCTCTATTTCTCAGCAGACGTTTTCTATATTTCTGCTGTCATCAGGTCTTCCTGTGGTGTTTGTTTTTATTTTTTTATTTTTTTCAAATCCTCTTAGATCATTCCCATTTATTTGCATATTTATTTATTTATTTATTTCGTCCGATATCACATGAGGGGTCATTTCTTCTGCCTGATAGATTTTCTCTTATAATTGAAGGGAACTTTTGACACACAATACATTTCCTTTTGCAGATACTATACACTACTACAACTGCTACTGCACTGTTTTTGACAGTGACATCCAATGCACAATGGATTAGTATTGCATGGCTCTAGAGAATGTTCACTATTTAACCTACAATGTTTTTAACCTCACAAATATTTATTCTGTTCTTTCTTGGGGGATGAATGGTTTACAGTCAACAGTTCCATGTAATAGTGGGCACGGGGTGGGGGGTAATTTTTCCCACTACCCCTGTATTTCTGTACATCCTTTGTAACTTTCTTATTGAGGAGAAGCAAACAGTCATAAATTGAGAGAGCAGGGCCCAAGCAGGAAGAGAGACAGAGAGACATCTGCAGCTCTGATTTGTCACTAGCCCAGCTTTTCCCTAGCTGGGTAAGTGTGACCAGGGGCTCAAAACAGGGTCCTGGGATTCCACATAGTTCCCTGGCAGCTCCACCAGCTGTCCCTCCAACCCATGCTCCCTTCGTTGTCCATGTAACTATCGATCTGCTCTAGGCATTTCTCACCTTCATATGCCAGAAACTTAACACTTCTCCCTTCCACCCATGAAACTTTGACCTTTTGCTAGGGTGCAAAACAGCAACTCCAATCCAAGTTATTTTCGGGACAAGTGTGTACGTCTCTGTGGGAAGGGGTGTGTGTGTGTGTGTGTGTGTGTGTGTGTGTAAGTGTGCATAAGTGTGTTTCAGTTAAGATTACCGCTGTTGTTTCTTTATTCCTGACACAGGGACTTAGGAACTGGGTTGTGTTATGACAAAGGAAGTTTCCACTGCACAAGTGGTTTTTCAAGTATGAATTGGCACATTGGATTGTGGACTCTGTTGTGCATTCTCCCAGGTGGTCCTCAGATGGGTTCTTTCCTTTGCTATTCCCATGCTGTGTGTAATTTTCTGGGTAGACTCAAAGAGGAGTGGCATGGGGAGCTCAGCTGCATTCTGCTGTATGTCCAGAAGGTGGCGGCAAAGACCATAGTTGAGTGTAGTGATTCTGTGGAATGAGGAGAACTCTAGGAATTGTGGCCCGTGGACAGCAGGGTTGAAATTGACGTAGAGTGCCCTAGACATCTGTTCTTTCCTGTGGGGTGGGGGGATCCCCCATTTGGCTTTGCAAGTGGAAGGGGTTTCTCTCTTTGCCTGGGATGACTCTACTGGGAGCTTGTGAATCCCTGTGCTCAGCTGCATTCTGCTGGGTGTCCACAAGAGGGCAGCACCAGGGCGGGACTAAGGCTCCATGGGGCAAGTGCCCTGAGGCACTGGGCTAGGAGAGTGGCGACAGTGTTTCTGGGTGTGCCCCAAGAGCATGGCCAGCCTAGCGCAGGCAGGCAGTGTCCTAAGGATGGGCCCAGACAGGAGCTGTGGGGGTCGTGTTTGCAGAAACAGGGCCTTCAGAGGATGGCAGAAAGTCCCCGGGGGCGGGCCTCAGAGCCCGTGCCCAATGAGCCTGAGGGGAGGGCCCAGTGGGTATTCATAGAGACAGCTGGCCAATCAGAGAGGAGGAACGTCACCCTCAGGGGCGTGAAGCAAGAGCTGGCCAATGAGAACAGAGGAGGAGTTGCGTGGGTGGGCCTCAGAGAGCAGCCCACCAATGAGAGCCTGGGTGCTGGCTCTGGGTGGGCGTACCCCTGGAGGTCAGCCAATCAGGGTCCAGCGGAAGTGCCTGGGGGGCGGGCCCACGGGAGGCTGTCCAATGAGCGCCTGGGGCGGGCCTCGTGGGCGGAGCCCAGGAGGCTGGCCAATCATGGGGCAAGGGCGGTGACCTTCCTGGGCGTGCCTTAGGAACTGGCCTATCAGGGGGCGCCCCTCAGACAGCAGCCCGCCAATGGGAGCCAAGAGAAGGCTGGCTGGGGGCGTGTCCCTGGGACACCAGGCCAATCAGAGTCGAGCGGAAGTGGCTGGTGGGCGGGCCTTCCGGAGGCTGCCCAATCAGCGTGCTGCAGGGCCGTGTGGGCGGTGCTCAAGGCCGCTGGCCAATCACTGACTAGGGGCCCGGACCCTCCTGGGCGTGTCCAAGCACACTGGCCAATGAGATTGCTGGTGGGGTTCTGGGCGTGGCCTAGGCCTCTGGCCTATCAGAGCCTGGCTGGCGCCCTGTGGGCGGGCCTTCTGAAGGAATCCCGCCAATGGGAGCTCAGAGCTGGCCTTAAAAGGCTGGGCGTGCTTCCAGGAAATGCGAAGCAGGGTTCAGCCCAGGGCCCTGCCTTGCAGAAGCTGTCCAGTGCGCATGTGTATAACTCCGTTTGTGCCTGTGCCTCTGTGGATTTGTGTGTGTGTGTGTGTGTTTGTGTGTGTGTGTGTGTCTGAGGGAGGGAGAGAGAGAGAGAACAACAGAATCACTGTGGCACAGGTGATTTTGTGCAAAACACTTGGCACATTCTGATTTACAGCTCAATATTGACACCAGGGCAGCTCTCCTTGGCCCTTGGTCACTTTTCTTCTTTTCAGATGTAAAGACACTGAAGAGGGAGAGGTTTTTGCCCTGAGGCTTGCACTGGGAACTAGCAGCTGCCCTGTTTGTGTTGCCAGACTAGGAAACCTGTGGTGCCTGTCCATGTGGAGAGTCTCCTGGATGAGTTCCTTCTCGAGCCTTTTTCGCTCGGTCCCGTTGGAGCTGCATATAGCTATTGATTTGGAGATTTTATTCCTTTGGACAATTCTTTTCCTGATGCAAAGTTTCTCTCCAGGTTTTAGCAATCAATTGTGTGAATGTCACATCGAATCCATTGTAGAAAATGACTACATCAGTGTCTCTCTCTCTCTTTCTCTCTCTCTCTCTCTATATATATATATATATATATATATGTATGTAACATGTAGAGGTCTGAAAATATTTTTTAGCTAGAGACCTGCACAGCTCTGGATTAGGGTAGCAATGTGGATACACCTGGCCCTTCTGAGCCACAGTCATGAGAGACATCTCACAGAGCCATATCGTATATCACTCTACAAATCTCTCTCAGCACAAACTACCACTGCCAAATCATCTACTTCCCTCTTGCTCTTTTTGTCCACCGAGTCTTATCCCAAAACTGTAAATCAAAGAAGAAATAGACATAGTGCAGTTCCCTGCACACAGGACAGGCTGAGGCTGGACCAGGGAGATGCAATACGCCAGCCTGCATCTTGGCTGGAGCATCACTATGACTACTTCGAATTTGGAGAGGCGAGGGCAGTTTTGGAGAGTGGGCTGCCGGCCAAGGGTTGCTTCTCAGAGTGGCTAAGACCTAGATGTGCTAAGTGTTACCTTTCCTCACAAACATAAAATAGCAATGCCACTTGTAAGAAGTATGCATGGGCATGGAGGGTTTGTCTTCAGTGCTCTGGCACTGATCAACACAGGGCCAGAATTTCAGTCCTTGTCTGTCTCTGTCATTCTGTCTCTCTGACTGTCTCTACGTGCCTTCTTCACTGGGCCCTTACTGGAAGTCAGTGCATGCATCGTGAACTCAGCCTTCCTGGTGTTGAAATTTTCCTTTCTTTGCCCTTTGGATTATTTAGTCTCCTGCACATGGTGTAGTACAGAGGGGAACTGCGGAGACAGCGTTGCTGCTGCAGGTTCCAGGCATATGTCCATCTCCAGCTGCAGCTGTCCAGGCCCTCTGTGCTTGACTGCCATTCTCCAGGGCCCTGAGGCTGACACTCAGCCTCAATGCAGCCCTCCTCACCTTCCTGCACAGCATCCTTGTCCTTATTCCATGAGAGCCCCGGTCAAGGGAAGTGAAACTCGATCCCCCTGGCACACACACTGTGCTTTCCCTCTATTAAGCCAAATGGAAAGGATCTGTGGTACTGATGGCCACACCAGTGTCCAGATTTCCCATGCAAAACGGAAGCTTCCAGTGTTCAGAAAGAGGGTGTTTTGATGGCTGTGAAATGTCTTTTCCAAGTGCCTCATGGTGTTTCAAATCCCTTTGAAACCTGAAGTTCTTTCTTGTATCTAGGGAATATTTTCACCACTGGCCAGAAGGTCCGCCCAACTAGGAGCACAGCTATCCAGGGGTCAGGAGGTCTTCCAGCCTGCTAGCTCCTGGAGGGATTCCTGAGTATGTCCTCAGGGCCCAAGTGTAAAAGGTGTTTCCAATTGCCTTGATTAGCAGCAGCCAGGCCCTCAGGTGAGGGGCGGGGCTGTGATCTTGACTGGAAGCCCCTAATTTGGCCAATGGAGGCATCCATCTTTTTTTGTCTGTCCATAGCAAGGGCCCGGGGAGTTTGTGCTTCCTGCAAGCAGAGCGACATTGTATGGGACACTCATGCAAGCCTACTTCTAGGAATCTCTCTGAGTGTGATGTGTGGACACCAGGACACCATGATCAGGGATGTGAGGCCACAGGAGCAATTGCCTTAGCCGGATCCAAAGGGTAGGTGTAAGGGGCCGGGTTCATCCACTATTGTTTGGTTCAACACACTTCCCATCTATGTGGAAACACAGCCCTTTCTGGGTACTTTCTGGGATTGTAATCTGCTGCCCTGAGCAGTGGACTGAGAGCCTGGAGGCTGAGTAGGCAGCCAAACGTGACTGGACAGGCTCAAGCCCCTGAATTCTGAGGGGTGCCCCAGCTTCCCCCATTGGCAGTGTTTGGATCATAGTGAGGCATGGCATTGATTCGGAACTCAGGAGAGTGAGACATGAGAGTCCCTTTGCATATGCATTCTTGCTTAGCCACAATCTGGGCTAGCTGGCTTGCCCTGACCAGATAGGTTCTCTGTACATAAGTTGCAGGAGAGGCTGGCTCCCTTGCCACCCATGCTCTGAGACTACTACAGGTGATCTCTGAGCACACACAGACACACACAAACAGACAGACACACACACACACACACACACACACACACACACACACATTACTGTCAGGTTGGTAGTAGAGCCTATGGTGAAGGCTGGGGCTGTCTGGGGTCTGTGGGCATGAGAGCTGCTGCCTTACAATCTCTACAAGCCAGGTTTGAACCTGTCATCAATGAACACAGTGTAGGAGGTTTTTGAATTCTGGTCTCTTTCCAACTCATCTATTTCTCTTCTCGCCTTCTCTATCTCTAACTCTCACATGCTCTCACACACTCTGTCTTCACTCATTAATATTTTACTTAGATTCTTATTTTACTGACAGGCCCAGATAGACAAAGAGAGTTACCAGAGCACTGCTGAGCTCTGGCTTGTTGTGTTGGCGATTTCACCTAGGCTACTGGAGCCTCAGTTTGTAAGTCTTTCTGACACAAGCCATATTCTGTCTCCTCATTTCCATGCCAGTATCACTCAGAGTTTATAATAAAGATATACATACATGGATAGATATACATATAGATTTATATATCTGTCATTTTTAGAATGTTCGACCTATGTATTTGACCTTCTTTCAGAATTACCACATTTATAACAGCCTAGTTTTTCTGAAATAATTGGCCATATAGTTGGAGCAGGATTCAATACAATTATAAATAATAGAACCTTCCAGTAGCATTTCTAATCGTGTTTCTATTAGCATCCTTATTGTAATTATCATGGCCCAGATCTTCCCTCCTTTTTCTAGCTAGTGTAAGCTTCAATACGTATGTGTTTGTTTTCTTTCTCCGGAAATCTTAATGTCCCTGGACCCTGAAGTGTTAGGGAATTTTTGAAGCAGCCCTCTGTTTCTCAGCAGATGGTTTCTATGTTTCTGCTGTCATCAGGTCTTCTTGTGGTTTTTGTCTTTATTTATTTTTATTGTTTCAAGTCCTCCTAGATCATCCCCATTTATTTGCATATTTATTGATTTAGTCAGGTATCACATGTGGCATCATTTCTTCTGCTTGAGAGATTTTCTCTTATAACTGAAGGGAACTTTAGATGCACAATACATTTCCTGGGGCAAATACTACACACATATGGTGAAGGCTTGGGTTGTCTGGGGTCTGTGGGCATTAGAGCTGCTGCGTGACAATCTCTACAACCCAGGTTTGAACCTGTCATGAATGAACACAGCCTAGGGGTTTTTTGACTTCTGGTCTATTTCCAACTCTTCTATTTCTCTTCTCGCCATCTCTGTCTCTGACTCTCACAGGCTCTCTCTCACTCTGTCTGAACTCAGGAATATTTTACTTATATCCTTATTTTATTGACAGGCCCAGATATACAAAGAGAGTGGCCAGAGCACTGCTGAGCTCTGGCTGGTTTTGTTTGTGATTTCACCTAGGCTACTGGAGCCTCTGATTGGTAAGTCTCTCTGACTTAAGCCATATTCTGTCTCCTCATATCCATGGCAGTATCTCTCAGACTTTATAATAAAGATATACATCCATATACATATATAAATATACATATATATCTCTGTCATTTTTAGAATTGTCAACCTATGTAATTGATCTTAATCAGAATTCACACATTTACAACAGGTTCCTTTTTCCCTACTAATTGGCCACATAGTTGGAGCAGGATTCAATACAATTATAAATAATAGAACCTTCCAGTAGCATTTCTAATAGCATTTCTATCAGCATCCTTATTTTAATTATCATAGTACAGAACTTGCCTCCTTTCTCTAGTGTAAGCTTCAATACATATGAGTTTCTTTTCATTCTCCCGAAATCTTAATTTCCCTGGACTCTGAAGGGTCTCGGAACTTTTGAAGCAGCCCTTGATTCACAGCAGATGGTTTCTATGTTTCTGCTGTCATCAGGTCTTCTTGTGCTTTTTGTTTTTATTTTTCATTTGTTTCAAATCCTCCTAGATAACCCCCATTTACTTGCATATTTATTTATTTATTTATTTATTTATTTGGTTCTATATTACATGAGGGGTCCATTCTTCTGCTTGATAGATTTTTCTCTTATAATTGAAGGGAAGTTTACACTCACAATACATATCCTGTCGTAAATACTACACACATATGGTGAAGGCTGGGGTTGTCTGGGGTCTGTGGACAGGAGACTGATGCCTTACAATCTCGACAACCCAGGTTTGAACCTGTCATGTATGAACACAGAGTGGGAGCTTTTGGACTTCTGGTCTCTTTCCAACTCTTCTATTTCTCTTCTTGCCTTCTCTGTCTCTGACTCTCACAGGCTCTCACTCACTCTGTCTGCACTCATTAATATTTTACTTTTATATTATTTGACTGACAGGCCCAGATATACAGAGCGAGTCACCAGGGCCCGGCTGAGCTCTGGATTGTTTTGTTGGCGATTTCACCTAGGTTTCTGGAGCCTCAGCTTTGTAAGTCTCTCTGGCACAAGCCATACTCTGTCTCCTCATAGCCATGCCAGTATCCCTCATAGTTGATAATAAAGATACACATACATATATGTACATATACATACATATATATATATATATATATATATCAGACATTTTTAGAATTGTTGACCTTTTTATTTGATCTGAATGCAGAACTACCGCATTTATAATAGCCTCCTTATTCATAAATAATTGGTCACATAGTTGGAGCAGGATTCACTACAATTATAAATTATAAACTTTCCAGGAGCATTTCCAATAGCCTTTCTATCAGTATCCTTATTGTAATTATCATAGCACAGAACTTGCCTCCATTTTCTAGTGTAAGCTTCAAATCGTATGCATTTCTTTTCATTCTCGGAATTCGTAATTTGCCTGGACCCTGTGTGTCAGGGAATTTTTGAAGCAGCCCTCTATTTCTCAGCAGACGTTTTCTATATTTCTGCTGTCATCAGGTCTTCCTGTGGTGTTTGTTTTTATTTTTTTATTTTTTTCAAATCCTCTTAGATCATTCCCATTTATTTGCATATTTATTTATTTATTTATTTCGTCCGATATCACATGAGGGGTCATTTCTTCTGCCTGATAGATTTTCTCTTATAATTGAAGGGAACTTTTGACACACAATACATTTCCTTTTGCAGATACTATACACTACTACAACTGCTACTGCACTGTTTTTGACAGTGACATCCAATGCACAATGGATTAGTATTGCATGGCTCTAGAGAATGTTCACTATTTAACCTACAATGTTTTTAACCTCACAAATATTTATTCTGTTCTTTCTTGGGGGATGAATGGTTTACAGTCAACAGTTCCATGTAATAGTGGGCACGGGGTGGGGGGTAATTTTTCCCACTACCCCTGTATTTCTGTACATCCTTTGTAACTTTCTTATTGAGGAGAAGCAAACAGTCATAAATTGAGAGAGCAGGGCCCAAGCAGGAAGAGAGACAGAGAGACATCTGCAGCTCTGATTTGTCACTAGCCCAGCTTTTCCCTAGCTGGGTAAGTGTGACCAGGGGCTCAAAACAGGGTCCTGGGATTCCACATAGTTCCCTGGCAGCTCCACCAGCTGTCCCTCCAACCCATGCTCCCTTCGTTGTCCATGTAACTATCGATCTGCTCTAGGCATTTCTCACCTTCATATGCCAGAAACTTAACACTTCTCCCTTCCACCCATGAAACTTTGACCTTTTGCTAGGGTGCAAAACAGCAACTCCAATCCAAGTTATTTTCGGGACAAGTGTGTACGTCTCTGTGGGAAGGTGTGTGTGTGTGTGTGTGTGTGTGTGTGTGTGTGTGTAAGTGTGCATAAGTGTGTTTCAGTTAAGATTACCGCTGTTGTTTCTTTATTCCTGACACAGGGACTTAGGAACTGGGTTGTGTTATGACAAAGGAAGTTTCCACTGCACAAGTGGTTTTTCAAGTATGAATTGGCACATTGGATTGTGGACTCTGTTGTGCATTCTCCCAGGTGGTCCTCAGATGGGTTCTTTCCTTTGCTATTCCCATGCTGTGTGTAATTTTCTGGGTAGACTCAAAGAGGAGTGGCATGGGGAGCTCAGCTGCATTCTGCTGTATGTCCAGAAGGTGGCGGCAAAGACCATAGTTGAGTGTAGTGATTCTGTGGAATGAGGAGAACTCTAGGAATTGTGGCCCGTGGACAGCAGGGTTGAAATTGACGTAGAGTGCCCTAGACATCTGTTCTTTCCTGTGGGGTGGGGGGATCCCCCATTTGGCTTTGCAAGTGGAAGGGGTTTCTCTCTTTGCCTGGGATGACTCTACTGGGAGCTTGTGAATCCCTGTGCTCAGCTGCATTCTGCTGGGTGTCCACAAGAGGGCAGCACCAGGGCGGGACTAAGGCTCCATGGGGCAAGTGCCCTGAGGCACTGGGCTAGGAGAGTGGCGACAGTGTTTCTGGGTGTGCCCCAAGAGCATGGCCAGCCTAGCGCAGGCAGGCAGTGTCCTAAGGATGGGCCCAGACAGGAGCTGTGGGGGTCGTGTTTGCAGAAACAGGGCCTTCAGAGGATGGCAGAAAGTCCCCGGGGGCGGGCCTCAGAGCCCGTGCCCAATGAGCCTGAGGGGAGGGCCCAGTGGGTATTCATAGAGACAGCTGGCCAATCAGAGAGGAGGAACGTCACCCTCAGGGGCGTGAAGCAAGAGCTGGCCAATGAGAACAGAGGAGGAGTTGCGTGGGTGGGCCTCAGAGAGCAGCCCACCAATGAGAGCCTGGGTGCTGGCTCTGGGTGGGCGTACCCCTGGAGGTCAGCCAATCAGGGTCCAGCGGAAGTGCCTGGGGGGCGGGCCCACGGGAGGCTGTCCAATGAGCGCCTGGGGCGGGCCTCGTGGGCGGAGCCCAGGAGGCTGGCCAATCATGGGGCAAGGGCGGTGACCTTCCTGGGCGTGCCTTAGGAACTGGCCTATCAGGGGGCGCCCCTCAGACAGCAGCCCGCCAATGGCAGCCAAGAGAAGGCTGGCTGGGGGCGTGTCCCTGGGACACCAGGCCAATCAGAGTCGAGCGGAAGTGGCTGGTGGGCGGGCCTTCCGGAGGCTGCCCAATCAGCGTGCTGCAGGGCCGTGTGGGCGGTGCTCAAGGCCGCTGGCCAATCACTGACTAGGGGCCCGGACCCTCCTGGGCGTGTCCAAGCACACTGGCCAATGAGATTGCTGGTGGGGTTCTGGGCGTGGCCTAGGCCTCTGGCCTATCAGAGCCTGGCTGGCGCCCTGTGGGCGGGCCTTCTGAAGGAATCCCGCCAATGGGAGCTCAGAGCTGGCCTTAAAAGGCTGGGCGTGCTTCCAGGAAATGCGAAGCAGGGTTCAGCCCAGGGCCCTGCCTTGCAGAAGCTGTCCAGTGCGCATGTGTATAACTCCGTTTGTGCCTGTGCCTCTGTGGATTTGTGTGTGTGTGTGTGTGTTTGTGTGTGTGTGTGTGTCTGAGGGAGGGAGAGAGAGAGAGAACAACAGAATCACTGTGGCACAGGTGATTTTGTGCAAAACACTTGGCACATTCTGATTTACAGCTCAATATTGACACCAGGGCAGCTCTCCTTGACCCTTGGTCACTTTTCTTCTTTTCAGATGTAAAGACACTGAAGAGGGAGAGGTTTTTGCCCTGAGGCTTGCACTGGGAACTAGCAGCTGCCCTGTTTGTGTTGCCAGACTAGGAAACCTGTGGTGCCTGTCCATGTGGAGAGTCTCCTGGATGAGTTCCTTCTCGAGCCTTTTTCGCTCAGTCCCGTTGGAGCTGCATATAGCTATTGATTTGGAGATTTTATTCCTTTGGACAATTCTTTTCCTGATGCAAAGTTTCTCTCCAGGTTTTAGCAATCAATTGTGTGAATGTCACATCGAATCCATTGTAGAAAATGACTACATCAGTGTCTCTCTCTCTCTTTCTCTCTCTCTCTCTCTCTCTCTATATATATATATATATATATATATATATATATATATATATGTATGTAACATGTAGAGGTCTGAAAATATTTTTTAGCTAGAGACCTGCACAGCTCTGGATTAGGGTAGCAATGTGGATACACCTGGCCCTTCTGAGCCACAGTCATGAGAGACATCTCACAGAGCCATATCGTATATCACTCTACAAATCTCTCTCAGCACAAACTACCACTGCCAAATCATCTACTTCCCTCTTGCTCTTTTTGTCCACCGAGTCTTAGCCCAAAACTGTAAATCAAAGAAGAAATAGACATAGTGCAGTTCCCTGCACACAGGACAGGCTGAGGCTGGACCAGGGAGATGCAATACGCCAGCCTGCATCTTGGCTGGAGCATCACTATGACTACTTCGAATTTGGAGAGGCGAGGGCAGTTTTGGAGAGTGGGCTGCCGGCCAAGGGTTGCTTCTCAGAGTGGCTAAGACCTAGATGTGCTAAGTGTTACCTTTCCTCACAAACATAAAATAGCAATGCCACTTGTAAGAAGTATGCATGGGCATGGAGGGTTTGTCTTCAGTGCTCTGGCACTGATCAACACAGGGCCAGAATTTCAGTCCTTGTCTGTCTCTGTCATTCTGTCTCTCTGACTGTCTCTACGTGCCTTCTTCACTGGGCCCTTACTGGAAGTCAGTGCATGCATCGTGAACTCAGCCTTCCTGGTGTTGAAATTTTCCTTTCTTTGCCCTTTGGATTATTTAGTCTCCTGCACATGGTGTAGTACAGAGGGGAACTGCGGAGACAGCGTTGCTGCTGCAGGTTCCAGGCATATGTCCATCTCCAGCTGCAGCTGTCCAGGCCCTCTGTGCTTGACTGCCATTCTCCAGGGCCCTGAGGCTGACACTCAGCCTCAATGCAGCCCTCCTCACCTTCCTGCACAGCATCCTTGTCCTTATTCCATGAGAGCCCCGGTCAAGGGAAGTGAAACTCGATCCCCCTGGCACACACACTGTGCTTTCCCTCTATTAAGCCAAATGGAAAGGATCTGTGGTACTGATGGCCACACCAGTGTCCAGATTTCCCATGCAAAACGGAAGCTTCCAGTGTTCAGAAAGAGGGTGTTTTGATGGCTGTGAAATGTCTTTTCCAAGTGCCTCATGGTGTTTCAAATCCCTTTGAAACCTGAAGTTCTTTCTTGTATCTAGGTAATATTTTCACCACTGGCCAGAAGGTCCGCCCAACTAGGAGCACAGCTATCCAGGGGTCAGGAGGTCTTCCAGCCTGCTAGCTCCTGGAGGGATTCCTGAGTATGTCCTCAGGGCCCAAGTGTAAAAGGTGTTTCCAATTGCCTTGATTAGCAGCAGCCAGGCCCTCAGGTGAGGGGCGGGGCTGTGATCTTGACTGGAAGCCCCTAATTTGGCCAATGGAGGCATCCATCTTTTTTTGTCTGTCCATAGCAAGGGCCCGGGGAGTTTGTGCTTCCTGCAAGCAGAGCGACATTGTATGGGACACTCATGCAAGCCTACTTCTAGGAATCTCTCTGAGTGTGATGTGTGGACACCAGGACACCATGATCAGGGATGTGAGGCCACAGGAGCAATTGCCTTAGCCGGATCCAAAGGGTAGGTGTAAGGGGCCGGGTTCATCCACTATTGTTTGGTTCAACACACTTCCCATCTATGTGGAAACACAGCCCTTTCTGGGTACTTTCTGGGATTGTAATCTGCTGCCCTGAGCAGTGGACTGAGAGCCTGGAGGCTGAGTAGGCAGCCAAACGTGACTGGACAGGCTCAAGCCCCTGAATTCTGAGGGGTGCCCCAGCTTCCCCCATTGGCAGTGTTTGGATCATAGTGAGGCATGGCATTGATTCGGAACTCAGGAGAGTGAGACATGAGAGTCCCTTTGCATATGCATTCTTGCTTAGCCACAATCTGGGCTAGCTGGCTTGCCCTGACCAGATAGGTTCTCTGTACATAAGTTGCAGGAGAGGCTGGCTCCCTTGCCACCCATGCTCTGAGACTACTACAGGTGATCTCTGAGCACACACAGACACACACAAACAGACACACACACACACACACACACACACACACATTACTGTCAGGTTGGTAGTAGAGCCTATGGTGAAGGCTGGGGCTGTCTGGGGTCTGTGGGCATGAGAGCTGCTGCCTTACAATCTCTACAAGCCAGGTTTGAACCTGTCATCAATGAACACAGTGTAGGAGGTTTTTGAATTCTGGTCTCTTTCCAACTCATCTATTTCTCTTCTCGCCTTCTCTATCTCTAACTCTCACATGCTCTCACACACTCTGTCTTCACTCATTAATATTTTACTTAGATTCTTATTTTACTGACAGGCCCAGATAGACAAAGAGAGTTACCAGAGCACTGCTGAGCTCTGGCTTGTTGTGTTGGCGATTTCACCTAGGCTACTGGAGCCTCAGTTTGTAAGTCTTTCTGACACAAGCCATATTCTGTCTCCTCATTTCCATGCCAGTATCACTCAGAGTTTATAATAAAGATATACATACATGTATATATATACATATAGATTTATATATCTGTCATTTTTAGAATGTTCGACCTATGTATTTGACCTTCTTTCAGAATTACCACATTTATAACAGCCTAGTTTTTCTGAAATAATTGGCCATATAGTTGGAGCAGGATTCAATACAATTATAAATAATAGAACCTTCCAGTAGCATTTCTAATCGTGTTTCTATTAGCATCCTTATTGTAATTATCATGGCCCAGATCTTCCCTCCTTTTTCTAGCTAGTGTAAGCTTCAATACGTATGTGTTTGTTTTCTTTCTCCGGAAATCTTAATGTCCCTGGACCCTGAAGTGTTAGGGAATTTTTGAAGCAGCCCTCTGTTTCTCAGCAGATGGTTTCTATGTTTCTGCTGTCATCAGGTCTTCTTGTGGTTTTTGTCTTTATTTATTTTTATTGTTTCAAGTCCTCCTAGATCATCCCCATTTATTTGCATATTTATTGATTTAGTCAGGTATCACATGTGGCATCATTTCTTCTGCTTGAGAGATTTTCTCTTATAACTGAAGGGAACTTTTGATGCACAATACATTTCCTGGGGCAAATACTACACACATATGGTGAAGGCTTGGGTTGTCTGGGGTCTGTGGGCATTAGAGCTGCTGCGTGACAATCTCTACAACCCAGGTTTGAACCTGTCATGAATGAACACAGCCTAGGGGTTTTTTGACTTCTGGTCTATTTCCAACTCTTCTATTTCTCTTCTCGCCATCTCTGTCTCTGACTCTCACAGGCTCTCTCTCACTCTGTCTGAACTCAGGAATATTTTACTTATATCCTTATTTTATTGACAGGCCCAGATATACAAAGAGAGTGGCCAGAGCACTGCTGAGCTCTGGCTGGTTTTGTTTGTGATTTCACCTAGGCTACTGGAGCCTCTGATTGGTAAGTCTCTCTGACTTAAGCCATATTCTGTCTCCTCATATCCATGGCAGTATCTCTCAGACTTTATAATAAAGATATACATCCATATACATATATAAATATACATATATATCTCTGTCATTTTTAGAATTGTCAACCTATGTAATTGATCTTAATCAGAATTCACACATTTACAACAGGTTCCTTTTTCCCTACTAATTGGCCACATAGTTGGAGCAGGATTCAATACAATTATAAATAATAGAACCTTCCAGTAGCATTTCTAATAGCATTTCTATCAGCATCCTTATTTTAATTATCATAGTACAGAACTTGCCTCCTTTCTCTAGTGTAAGCTTCAATACATATGAGTTTCTTTTCATTCTCCCGAAATCTTAATTTCCCTGGACTCTGAAGGGTCTCGGAACTTTTGAAGCAGCCCTTGATTCACAGCAGATGGTTTCTATGTTTCTGCTGTCATCAGGTCTTCTTGTGCTTTTTGTTTTTATTTTTCATTTGTTTCAAATCCTCCTAGATAACCCCCATTTACTTGCATATTTATTTATTTATTTATTTATTTATTTGGTTCTATATTACATGAGGGGTCCATTCTTCTGCTTGATAGATTTTTCTCTTATAATTGAAGGGAAGTTTACACTCACAATACATATCCTGTCGTAAATACTACACACATATGGTGAAGGCTGGGGTTGTCTGGGGTCTGTGGACAGGAGACTGATGCCTTACAATCTCGACAACCCAGGTTTGAACCTGTCATGTATGAACACAGAGTGGGAGCTTTTGGACTTCTGGTCTCTTTCCAACTCTTCTATTTCTCTTCTTGCCTTCTCTGTCTCTGACTCTCACAGGCTCTCACTCACTCTGTCTGCACTCATTAATATTTTACTTTTATATTATTTGACTGACAGGCCCAGATATACAGAGCGAGTCACCAGGGCCCGGCTGAGCTCTGGATTGTTTTGTTGGCGATTTCACCTAGGTTTCTGGAGCCTCAGCTTTGTAAGTCTCTCTGGCACAAGCCATACTCTGTCTCCTCATAGCCATGCCAGTATCCCTCATAGTTGATAATAAAGATACACATACATATATGTACATATACATACATATATATATATATATATATCAGACATTTTTAGAATTGTTGACCTTTTTATTTGATCTGAATGCAGAATTACCGCATTTATAATAGCCTCCTTATTCATAAATAATTGGTCACATAGTTGGAGCAGGATTCACTACAATTATAAATTATAAACTTTCCAGGAGCATTTCCAATAGCCTTTCTATCAGTATCCTTATTGTAATTATCATAGCACAGAACTTGCCTCCATTTTCTAGTGTAAGCTTCAAATCGTATGCATTTCTTTTCATTCTCGGAATTCGTAATTTGCCTGGACCCTGTGTGTCAGGGAATTTTTGAAGCAGCCCTCTATTTCTCAGCAGACGTTTTCTATATTTCTGCTGTCATCAGGTCTTCCTGTGGTGTTTGTTTTTATTTTTTTATTTTTTTCAAATCCTCTTAGATCATTCCCATTTATTTGCATATTTATTTATTTATTTATTTCGTCCGATATCACATGAGGGGTCATTTCTTCTGCCTGATAGATTTTCTCTTATAATTGAAGGGAACTTTTGACACACAATACATTTCCTTTTGCAGATACTATACACTACTACAACTGCTACTGCACTGTTTTTGACAGTGACATCCAATGCACAATGGATTAGTATTGCATGGCTCTAGAGAATGTTCACTATTTAACCTACAATGTTTTTAACCTCACAAATATTTATTCTGTTCTTTCTTGGGGGATGAATGGTTTACAGTCAACAGTTCCATGTAATAGTGGGCACGGGGTGGGGGGTAATTTTTCCCACTACCCCTGTATTTCTGTACATCCTTTGTAACTTTCTTATTGAGGAGAAGCAAACAGTCATAAATTGAGAGAGCAGGGCCCAAGCAGGAAGAGAGACAGAGAGACATCTGCAGCTCTGATTTGTCACTAGCCCAGCTTTTCCCTAGCTGGGTAAGTGTGACCAGGGGCTCAAAACAGGGTCCTGGGATTCCACATAGTTCCCTGGCAGCTCCACCAGCTGTCCCTCCAACCCATGCTCCCTTCGTTGTCCATGTAACTATCGATCTGCTCTAGGCATTTCTCACCTTCATATGCCAGAAACTTAACACTTCTCCCTTCCACCCATGAAACTTTGACCTTTTGCTAGGGTGCAAAACAGCAACTCCAATCCAAGTTATTTTCGGGACAAGTGTGTACGTCTCTGTGGGAAGGTGTGTGTGTGTGTGTGTGTGTGTGTGTGTAAGTGTGCATAAGTGTGTTTCAGTTAAGATTACCGCTGTTGTTTCTTTATTCCTGACACAGGGACTTAGGAACTGGGTTGTGTTATGACAAAGGAAGTTTCCACTGCACAAGTGGTTTTTCAAGTATGAATTGGCACATTGGATCGTGGACTCTGTTGTGCATTCTCCCAGGTGGTCCTCAGATGGGTTCTTTCCTTTGCTATTCCCATGCTGTGTGTAATTTTCTGGGTAGACTCAAAGAGGAGTGGCATGGGGAGCTCAGCTGCATTCTGCTGTATGTCCACAAGGTGGCGGCAAAGACCATAGTTGAGTGTAGTGATTCTGTGGAATGAGGAGAACTCTAGGAATTGTGGCCCGTGGACAGCAGGGTTGAAATTGACGTAGAGTGCCCTAGACATCTGTTCTTTCCTGTGGGGTGGGGGGATCCCCCATTTGGCTTTGCAAGTGGAAGGGGTTTCTCTCTTTGCCTGGGATGACTCTACTGGGAGCTTGTGAATCCCTGTGCTCAGCTGCATTCTGCTGGGTGTCCACAAGAGAGCAGCACCAGGGCGGGACTAAGGCTCCATGGGGCAAGTGCCCTGAGGCACTGGGCTAGGAGAGTGGCGACAGTGTTTCTGGGTGTGCCCCAAGAGCATGGCCAGCCTAGCGCAGGCAGGCAGTGTCCTAAGGATGGGCCCAGACAGGAGCTGTGGGGGTCGTGTTTGCAGAAACAGGGCCTTCAGAGGATGGCAGAAAGTCCCCGGGGGCGGGCCTCAGAGCCCGTGCCCAATGAGCCTGAGGGGAGGGCCCAGTGGGTATTCATAGAGACAGCTGGCCAATCAGAGAGGAGGAACGTCACCCTCAGGGGCGTGAAGCAAGAGCTGGCCAATGAGAACAGAGGAGGAGTTGCGTGGGTGGGCCTCAGAGAGCAGCCCACCAATGAGAGCCTGGGTGCTGGCTCTGGGTGGGCGTACCCCTGGAGGTCAGCCAATCAGGGTCCAGCGGAAGTGCCTGGGGGGCGGGCCCACGGGAGGCTGTCCAATGAGCGCCTGGGGCGGGCCTCGTGGGCGGAGCCCAGGAGGCTGGCCAATCATGGGGCAAGGGCGGTGACCTTCCTGGGCGTGCCTTAGGAACTGGCCTATCAGGGGGCGCCCCTCAGACAGCAGCCCGCCAATGGCAGCCAAGAGAAGGCTGGCTGGGGGCGTGTCCCTGGGACACCAGGCCAATCAGAGTCGAGCGGAAGTGGCTGGTGGGCGGGCCTTCCGGAGGCTGCCCAATCAGCGTGCTGCAGGGCCGTGTGGGCGGTGCTCAAGGCCGCTGGCCAATCACTGACTAGGGGCCCGGACCCTCCTGGGCGTGTCCAAGCACACTGGCCAATGAGATTGCTGGTGGGGTTCTGGGCGTGGCCTAGGCCTCTGGCCTATCAGAGCCTGGCTGGCGCCCTGTGGGCGGGCCTTCTGAAGGAATCCCGCCAATGGGAGCTCAGAGCTGGCCTTAAAAGGCTGGGCGTGCTTCCAGGAAATGCGAAGCAGGGTTCAGCCCAGGGCCCTGCCTTGCAGAAGCTGTCCAGTGCGCATGTGTATAACTCCGTTTGTGCCTGTGCCTCTGTGGATTTGTGTGTGTGTGTGTGTGTGTGTGTGTTTGTGTGTGTGTGTGTGTCTGAGGGAGGGAGAGAGAGAGAGAACAACAGAATCACTGTGGCACAGGTGATTTTGTGCAAAACACTTGGCACATTCTGATTTACAGCTCAATATTGACACCAGGGCAGCTCTCCTTGACCCTTGGTCACTTTTCTTCTTTTCAGATGTAAAGACACTGAAGAGGGAGAGGTTTTTGCCCTGAGGCTTGCACTGGGAACTAGCAGCTGCCCTGTTTGTGTTGCCAGACTAGGAAACCTGTGGTGCCTGTCCATGTGGAGAGTCTCCTGGATGAGTTCCTTCTCGAGCCTTTTTCGCTCAGTCCCGTTGGAGCTGCATATAGCTATTGATTTGGAGATTTTATTCCTTTGGACAATTCTTTTCCTGATGCAAAGTTTCTCTCCAGGTTTTAGCAATCAATTGTGTGAATGTCACATCGAATCCATTGTAGAAAATGACTACATCAGTGTCTCTCTCTCTCTTTCTCTCTCTCTCTCTCTCTCTCTCTATATATATATATATATATATATATATGTATGTAACATGTAGAGGTCTGAAAATATTTTTTAGCTAGAGACCTGCACAGCTCTGGATTAGGGTAGCAATGTGGATACACCTGGCCCTTCTGAGCCACAGTCATGAGAGACATCTCACAGAGCCATATCGTATATCACTCTACAAATCTCTCTCAGCACAAACTACCACTGCCAAATCATCTACTTCCCTCTTGCTCTTTTTGTCCACCGAGTCTTATCCCAAAACTGTAAATCAAAGAAGAAATAGACATAGTGCAGTTCCCT
This sequence comes from Erinaceus europaeus, assembly GCF_950295315.1. Classification (NCBI taxonomy): domain Eukaryota; kingdom Metazoa; phylum Chordata; class Mammalia; order Eulipotyphla; family Erinaceidae; genus Erinaceus; species Erinaceus europaeus. The sequence continues at coordinate 89,395,338 of NC_080176.1, forward strand.
GCACACAGGACAGGCTGAGGCTGGACCAGGGAGATGCAATACGCCAGCCTGCATCTTGGCTGGAGCATCACTATGACTACTTCGAATTTGGAGAGGCGAGGGCAGTTTTGGAGAGTGGGCTGCCGGCTAAGGGTTGCTTCTCAGAGTGGCTAAGACCTAGATGTGCTAAGTGTTACCTTTCCTCACAAACATAAAATAGCAATGCCACTTGTAAGAAGTATGCATGGGCATGGAGGGTTTGTCTTCAGTGCTCTGGCACTGATCAACACAGGGCCAGAATTTCAGTCCTTGTCTGTCTCTGTCATTCTGTCTCTCTGACTGTCTCTACGTGCCTTCTTCACTGGGCCCTTACTGGAAGTCAGTGCATGCATCGTGAACTCAGCCTTCCTGGTGTTGAAATTTTCCTTTCTTTGCCCTTTGGATTATTTAGTCTCCTGCACATGGTGTAGTACAGAGGGGAACTGCGGAGACAGCGTTGCTGCTGCAGGTTCCAGGCATATGTCCATCTCCAGCTGCAGCTGTCCAGGCCCTCTGTGCTTGACTGCCATTCTCCAGGGCCCTGAGGCTGACACTCAGCCTCAATGCAGCCCTCCTCACCTTCCTGCACAGCATCCTTGTCCTTATTCCATGAGAGCCCCGGTCAAGGGAAGTGAAACTCGATCCCCCTGGCACACACACTGTGCTTTCCCTCTATTAAGCCAAATGGAAAGGATCTGTGGTACTGATGGCCACACCAGTGTCCAGATTTCCCATGCAAAACGGAAGCTTCCAGTGTTCAGAAAGAGGGTGTTTTGATGGCTGTGAAATGTCTTTTCCAAGTGCCTCATGGTGTTTCAAATCCCTTTGAAACCTGAAGTTCTTTCTTGTATCTAGGGAATATTTTCACCACTGGCCAGAAGGTCCGCCCAACTAGGAGCACAGCTATCCAGGGGTCAGGAGGTCTTCCAGCCTGCTAGCTCCTGGAGGGATTCCTGAGTATGTCCTCAGGGCCCAAGTGTAAAAGGTGTTTCCAATTGCCTTGATTAGCAGCAGCCAGGCCCTCAGGTGAGGGGCGGGGCTGTGATCTTGACTGGAAGCCCCTAATTTGGCCAATGGAGGCATCCATCTTTTTTTGTCTGTCCATAGCAAGGGCCCGGGGAGTTTGTGCTTCCTGCAAGCAGAGCGACATTGTATGGGACACTCATGCAAGCCTACTTCTAGGAATCTCTCTGAGTGTGATGTGTGGACACCAGGACACCGTGATCAGGGATGTGAGGCCACAGGAGCAATTGCCTTAGCCGGATCCAAAGGGTAGGTGTAAGGGGCCGGGTTCATCCACTATTGTTTGGTTCAACACACTTCCCATCTATGTGGAAACACAGCCCTTTCTGGGTACTTTCTGGGATTGTAATCTGCTGCCCTGAGCAGTGGACTGAGAGCCTGGAGGCTGAGTAGGCAGCCAAACGTGACTGGACAGGCTCAAGCCCCTGAATTCTGAGGGGTGCCCCAGCTTCCCCCATTGGCAGTGTTTGGATCATAGTGAGGCATGGCATTGATTCGGAACTCAGGAGAGTGAGACATGAGAGTCCCTTTGCATATGCATTCTTGCTTAGCCACAATCTGGGCTAGCTGGCTTGCCCTGACCAGATAGGTTCTCTGTACATAAGTTGCAGGAGAGGCTGGCTCCCTTGCCACCCATGCTCTGAGACTACTACAGGTGATCTCTGAGCACACACAGACACACACAAACAGACAGACACACACACACACACACACACACACACACACATTACTGTCAGGTTGGTAGTAGAGCCTATGGTGAAGGCTGGGGCTGTCTGGGGTCTGTGGGCATGAGAGCTGCTGCCTTACAATCTCTACAAGCCAGGTTTGAACCTGTCATCAATGAACACAGTGTAGGAGGTTTTTGAATTCTGGTCTCTTTCCAACTCATCTATTTCTCTTCTCGCCTTCTCTATCTCTAACTCTCACATGCTCTCACACACTCTGTCTTCACTCATTAATATTTTACTTAGATTCTTATTTTACTGACAGGCCCAGATAGACAAAGAGAGTTACCAGAGCACTGCTGAGCTCTGGCTTGTTGTGTTGGCGATTTCACCTAGGCTACTGGAGCCTCAGTTTGTAAGTCTTTCTGACACAAGCCATATTCTGTCTCCTCATTTCCATGCCAGTATCACTCAGAGTTTATAATAAAGATATACATACATGTATATATATACATATAGATTTATATATCTGTCATTTTTAGAATGTTCGACCTATGTATTTGACCTTCTTTCAGAATTACCACATTTATAACAGCCTAGTTTTTCTGAAATAATTGTCCATATAGTTGGAGCAGGATTCAATACAATTATAAATAATAGAACCTTCCAGTAGCATTTCTAATCGTGTTTCTATTAGCATCCTTATTGTAATTATCATGGCCCAGATCTTCCCTCCTTTTTCTAGCTAGTGTAAGCTTCAATGCGTATGTGTTTGTTTTCTTTCTCCGGAAATCTTAATGTCCCTGGACCCTGAAGTGTTAGGGAATTTTTGAAGCAGCCCTCTGTTTCTCAGCAGATGGTTTCTATGTTTCTGCTGTCATCAGGTCTTCTTGTGGTTTTTGTCTTTATTTATTTTTATTGTTTCAAGTCCTCCTAGATCATCCCCATTTATTTGCATATTTATTGATTTAGTCAGGTATCACATGTGGCATCATTTCTTCTGCTTGAGAGATTTTCTCTTATAACTGAAGGGAACTTTGGATGCACAATACATTTCCTGGGGCAAATACTACACACATATGGTGAAGGCTTGGGTTGTCTGGGGTCTGTGGGCATTAGAGCTGCTGCGTGACAATCTCTACAACCCAGGTTTGAACCTGTCATGAATGAACACAGCCTAGGGGTTTTTTGACTTCTGGTCTATTTCCAACTCTTCTATTTCTCTTCTCGCCATCTCTGTCTCTGACTCTCACAGGCTCTCTCTCACTCTGTCTGAACTCAGGAATATTTTACTTATATCCTTATTTTATTGACAGGCCCAGATATACAAAGAGAGTGGCCAGAGCACTGCTGAGCTCTGGCTGGTTTTGTTTGTGATTTCACCTAGGCTACTGGAGCCTCTGATTGGTAAGTCTCTCTGACTTAAGCCATATTCTGTCTCCTCATATCCATGGCAGTATCTCTCAGACTTTATAATAAAGATATACATCCATATACATATATAAATATACATATATATCTCTGTCATTTTTAGAATTGTCAACCTATGTAATTGATCTTAATCAGAATTCACACATTTACAACAGGTTCCTTTTTCCCTACTAATTGGCCACATAGTTGGAGCAGGATTCAATACAATTATAAATAATAGAACCTTCCAGTAGCATTTCTAATAGCATTTCTATCAGCATCCTTATTTTAATTATCATAGTACAGAACTTGCCTCCTTTCTCTAGTGTAAGCTTCAATACATATGAGTTTCTTTTCATTCTCCCGAAATCTTAATTTCCCTGGACTCTGAAGGGTCTCGGAACTTTTGAAGCAGCCCTTGATTCACAGCAGATGGTTTCTATGTTTCTGCTGTCATCAGGTCTTCTTGTGCTTTTTGTTTTTATTTTTCATTTGTTTCAAATCCTCCTAGATAACCCCCATTTACTTGCATATTTATTTATTTATTTGGTTCTATATTACATGAGGGGTCCATTCTTCTGCTTGATAGATTTTTCTCTTATAATTGAAGGGAAGTTTACACTCACAATACATATCCTGTCGTAAATACTACACACATATGGTGAAGGCTGGGGTTGTCTGGGGTCTGTGGACAGGAGACTGATGCCTTACAATCTCGACAACCCAGGTTTGAACCTGTCATGTATGAACACAGAGTGGGAGCTTTTGGACTTCTGGTCTCTTTCCAACTCTTCTATTTCTCTTCTTGCCTTCTCTGTCTCTGACTCTCACAGGCTCTCACTCACTCTGTCTGCACTCATTAATATTTTACTTTTATATTATTTGACTGACAGGCCCAGATATACAGAGCGAGTCACCAGGGCCCGGCTGAGCTCTGGATTGTTTTGTTGGCGATTTCACCTAGGTTTCTGGAGCCTCAGCTTTGTAAGTCTCTCTGGCACAAGCCATACTCTGTCTCCTCATAGCCATGCCAGTATCCCTCATAGTTGATAATAAAGATACACATACATATATGTACATATACATACATATATATATATATATATATATATATATCAGACATTTTTAGAATTGTTGACCTTTTTATTTGATCTGAATGCAGAACTACCGCATTTATAATAGCCTCCTTATTCATAAATAATTGGTCACATAGTTGGAGCAGGATTCACTACAATTATAAATTATAAACTTTCCAGGAGCATTTCCAATAGCCTTTCTATCAGTATCCTTATTGTAATTATCATAGCACAGAACTTGCCTCCATTTTCTAGTGTAAGCTTCAAATCGTATGCATTTCTTTTCATTCTCGGAATTCGTAATTTGCCTGGACCCTGTGTGTCAGGGAATTTTTGAAGCAGCCCTCTATTTCTCAGCAGACGTTTTCTATATTTCTGCTGTCATCAGGTCTTCCTGTGGTGTTTGTTTTTATTTTTTTATTTTTTTCAAATCCTCTTAGATCATTCCCATTTATTTGCATATTTATTTATTTATTTATTTCGTCCGATATCACATGAGGGGTCATTTCTTCTGCCTGATAGATTTTCTCTTATAATTGAAGGGAACTTTTGACACACAATACATTTCCTTTTGCAGATACTATACACTACTACAACTGCTACTGCACTGTTTTTGACAGTGACATCCAATGCACAATGGATTAGTATTGCATGGCTCTAGAGAATGTTCACTATTTAACCTACAATGTTTTTAACCTCACAAATATTTATTCTGTTCTTTCTTGGGGGATGAATGGTTTACAGTCAACAGTTCCATGTAATAGTGGGCACGGGGTGGGGGGTAATTTTTCCCACTACCCCTGTATTTCTGTACATCCTTTGTAACTTTCTTATTGAGGAGAAGCAAACAGTCATAAATTGAGAGAGCAGGGCCCAAGCAGGAAGAGAGACAGAGAGACATCTGCAGCTCTGATTTGTCACTAGCCCAGCTTTTCCCTAGCTGGGTAAGTGTGACCAGGGGCTCAAAACAGGGTCCTGGGATTCCACATAGTTCCCTGGCAGCTCCACCAGCTGTCCCTCCAACCCATGCTCCCTTCGTTGTCCATGTAACTATCGATCTGCTCTAGGCATTTCTCACCTTCATATGCCAGAAACTTAACACTTCTCCCTTCCACCCATGAAACTTTGACCTTTTGCTAGGGTGCAAAACAGCAACTCCAATCCAAGTTATTTTCGGGACAAGTGTGTACGTCTCTGTGGGAAGGTGTGTGTGTGTGTGTGTGTGTGTGTGTAAGTGTGTGTGTGTAAGTGTGCATAAGTGTGTTTCAGTTAAGATTACCGCTGCTGTTTCTTTATTCCTGACACAGGGACTTAGGAACTGGGTTGTGTTATGACAAAGGAAGTTTCCACTGCACAAGTGGTTTTTCAAGTATGAATTGGCACATTGGATCGTGGACTCTGTTGTGCATTCTCCCAGGTGGTCCTCAGATGGGTTCTTTCCTTTGCTATTCCCATGCTGTGTGTAATTTTCTGGGTAGACTCAAAGAGGAGTGGCATGGGGAGCTCAGCTGCATTCTGCTGTATGTCCACAAGGTGGCGGCAAAGACCATAGTTGAGTGTAGTGATTCTGTGGAATGAGGAGAACTCTAGGAATTGTGGCCCGTGGACAGCAGGGTTGAAATTGACGTAGAGTGCCCTAGACATCTGTTCTTTCCTGTGGGGTGGGGGGATCCCCCATTTGGCTTTGCAAGTGGAAGGGGTTTCTCTCTTTGCCTGGGATGACTCTACTGGGAGCTTGTGAATCCCTGTGCTCAGCTGCATTCTGCTGGGTGTCCACAAGAGGGCAGCACCAGGGCGGGACTAAGGCTCCATGGGGCAAGTGCCCTGAGGCACTGGGCTAGGAGAGTGGCGACAGTGTTTCTGGGTGTGCCCCAAGAGCATGGCCAGCCTAGCGCAGGCAGGCAGTGTCCTAAGGATGGGCCCAGACAGGAGCTGTGGGGGTCGTGTTTGCAGAAACAGGGCCTTCAGAGGATGGCAGAAAGTCCCCGGGGGCGGGCCTCAGAGCCCGTGCCCAATGAGCCTGAGGGGAGGGCCCAGTGGGTATTCATAGAGACAGCTGGCCAATCAGAGAGGAGGAACGTCACCCTCAGGGGCGTGAAGCAAGAGCTGGCCAATGAGAACAGAGGAGGAGTTGCGTGGGTGGGCCTCAGAGAGCAGCCCACCAATGAGAGCCTGGGTGCTGGCTCTGGGTGGGCGTACCCCTGGAGGTCAGCCAATCAGGGTCCAGCGGAAGTGCCTGGGGGGCGGGCCCACAGGAGGCTGTCCAATGAGCGCCTGGGGCGGGCCTCGTGGGCGGAGCCCAGGAGGCTGGCCAATCATGGGGCAAGGGCGGTGACCTTCCTGGGCGTGCCTTAGGAACTGGCCTATCAGGGGGCGCCCCTCAGACAGCAGCCCGCCAATGGGAGCCAAGAGAAGGCTGGCTGGGGGCGTGTCCCTGGGACACCAGGCCAATCAGAGTCGAGCGGAAGTGGCTGGTGGGCGGGCCTTCCGGAGGCTGCCCAATCAGCGTGCTGCAGGGCCGTGTGGGCGGTGCTCAAGGCCACTGGCCAATCACTGACTAGGGGCCCGGACCCTCCTGGGCGTGTCCAAGCACACTGGCCAATGAGATTGCTGGTGGGGTTCTGGGCGTGGCCTAGGCCTCTGGCCTATCAGAGCCTGGCTGGCGCCCTGTGGGCGGGCCTTCTGAAGGAATCCCGCCAATGGGAGCTCAGAGCTGGCCTTAAAAGGCTGGGCGTGCTTCCAGGAAATGCGAAGCAGGGTTCAGCCCAGGGCCCTGCCTTGCAGAAGCTGTCCAGTGCGCATGTGTATAACTCCGTTTGTGCCTGTGCCTCTGTGGATTTGTGTGTGTGTGTGTGTGTTTGTGTGTGTGTGTGTGTCTGAGGGAGGGAGAGAGAGAGAGAACAACAGAATCACTGTGGCACAGGTGATTTTGTGCAAAACACTTGGCACATTCTGATTTACAGCTCAATATTGACACCAGGGCAGCTCTTCTTGGCCCTTGGTCACTTTTCTTCTTTTCAGATGTAAAGACACTGAAGAGGGAGAGGTTTTTGCCCTGAGGCTTGCACTGGGAACTAGCAGCTGCCCTGTTTGTGTTGCCAGACTAGGAAACCTGTGGTGCCTGTCCATGTGGAGAGTCTCCTGGATGAGTTCCTTCTCGAGCCTTTTTCGCTCGGTCCCGTTGGAGCTGCATATAGCTATTGATTTGGAGATTTTATTCCTTTGGACAATTCTTTTCCTGATGCAAAGTTTCTCTCCAGGTTTTAGCAATCAATTGTGTGAATGTCACATCGAATCCATTGTAGAAAATGACTACATCAGTGTCTCTCTCTTTCTCTCTCTCTCTCTCTCTATATATATATATATATATGTATGTAACATGTAGAGGTCTGAAAATATTTTTTAGCTAGAGACCTGCACAGCTCTGGATTAGGGTAGCAATGTGGATACACCTGGCCCTTCTGAGCCACAGTCATGAGAGACATCTCACAGAGCCATATCGTATATCACTCTACAAATCTCTCTCAGCACAAACTACCACTGCCAAATCATCTACTTCCCTCTTGCTCTTTTTGTCCACCGAGTCTTATCCCAAAACTGTAAATCAAAGAAGAAATAGACATAGTGCAGTTCCCTGCACACAGGACAGGCTGAGGCTGGACCAGGGAGATGCAATACGCCAGCCTGCATCTTGGCTGGAGCATCACTATGACTACTTCGAATTTGGAGAGGCGAGGGCAGTTTTGCAGAGTGGGCTGCCGGCCAAGGGTTGCTTCTCAGAGTGGCTAAGACCTAGATGTTCTAAGTGTTACCTTTCCTCACAAACATAAAATAGCAATGCCACTTGTAAGAAGTATGCATGGGCATGGAGGGTTTGTCTTCAGTGCTCTGGCACTGATCAACACAGGGCCAGAATTTCAGTCCTTGTCTGTCTCTGTCATTCTGTCTCTCTGACTGTCTCTACGTGCCTTCTTCACTGGGCCCTTACTGGAAGTCAGTGCATGCATCGTGAACTCAGCCTTCCTGGTGTTGAAATTTTCCTTTCTTTGCCCTTTGGATTATTTAGTCTCCTGCACATGGTGTAGTACAGAGGGGAACTGCGGAGACAGCGTTGCTGCTGCAGGTTCCAGGCATATGTCCATCTCCAGCTGCAGCTGTCCAGGCCCTCTGTGCTTGACTGCCATTCTCCAGGGCCCTGAGGCTGACACTCAGCCTCAATGCAGCCCTCCTCACCTTCCTGCACAGCATCCTTGTCCTTATTCCATGAGAGCCCCGGTCAAGGGAAGTGAAACTCGATCCCCCTGGCACACACACTGTGCTTTCCCTCTATTAAGCCAAATGGAAAGGATCTGTGGTACTGATGGCCACACCAGTGTCCAGATTTCCCATGCAAAACGGAAGCTTCCAGTGTTCAGAAAGAGGGTGTTTTGATGGCTGTGAAATGTCTTTTCCAAGTGCCTCATGGTGTTTCAAATCCCTTTGAAACCTGAAGTTCTTTCTTGTATCTAGGTAATATTTTCACCACTGGCCAGAAGGTCCGCCCAACTAGGAGCACAGCTATCCAGGGGTCAGGAGGTCTTCCAGCCTGCTAGCTCCTGGAGGGATTCCTGAGTATGTCCTCAGGGCCCAAGTGTAAAAGGTGTTTCCAATTGCCTTGATTAGCAGCAGCCAGGCCCTCAGGTGAGGGGCGGGGCTGTGATCTTGACTGGAAGCCCCTAATTTGGCCAATGGAGGCATCCATCTTTTTTTGTCTGTCCATAGCAAGGGCCCGGGGAGTTTGTGCTTCCTGCAAGCAGAGCGACATTGTATGGGACACTCATGCAAGCCTACTTCTAGGAATCTCTCTGAGTGTGATGTGTGGACACCAGGACACCATGATCAGGGATGTGAGGCCACAGGAGCAATTGCCTTAGCCGGATCCAAAGGGTAGGTGTAAGGGGCCGGGTTCATCCACTATTGTTTGGTTCAACACACTTCCCATCTATGTGGAAACACAGCCCTTTCTGGGTACTTTCTGGGATTGTAATCTGCTGCCCTGAGCAGTGGACTGAGAGCCTGGAGGCTGAGTAGGCAGCCAAACGTGACTGGACAGGCTCAAGCCCCTGAATTCTGAGGGGTGCCCCAGCTTCCCCCATTGGCAGTGTTTGGATCATAGTGAGGCATGGCATTGATTCGGAACTCAGGAGAGTGAGACATGAGAGTCCCTTTGCATATGCATTCTTGCTTAGCCACAATCTGGGCTAGCTGGCTTGCCCTGACCAGATAGGTTCTCTGTACATAAGTTGCAGGAGAGGCTGGCTCCCTTGCCACCCATGCTCTGAGACTACTACAGGTGATCTCTGAGCACACACAGACACACACAAACAGACAGACACACACACACACACACACACACACACACACACACACACATTACTGTCAGGTTGGTAGTAGAGCCTATGGTGAAGGCTGGGGCTGTCTGGGGTCTGTGGGCATGAGAGCTGCTGCCTTACAATCTCTACAAGCCAGGTTTGAACCTGTCATCAATGAACACAGTGTAGGAGGTTTTTGAATTCTGGTCTCTTTCCAACTCATCTATTTCTCTTCTCGCCTTCTCTATCTCTAACTCTCACATGCTCTCACACACTCTGTCTTCACTCATTAATATTTTACTTAGATTCTTATTTTACTGACAGGCCCAGATAGACAAAGAGAGTTACCAGAGCACTGCTGAGCTCTGGCTTGTTGTGTTGGCGATTTCACCTAGGCTACTGGAGCCTCAGTTTGTAAGTCTTTCTGACACAAGCCATATTCTGTCTCCTCATTTCCATGCCAGTATCACTCAGAGTTTATAATAAAGATATACATACATGTATATATATACATATAGATTTATATATCTGTCATTTTTAGAATGTTCGACCTATGTATTTGACCTTCTTTCAGAATTACCACATTTATAACAGCCTAGTTTTTCTGAAATAATTGGCCATATAGTTGGAGCAGGATTCAATACAATTATAAATAATAGAACCTTCCAGTAGCATTTCTAATCGTGTTTCTATTAGCATCCTTATTGTAATTATCATGGCCCAGATCTTCCCTCCTTTTTCTAGCTAGTGTAAGCTTCAATACGTATGTGTTTGTTTTCTTTCTCCGGAAATCTTAATGTCCCTGGACCCTGAAGTGTTAGGGAATTTTTGAAGCAGCCCTCTGTTTCTCAGCAGATGGTTTCTATGTTTCTGCTGTCATCAGGTCTTCTTGTGGTTTTTGTCTTTATTTATTTTTATTGTTTCAAGTCCTCCTAGATCATCCCCATTTATTTGCATATTTATTGATTTAGTCAGGTATCACATGTGGCATCATTTCTTCTGCTTGAGAGATTTTCTCTTATAACTGAAGGGAACTTTGGATGCACAATACATTTCCTGGGGCAAATACTACACACATATGGTGAAGGCTTGGGTTGTCTGGGGTCTGTGGGCATTAGAGCTGCTGCGTGACAATCTCTACAACCCAGGTTTGAACCTGTCATGAATGAACACAGCCTAGGGGTTTTTTGACTTCTGGTCTATTTCCAACTCTTCTATTTCTCTTCTCGCCATCTCTGTCTCTGACTCTCACAGGCTCTCTCTCACTCTGTCTGAACTCAGGAATATTTTACTTATATCCTTATTTTATTGACAGGCCCAGATATACAAAGAGAGTGGCCAGAGCACTGCTGAGCTCTGGCTGGTTTTGTTTGTGATTTCACCTAGGCTACTGGAGCCTCTGATTGGTAAGTCTCTCTGACTTAAGCCATATTCTGTCTCCTCATATCCATGGCAGTATCTCTCAGACTTTATAATAAAGATATACATCCATATACATATATAAATATACATATATATCTCTGTCATTTTTAGAATTGTCAACCTATGTAATTGATCTTAATCAGAATTCACACATTTACAACAGGTTCCTTTTTCCCTACTAATTGGCCACATAGTTGGAGCAGGATTCAATACAATTATAAATAATAGAACCTTCCAGTAGCATTTCTAATAGCATTTCTATCAGCATCCTTATTTTAATTATCATAGTACAGAACTTGCCTCCTTTCTCTAGTGTAAGCTTCAATACATATGAGTTTCTTTTCATTCTCCCGAAATCTTAATTTCCCTGGACTCTGAAGGGTCTCGGAACTTTTGAAGCAGCCCTTGATTCACAGCAGATGGTTTCTATGTTTCTGCTGTCATCAGGTCTTCTTGTGCTTTTTGTTTTTATTTTTCATTTGTTTCAAATCCTCCTAGATAACCCCCATTTACTTGCATATTTATTTATTTATTTATTTATTTATTTGGTTCTATATTACATGAGGGGTCCATTCTTCTGCTTGATAGATTTTTCTCTTATAATTGAAGGGAAGTTTACACTCACAATACATATCCTGTCGTAAATACTACACACATATGGTGAAGGCTGGGGTTGTCTGGGGTCTGTGGACAGGAGACTGATGCCTTACAATCTCGACAACCCAGGTTTGAACCTGTCATGTATGAACACAGAGTGGGAGCTTTTGGACTTCTGGTCTCTTTCCAACTCTTCTATTTCTCTTCTTGCCTTCTCTGTCTCTGACTCTCACAGGCTCTCACTCACTCTGTCTGCACTCATTAATATTTTACTTTTATATTATTTGACTGACAGGCCCAGATATACAGAGCGAGTCACCAGGGCCCGGCTGAGCTCTGGATTGTTTTGTTGGCGATTTCACCTAGGTTTCTGGAGCCTCAGCTTTGTAAGTCTCTCTGGCACAAGCCATACTCTGTCTCCTCATAGCCATGCCAGTATCCCTCATAGTTGATAATAAAGATACACATACATATATGTACATATACATACATATATATATATATATATATATCAGACATTTTTAGAATTGTTGACCTTTTTATTTGATCTGAATGCAGAATTACCGCATTTATAATAGCCTCCTTATTCATAAATAATTGGTCACATAGTTGGAGCAGGATTCACTACAATTATAAATTATAAACTTTCCAGGAGCATTTCCAATAGCCTTTCTATCAGTATCCTTATTGTAATTATCATAGCACAGAACTTGCCTCCATTTTCTAGTGTAAGCTTCAAATCGTATGCATTTCTTTTCATTCTCGGAATTCGTAATTTGCCTGGACCCTGTGTGTCAGGGAATTTTTGAAGCAGCCCTCTATTTCTCAGCAGACGTTTTCTATATTTCTGCTGTCATCAGGTCTTCCTGTGGTGTTTGTTTTTATTTTTTTATTTTTTTCAAATCCTCTTAGATCATTCCCATTTATTTGCATATTTATTTATTTATTTATTTCGTCCGATATCACATGAGGGGTCATTTCTTCTGCCTGATAGATTTTCTCTTATAATTGAAGGGAACTTTTGACACACAATACATTTCCTTTTGCAGATACTATACACTACTACAACTGCTACTGCACTGTTTTTGACAGTGACATCCAATGCACAATGGATTAGTATTGCATGGCTCTAGAGAATGTTCACTATTTAACCTACAATGTTTTTAACCTCACAAATATTTATTCTGTTCTTTCTTGGGGGATGAATGGTTTACAGTCAACAGTTCCATGTAATAGTGGGCACGGGGGAGTAATTTTTCCCACTACCCCTGTATTTCTGTACATCCTTTGTAACTTTCTTATTGAGGAGAAGCAAACAGTCATAAATTGAGAGAGCAGGGCCCAAGCAGGAAGAGAGACAGAGAGACATCTGCAGCTCTGATTTGTCACTAGCCCAGCTTTTCCCTAGCTGGGTAAGTGTGACCAGGGGCTCAAAACAGGGTCCTGGGATTCCACATAGTTCCCTGGCAGCTCCACCAGCTGTCCCTCCAACCCATGCTCCCTTCGTTGTCCATGTAACTATCGATCTGCTCTAGGCATTTCTCACCTTCATATGCCAGAAACTTAACACTTCTCCCTTCCACCCATGAAACTTTGACCTTTTGCTAGGGTGCAAAACAGCAACTCCAATCCAAGTTATTTTCGGGACAAGTGTGTACGTCTCTGTGGGAAGGTGTGTGTGTGTGTGTGTGTGTGTGTGTGTGTGTGTGTAAGTGTGCATAAGTGTGTTTCAGTTAAGATTACCGCTGTTGTTTCTTTATTCCTGACACAGGGACTTAGGAACTGGGTTGTGTTATGACAAAGGAAGTTTCCACTGCACAAGTGGTTTTTCAAGTATGAATTGGCACATTGGATTGTGGACTCTGTTGTGCATTCTCCCAGGTGGTCCTCAGATGGGTTCTTTCCTTTGCTATTCCCATGCTGTGTGTAATTTTCTGGGTAGACTCAAAGAGGAGTGGCATGGGGAGCTCAGCTGCATTCTGCTGTATGTCCAGAAGGTGGCGGCAAAGACCATAGTTGAGTGTAGTGATTCTGTGGAATGAGGAGAACTCTAGGAATTGTGGCCCGTGGACAGCAGGGTTGAAAGTGACGTAGAGTGCCCTAGACATCTGTTCTTTCCTGTGGGGTGGGGGGATCCCCCATTTGGCTTTGCAAGTGGAAGGGGTTTCTCTCTTTGCCTGGGATGACTCTACTGGGAGCTTGTGAATCCCTGTGCTCAGCTGCATTCTGCTGGGTGTCCACAAGAGGGCAGCACCAGGGCGGGACTAAGGCTCCATGGGGCAAGTGCCCTGAGGCACTGGGCTAGGAGAGTGGCGACAGTGTTTCTGGGTGTGCCCCAAGAGCATGGCCAGCCTAGCGCAGGCAGGCAGTGTCCTAAGGATGGGCCCAGACAGGAGCTGTGGGGGTCGTGTTTGCAGAAACAGGGCCTTCAGAGGATGGCAGAAAGTCCCCGGGGGCGGGCCTCAGAGCCCGTGCCCAATGAGCCTGAGGGGAGGGCCCAGTGGGTATTCATAGAGACAGCTGGCCAATCAGAGAGGAGGAACGTCACCCTCAGGGGCGTGAAGCAAGAGCTGGCCAATGAGAACAGAGGAGGAGTTGCGTGGGTGGGCCTCAGAGAGCAGCCCACCAATGAGAGCCTGGGTGCTGGCTCTGGGTGGGCGTACCCCTGGAGGTCAGCCAATCAGGGTCCAGCGGAAGTGCCTGGGGGGCGGGCCCACAGGAGGCTGTCCAATGAGCGCCTGGGGCGGGCCTCGTGGGCGGAGCCCAGGAGGCTGGCCAATCATGGGGCAAGGGCGGTGACCTTCCTGGGCGTGCCTTAGGAACTGGCCTATCAGGGGGCGCCCCTCAGACAGCAGCCCACCAATGGGAGCCAAGAGAAGGCTGGCTGGGGGCGTGTCCCTGGGACACCAGGCCAATCAGAGTCGAGCGGAAGTGGCTGGTGGGCGGGCCTTCCGGAGGCTGCCCTATCAGCGTGCTGCAGGGCCGTGTGGGCAGTGCTCAAGGCCGCTGGCCAATCACTGACTAGGGGCCCGGACCCTCCTGGGCGTGTCCAAGCACACTGGCCAATGAGATTGCTGGTGGGGTTCTGGGCGTGGCCTAGGCCTCTGGCCTATCAGAGCCTGGCTGGCGCCCTGTGGGCGGGCCTTCTGAAGGAATCCCGCCAATGGGAGCTCAGAGCTGGCCTTAAAAGGCTGGGCGTGCTTCCAGGAAATGCGAAGCAGGGTTCAGCCCAGGGCCCTGCCTTGCAGAAGCTGTCCAGTGCGCATGTGTATAACTCCGTTTGTGCCTGTGCCTCTGTGGATTTGTGTGTGTGTGTGTGTGTGTTTGTGTGTGTGTGTGTGTCTGAGGGAGGGAGAGAGAGAGAGAACAACAGAATCACTGTGGCACAGGTGATTTTGTGCAAAACACTTGGCACATTCTGATTTACAGCTCAATATTGACACCAGGGCAGCTCTCCTTGGCCCTTGGTCACTTTTCTTCTTTTCAGATGTAAAGACACTGAAGAGGGAGAGGTTTTTGCCCTGAGGCTTGCACTGGGAACTAGCAGCTGCCCTGTTTGTGTTGCCAGACTAGGAAACCTGTGGTGCCTGTCCATGTGGAGAGTCTCCTGGATGAGTTCCTTCTCGAGCCTTTTTCGCTCGGTCCCGTTGGAGCTGCATATAGCTATTGATTTGGAGATTTTATTCCTTTGGACAATTCTTTTCCTGATGCAAAGTTTCTCTCCAGGTTTTAGCAATCAATTGTGTGAATGTCACATCGAATCCATTGTAGAAAATGACTACATCAGTGTCTCTCTCTCTCTTTCTCTCTCTCTCTCTCTCTCTCTCTATATATATATATATATGTATGTAACATGTAGAGGTCTGAAAATATTTTTTAGCTAGAGACCTGCACAGCTCTGGATTAGGGTAGCAATGTGGATACACCTGGCCCTTCTGAGCCACAGTCATGAGAGACATCTCACAGAGCCATATCGTATATCACTCTACAAATCTCTCTCATCACAAACTACCACTGCCAAATCATCTACTTCCCTCTTGCTCTTTTTGTCCACCGAGTCTTATCCCAAAACTGTAAATCAAAGAAGAAATAGACATAGTGCAGTTCCCTGCACACAGGACAGGCTGAGGCTGGACCAGGGAGATGCAATACGCCAGCCTGCATCTTGGCTGGTGCATCACTATGACTACTTCGAATTTGGAGAGGCGAGGGCAGTTTTGGAGAGTGGGCTGCCGGCCAAGGGTTGCTTCTCAGAGTGGCTAAGACCTAGATGTTCTAAGTGTTACCTTTCCTCACAAACATAAAATAGCAATGCCACTTGTAAGAAGTATGCATGGGCATGGAGGGTTTGTCTTCAGTGCTCTGGCACTGATCAACACAGGGCCAGAATTTCAGTCCTTGTCTGTCTCTGTCATTCTGTCTCTCTGACTGTCTCTACGTGCCTTCTTCACTGGGCCCTTACTGGAAGTCAGTGCATGCATCGTGAACTCAGCCTTCCTGGTGTTGAAATTTTCCTTTCTTTGCCCTTTGGATTATTTAGTCTCCTGCACATGGTGTAGTACAGAGGGGAACTGCGGAGACAGCGTTGCTGCTGCAGGTTCCAGGCATATGTCCATCTCCAGCTGCAGCTGTCCAGGCCCTCTGTGCTTGACTGCCATTCTCCAGGGCCCTGAGGCTGACACTCAGCCTCAATGCAGCCCTCCTCACCTTCCTGCACAGCATCCTTGTCCTTATTCCATGAGAGCCCCGGTCAAGGGAAGTGAAACTCGATCCCCCTGGCACACACACTGTGCTTTCCCTCTATTAAGCCAAATGGAAAGGATCTGTGGTACTGATGGCCACACCAGTGTCCAGATTTCCCATGCAAAACGGAAGCTTCCAGTGTTCAGAAAGAGGGTGTTTTGATGGCTGTGAAATGTCTTTTCCAAGTGCCTCATGGTGTTTCAAATCCCTTTGAAACCTGAAGTTCTTTCTTGTATCTAGGTAATATTTTCACCACTGGCCAGAAGGTCCGCCCAACTAGGAGCACAGCTATCCAGGGGTCAGGAGGTCTTCCAGCCTGCTAGCTCCTGGAGGGATTCCTGAGTATGTCCTCAGGGCCCAAGTGTAAAAGGTGTTTCCAATTGCCTTGATTAGCAGCAGCCAGGCCCTCAGGTGAGGGGCGGGGCTGTGATCTTGACTGGAAGCCCCTAATTTGGCCAATGGAGGCATCCATCTTTTTTTGTCTGTCCATAGCAAGGGCCCGGGGAGTTTGTGCTTCCTGCAAGCAGAGCGACATTGTATGGGACACTCATGCAAGCCTACTTCTAGGAATCTCTCTGAGTGTGATGTGTGGACACCAGGACACCATGATCAGGGATGTGAGGCCACAGGAGCAATTGCCTTAGCCGGATCCAAAGGGTAGGTGTAAGGGGCCGGGTTCATCCACTATTGTTTGGTTCAACACACTTCCCATCTATGTGGAAACACAGCCCTTTCTGGGTACTTTCTGGGATTGTAATCTGCTGCCCTGAGCAGTGGACTGAGAGCCTGGAGGCTGAGTAGGCAGCCAAACGTGACTGGACAGGCTCAAGCCCCTGAATTCTGAGGGGTGCCCCAGCTTCCCCCATTGGCAGTGTTTGGATCATAGTGAGGCATGGCATTGATTCGGAACTCAGGAGAGTGAGACATGAGAGTCCCTTTGCATATGCATTCTTGCTTAGCCACAATCTGGGCTAGCTGGCTTGCCCTGACCAGATAGGTTCTCTGTACATAAGTTGCAGGAGAGGCTGGCTCCTTGCCACCCATGCTCTGAGACTACTACAGGTGATCTCTGAGCACACACAGACACACACAAACAGACAGACACACACACACACACACACACACACACACACACACACACACATTACTGTCAGGTTGGTAGTAGAGCCTATGGTGAAGGCTGGGGCTGTCTGGGGTCTGTGGGCATGAGAGCTGCTGCCTTACAATCTCTACAAGCCAGGTTTGAACCTGTCATCAATGAACACAGTGTAGGAGGTTTTTGAATTCTGGTCTCTTTCCAACTCATCTATTTCTCTTCTCGCCTTCTCTATCTCTAACTCTCACATGCTCTCACACACTCTGTCTTCACTCATTAATATTTTACTTAGATTCTTATTTTACTGACAGGCCCAGATAGACAAAGAGAGTTACCAGAGCACTGCTGAGCTCTGGCTTGTTGTGTTGGCGATTTCACCTAGGCTACTGGAGCCTCAGTTTGTAAGTCTTTCTGACACAAGCCATATTCTGTCTCCTCATTTCCATGCCAGTATCACTCAGAGTTTATAATAAAGATATACATACATGTATATATATACATATAGATTTATATATCTGTCATTTTTAGAATGTTCGACCTATGTATTTGACCTTCTTTCAGAATTACCACATTTATAACAGCCTAGTTTTTCTGAAATAATTGGCCATATAGTTGGAGCAGGATTCAATACAATTATAAATAATAGAACCTTCCAGTAGCATTTCTAATCGTGTTTCTATTAGCATCCTTATTGTAATTATCATGGCCCAGATCTTCCCTCCTTTTTCTAGCTAGTGTAAGCTTCAATACGTATGTGTTTGTTTTCTTTCTCCGGAAATCTTAATGTCCCTGGACCCTGAAGTGTTAGGGAATTTTTGAAGCAGCCCTCTGTTTCTCAGCAGATGGTTTCTATGTTTCTGCTGTCATCAGGTCTTCTTGTGGTTTTTGTCTTTATTTATTTTTATTGTTTCAAGTCCTCCTAGATCATCCCCATTTATTTGCATATTTATTGATTTAGTCAGGTATCACATGTGGCATCATTTCTTCTGCTTGAGAGATTTTCTCTTATAACTGAAGGGAACTTTGGATGCACAATACATTTCCTGGGGCAAATACTACACACATATGGTGAAGGCTTGGGTTGTCTGGGGTCTGTGGGCATTAGAGCTGCTGCGTGACAATCTCTACAACCCAGGTTTGAACCTGTCATGAATGAACACAGCCTAGGGGTTTTTTGACTTCTGGTCTATTTCCAACTCTTCTATTTCTCTTCTCGCCATCTCTGTCTCTGACTCTCACAGGCTCTCTCTCACTCTGTCTGAACTCAGGAATATTTTACTTATATCCTTATTTTATTGACAGGCCCAGATATACAAAGAGAGTGGCCAGAGCACTGCTGAGCTCTGGCTGGTTTTGTTTGTGATTTCACCTAGGCTACTGGAGCCTCTGATTGGTAAGTCTCTCTGACTTAAGCCATATTCTGTCTCCTCATATCCATGGCAGTATCTCTCAGACTTTATAATAAAGATATACATCCATATACATATATAAATATACATATATATCTCTGTCATTTTTAGAATTGTCAACCTATGTAATTGATCTTAATCAGAATTCACACATTTACAACAGGTTCCTTTTTCCCTACTAATTGGCCACATAGTTGGAGCAGGATTCAATACAATTATAAATAATAGAACCTTCCAGTAGCATTTCTAATAGCATTTCTATCAGCATCCTTATTTTAATTATCATAGTACAGAACTTGCCTCCTTTCTCTAGTGTAAGCTTCAATACATATGAGTTTCTTTTCATTCTCCCGAAATCTTAATTTCCCTGGACTCTGAAGGGTCTCGGAACTTTTGAAGCAGCCCTTGATTCACAGCAGATGGTTTCTATGTTTCTGCTGTCATCAGGTCTTCTTGTGCTTTTTGTTTTTATTTTTCATTTGTTTCAAATCCTCCTAGATAACCCCCATTTACTTGCATATTTATTTATTTATTTGGTTCTATATTACATGAGGGGTCCATTCTTCTGCTTGATAGATTTTTCTCTTATAATTGAAGGGAAGTTTACACTCACAATACATATCCTGTCGTAAATACTACACACATATGGTGAAGGCTGGGGTTGTCTGGGGTCTGTGGACAGGAGACTGATGCCTTACAATCTCGACAACCCAGGTTTGAACCTGTCATGTATGAACACAGAGTGGGAGCTTTTGGACTTCTGGTCTCTTTCCAACTCTTCTATTTCTCTTCTTGCCTTCTCTGTCTCTGACTCTCACAGGCTCTCACTCACTCTGTCTGCACTCATTAATATTTTACTTTTATATTATTTGACTGACAGGCCCAGATATACAGAGCGAGTCACCAGGGCCCGGCTGAGCTCTGGATTGTTTTGTTGGCGATTTCACCTAGGTTTCTGGAGCCTCAGCTTTGTAAGTCTCTCTGGCACAAGCCATACTCTGTCTCCTCATAGCCATGCCAGTATCCCTCATAGTTGATAATAAAGATACACATACATATATGTACATATACATACATATATATATATATATATATATCAGACATTTTTAGAATTGTTGACCTTTTTATTTGATCTGAATGCAGAATTACCGCATTTATAATAGCCTCCTTATTCATAAATAATTGGTCACATAGTTGGAGCAGGATTCACTACAATTATAAATTATAAACTTTCCAGGAGCATTTCCAATAGCCTTTCTATCAGTATCCTTATTGTAATTATCATAGCACAGAACTTGCCTCCATTTTCTAGTGTAAGCTTCAAATCGTATGCATTTCTTTTCATTCTCGGAATTCGTAATTTGCCTGGACCCTGTGTGTCAGGGAATTTTTGAAGCAGCCCTCTATTTCTCAGCAGACGTTTTCTATATTTCTGCTGTCATCAGGTCTTCCTGTGGTGTTTGTTTTTATTTTTTTATTTTTTTCAAATCCTCTTAGATCATTCCCATTTATTTGCATATTTATTTATTTATTTATTTCGTCCGATATCACATGAGGGGTCATTTCTTCTGCCTGATAGATTTTCTCTTATAATTGAAGGGAACTTTTGACACACAATACATTTCCTTTTGCAGATACTATACACTACTACAACTGCTACTGCACTGTTTTTGACAGTGACATCCAATGCACAATGGATTAGTATTGCATGGCTCTAGAGAATGTTCACTATTTAACCTACAATGTTTTTAACCTCACAAATATTTATTCTGTTCTTTCTTGGGGGATGAATGGTTTACAGTCAACAGTTCCATGTAATAGTGGGCACGGGGGAGTAATTTTTCCCACTACCCCTGTATTTCTGTACATCCTTTGTAACTTTCTTATTGAGGAGAAGCAAACAGTCATAAATTGAGAGAGCAGGGCCCAAGCAGGAAGAGAGACAGAGAGACATCTGCAGCTCTGATTTGTCACTAGCCCAGCTTTTCCCTAGCTGGGTAAGTGTGACCAGGGGCTCAAAACAGGGTCCTGGGATTCCACATAGTTCCCTGGCAGCTCCACCAGCTGTCCCTCCAACCCATGCTCCCTTCGTTGTCCATGTAACTATCGATCTGCTCTAGGCATTTCTCACCTTCATATGCCAGAAACTTAACACTTCTCCCTTCCACCCATGAAACTTTGACCTTTTGCTAGGGTGCAAAACAGCAACTCCAATCCAAGTTATTTTCGGGACAAGTGTGTACGTCTCTGTGGGAAGGTGTGTGTGTGTGTGTGTGTGTGTGTGTGTGTGTGTGTAAGTGTGCATAAGTGTGTTTCAGTTAAGATTACCGCTGTTGTTTCTTTATTCCTGACACAGGGACTTAGGAACTGGGTTGTGTTATGACAAAGGAAGTTTCCACTGCACAAGTGGTTTTTCAAGTATGAATTGGCACATTGGATTGTGAACTCTGTTGTGCATTCTCCCAGGTGGTCCTCAGATGGGTTCTTTCCTTTGCTATTCCCATGCTGTGTGTAATTTTCTGGGTAGACTCAAAGAGGAGTGGCATGGGGAGCTCAGCTGCATTCTGCTGTATGTCCAGAAGGTGGCGGCAAAGACCATAGTTGAGTGTAGTGATTCTGTGGAATGAGGAGAACTCTAGGAATTGTGGCCCGTGGACAGCAGGGTTGAAAGTGACGTAGAGTGCCCTAGACATCTGTTCTTTCCTGTGGGGTGGGGGGATCCCCCATTTGGCTTTGCAAGTGGAAGGGGTTTCTCTCTTTGCCTGGGATGACTCTACTGGGAGCTTGTGAATCCCTGTGCTCAGCTGCATTCTGCTGGGTGTCCACAAGAGGGCAGCACCAGGGCGGGACTAAGGCTCCATGGGGCAAGTGCCCTGAGGCACTGGGCTAGGAGAGTGGCGACAGTGTTTCTGGGTGTGCCCCAAGAGCATGGCCAGCCTAGCGCAGGCAGGCAGTGTCCTAAGGATGGGCCCAGACAGGAGCTGTGGGGGTCGTGTTTGCAGAAACAGGGCCTTCAGAGGATGGCAGAAAGTCCCCGGGGGCGGGCCTCAGAGCCCGTGCCCAATGAGCCTGAGGGGAGGGCCCAGTGGGTATTCATAGAGACAGCTGGCCAATCAGAGAGGAGGAACGTCACCCTCAGGGGCGTGAAGCAAGAGCTGGCCAATGAGAACAGAGGAGGAGTTGCGTGGGTGGGCCTCAGAGAGCAGCCCACCAATGAGAGCCTGGGTGCTGGCTCTGGGTGGGCGTACCCCTGGAGGTCAGCCAATCAGGGTCCAGCGGAAGTGCCTGGGGGGCGGGCCCACGGGAGGCTGTCCAATGAGCGCCTGGGGCGGGCCTCGTGGGCGGAGCCCAGGAGGCTGGCCAATCATGGGGCAAGGGCGGTGACCTTCCTGGGCGTGCCTTAGGAACTGGCCTATCAGGGGGCGCCCCTCAGACAGCAGCCCGCCAATGGCAGCCAAGAGAAGGCTGGCTGGGGGCGTGTCCCTGGGACACCAGGCCAATCAGAGTCGAGCGGAAGTGGCTGGTGGGCGGGCCTTCCGGAGGCTGCCCTATCAGCGTGCTGCAGGGCCGTGTGGGCAGTGCTCAAGGCCGCTGGCCAATCACTGACTAGGGGCCCGGACCCTCCTGGGCGTGTCCAAGCACACTGGCCAATGAGATTGCTGGTGGGGTTCTGGGCGTGGCCTAGGCCTCTGGCCTATCAGAGCCTGGCTGGCGCCCTGTGGGCGGGCCTTCTGAAGGAATCCCGCCAATGGGAGCTCAGAGCTGGCCTTAAAAGGCTGGGCGTGCTTCCAGGAAATGCGAAGCAGGGTTCAGCCCAGGGCCCTGCCTTGCAGAAGCTGTCCAGTGCGCATGTGTATAACTCCGTTTGTGCCTGTGCCTCTGTGGATTTGTGTGTGTGTGTGTGTGTGTTTGTGTGTGTGTGTGTGTCTGAGGGAGGGAGAGAGAGAGAGAACAACAGAATCACTGTGGCACAGGTGATTTTGTGCAAAACACTTGGCACATTCTGATTTACAGCTCAATATTGACACCAGGGCAGCTCTCCTTGGCCCTTGGTCACTTTTCTTCTTTTCAGATGTAAAGACACTGAAGAGGGAGAGGTTTTTGCCCTGAGGCTTGCACTGGGAACTAGCAGCTGCCCTGTTTGTGTTGCCAGACTAGGAAACCTGTGGTGCCTGTCCATGTGGAGAGTCTCCTGGATGAGTTCCTTCTCGAGCCTTTTTCGCTCGGTCCCGTTGGAGCTGCATATAGCTATTGATTTGGAGATTTTATTCCTTTGGACAATTCTTTTCCTGATGCAAAGTTTCTCTCCAGGTTTTAGCAATCAATTGTGTGAATGTCACATCGAATCCATTGTAGAAAATGACTACATCAGTGTCTCTCTCTCTCTTTCTCTCTCTCTCTCTCTCTCTCTCTATATATATATATATATGTATGTAACATGTAGAGGTCTGAAAATATTTTTTAGCTAGAGACCTGCACAGCTCTGGATTAGGGTAGCAATGTGGATACACCTGGCCCTTCTGAGCCACAGTCATGAGAGACATCTCACAGAGCCATATCGTATATCACTCTACAAATCTCTCTCATCACAAACTACCACTGCCAAATCATCTACTTCCCTCTTGCTCTTTTTGTCCACCGAGTCTTATCCCAAAACTGTAAATCAAAGAAGAAATAGACATAGTGCAGTTCCCTGCACACAGGACAGGCTGAGGCTGGACCAGGGAGATGCAATACGCCAGCCTGCATCTTGGCTGGTGCATCACTATGACTACTTCGAATTTGGAGAGGCGAGGGCAGTTTTGGAGAGTGGGCTGCCGGCCAAGGGTTGCTTCTCAGAGTGGCTAAGACCTAGATGTTCTAAGTGTTACCTTTCCTCACAAACATAAAATAGCAATGCCACTTGTAAGAAGTATGCATGGGCATGGAGGGTTTGTCTTCAGTGCTCTGGCACTGATCAACACAGGGCCAGAATTTCAGTCCTTGTCTGTCTCTGTCATTCTGTCTCTCTGACTGTCTCTACGTGCCTTCTTCACTGGGCCCTTACTGGAAGTCAGTGCATGCATCGTGAACTCAGCCTTCCTGGTGTTGAAATTTTCCTTTCTTTGCCCTTTGGATTATTTAGTCTCCTGCACATGGTGTAGTACAGAGGGGAACTGCGGAGACAGCGTTGCTGCTGCAGGTTCCAGGCATATGTCCATCTCCAGCTGCAGCTGTCCAGGCCCTCTGTGCTTGACTGCCATTCTCCAGGGCCCTGAGGCTGACACTCAGCCTCAATGCAGCCCTCCTCACCTTCCTGCACAGCATCCTTGTCCTTATTCCATGAGAGCCCCGGTCAAGGGAAGTGAAACTCGATCCCCCTGGCACACACACTGTGCTTTCCCTCTATTAAGCCAAATGGAAAGGATCTGTGGTACTGATGGCCACACCAGTGTCCAGATTTCCCATGCAAAACGGAAGCTTCCAGTGTTCAGAAAGAGGGTGTTTTGATGGCTGTGAAATGTCTTTTCCAAGTGCCTCATGGTGTTTCAAATCCCTTTGAAACCTGAAGTTCTTTCTTGTATCTAGGTAATATTTTCACCACTGGCCAGAAGGTCCGCCCAACTAGGAGCACAGCTATCCAGGGGTCAGGAGGTCTTCCAGCCTGCTAGCTCCTGGAGGGATTCCTGAGTATGTCCTCAGGGCCCAAGTGTAAAAGGTGTTTCCAATTGCCTTGATTAGCAGCAGCCAGGCCCTCAGGTGAGGGGCGGGGCTGTGATCTTGACTGGAAGCCCCTAATTTGGCCAATGGAGGCATCCATCTTTTTTTGTCTGTCCATAGCAAGGGCCCGGGGAGTTTGTGCTTCCTGCAAGCAGAGCGACATTGTATGGGACACTCATGCAAGCCTACTTCTAGGAATCTCTCTGAGTGTGATGTGTGGACACCAGGACACCATGATCAGGGATGTGAGGCCACAGGAGCAATTGCCTTAGCCGGATCCAAAGGGTAGGTGTAAGGGGCCGGGTTCATCCACTATTGTTTGGTTCAACACACTTCCCATCTATGTGGAAACACAGCCCTTTCTGGGTACTTTCTGGGATTGTAATCTGCTGCCCTGAGCAGTGGACTGAGAGCCTGGAGGCTGAGTAGGCAGCCAAACGTGACTGGACAGGCTCAAGCCCCTGAATTCTGAGGGGTGCCCCAGCTTCCCCCATTGGCAGTGTTTGGATCATAGTGAGGCATGGCATTGATTCGGAACTCAGGAGAGTGAGACATGAGAGTCCCTTTGCATATGCATTCTTGCTTAGCCACAATCTGGGCTAGCTGGCTTGCCCTGACCAGATAGGTTCTCTGTACATAAGTTGCAGGAGAGGCTGGCTCCTTGCCACCCATGCTCTGAGACTACTACAGGTGATCTCTGAGCACACACAGACACACACAAACAGACAGACACACACACACACACACACACACACACACACACACACACACATTACTGTCAGGTTGGTAGTAGAGCCTATGGTGAAGGCTGGGGCTGTCTGGGGTCTGTGGGCATGAGAGCTGCTGCCTTACAATCTCTACAAGCCAGGTTTGAACCTGTCATCAATGAACACAGTGTAGGAGGTTTTTGAATTCTGGTCTCTTTCCAACTCATCTATTTCTCTTCTCGCCTTCTCTATCTCTAACTCTCACATGCTCTCACACACTCTGTCTTCACTCATTAATATTTTACTTAGATTCTTATTTTACTGACAGGCCCAGATAGACAAAGAGAGTTACCAGAGCACTGCTGAGCTCTGGCTTGTTGTGTTGGCGATTTCACCTAGGCTACTGGAGCCTCAGTTTGTAAGTCTTTCTGACACAAGCCATATTCTGTCTCCTCATTTCCATGCCAGTATCACTCAGAGTTTATAATAAAGATATACATACATGTATATATATACATATAGATTTATATATCTGTCATTTTTAGAATGTTCGACCTATGTATTTGACCTTCTTTCAGAATTACCACATTTATAACAGCCTAGTTTTTCTGAAATAATTGGCCATATAGTTGGAGCAGGATTCAATACAATTATAAATAATAGAACCTTCCAGTAGCATTTCTAATCGTGTTTCTATTAGCATCCTTATTGTAATTATCATGGCCCAGATCTTCCCTCCTTTTTCTAGCTAGTGTAAGCTTCAATACGTATGTGTTTGTTTTCTTTCTCCGGAAATCTTAATGTCCCTGGACCCTGAAGTGTTAGGGAATTTTTGAAGCAGCCCTCTGTTTCTCAGCAGATGGTTTCTATGTTTCTGCTGTCATCAGGTCTTCTTGTGGTTTTTGTCTTTATTTATTTTTATTGTTTCAAGTCCTCCTAGATCATCCCCATTTATTTGCATATTTATTGATTTAGTCAGGTATCACATGTGGCATCATTTCTTCTGCTTGAGAGATTTTCTCTTATAACTGAAGGGAACTTTGGATGCACAATACATTTCCTGGGGCAAATACTACACACATATGGTGAAGGCTTGGGTTGTCTGGGGTCTGTGGGCATTAGAGCTGCTGCGTGACAATCTCTACAACCCAGGTTTGAACCTGTCATGAATGAACACAGCCTAGGGGTTTTTTGACTTCTGGTCTATTTCCAACTCTTCTATTTCTCTTCTCGCCATCTCTGTCTCTGACTCTCACAGGCTCTCTCTCACTCTGTCTGAACTCAGGAATATTTTACTTATATCCTTATTTTATTGACAGGCCCAGATATACAAAGAGAGTGGCCAGAGCACTGCTGAGCTCTGGCTGGTTTTGTTTGTGATTTCACCTAGGCTACTGGAGCCTCTGATTGGTAAGTCTCTCTGACTTAAGCCATATTCTGTCTCCTCATATCCATGGCAGTATCTCTCAGACTTTATAATAAAGATATACATCCATATACATATATAAATATACATATATATCTCTGTCATTTTTAGAATTGTCAACCTATGTAATTGATCTTAATCAGAATTCACACATTTACAACAGGTTCCTTTTTCCCTACTAATTGGCCACATAGTTGGAGCAGGATTCAATACAATTATAAATAATAGAACCTTCCAGTAGCATTTCTAATAGCATTTCTATCAGCATCCTTATTTTAATTATCATAGTACAGAACTTGCCTCCTTTCTCTAGTGTAAGCTTCAATACATATGAGTTTCTTTTCATTCTCCCGAAATCTTAATTTCCCTGGACTCTGAAGGGTCTCGGAACTTTTGAAGCAGCCCTTGATTCACAGCAGATGGTTTCTATGTTTCTGCTGTCATCAGGTCTTCTTGTGCTTTTTGTTTTTATTTTTCATTTGTTTCAAATCCTCCTAGATAACCCCCATTTACTTGCATATTTATTTATTTATTTGGTTCTATATTACATGAGGGGTCCATTCTTCTGCTTGATAGATTTTTCTCTTATAATTGAAGGGAAGTTTACACTCACAATACATATCCTGTCGTAAATACTACACACATATGGTGAAGGCTGGGGTTGTCTGGGGTCTGTGGACAGGAGACTGATGCCTTACAATCTCGACAACCCAGGTTTGAACCTGTCATGTATGAACACAGAGTGGGAGCTTTTGGACT
This sequence comes from Erinaceus europaeus, assembly GCF_950295315.1. Lineage (NCBI taxonomy): Eukaryota > Metazoa > Chordata > Mammalia > Eulipotyphla > Erinaceidae > Erinaceus > Erinaceus europaeus. Next base: position 89,422,740 of record NC_080176.1, read on the forward strand.
TCTGGTCTCTTTCCAACTCTTCTATTTCTCTTCTTGCCTTCTCTGTCTCTGACTCTCACAGGCTCTCACTCACTCTGTCTGCACTCATTAATATTTTACTTTTATATTATTTGACTGACAGGCCCAGATATACAGAGCGAGTCACCAGGGCCCGGCTGAGCTCTGGATTGTTTTGTTGGCGATTTCACCTAGGTTTCTGGAGCCTCAGCTTTGTAAGTCTCTCTGGCACAAGCCATACTCTGTCTCCTCATAGCCATGCCAGTATCCCTCATAGTTGATAATAAAGATACACATACATATATGTACATATACATACATATATATATATATATATATATCAGACATTTTTAGAATTGTTGACCTTTTTATTTGATCTGAATGCAGAATTACCGCATTTATAATAGCCTCCTTATTCATAAATAATTGGTCACATAGTTGGAGCAGGATTCACTACAATTATAAATTATAAACTTTCCAGGAGCATTTCCAATAGCCTTTCTATCAGTATCCTTATTGTAATTATCATAGCACAGAACTTGCCTCCATTTTCTAGTGTAAGCTTCAAATCGTATGCATTTCTTTTCATTCTCGGAATTCGTAATTTGCCTGGACCCTGTGTGTCAGGGAATTTTTGAAGCAGCCCTCTATTTCTCAGCAGACGTTTTCTATATTTCTGCTGTCATCAGGTCTTCCTGTGGTGTTTGTTTTTATTTTTTTATTTTTTTCAAATCCTCTTAGATCATTCCCATTTATTTGCATATTTATTTATTTATTTATTTCGTCCGATATCACATGAGGGGTCATTTCTTCTGCCTGATAGATTTTCTCTTATAATTGAAGGGAACTTTTGACACACAATACATTTCCTTTTGCAGATACTATACACTACTACAACTGCTACTGCACTGTTTTTGACAGTGACATCCAATGCACAATGGATTAGTATTGCATGGCTCTAGAGAATGTTCACTATTTAACCTACAATGTTTTTAACCTCACAAATATTTATTCTGTTCTTTCTTGGGGGATGAATGGTTTACAGTCAACAGTTCCATGTAATAGTGGGCACGGGGGGGTAATTTTTCCCACTACCCCTGTATTTCTGTACATCCTTTGTAACTTTCTTATTGAGGAGAAGCAAACAGTCATAAATTGAGAGAGCAGGGCCCAAGCAGGAAGAGAGACAGAGAGACATCTGCAGCTCTGATTTGTCACTAGCCCAGCTTTTCCCTAGCTGGGTAAGTGTGACCAGGGGCTCAAAACAGGGTCCTGGGATTCCACATAGTTCCCTGGCAGCTCCACCAGCTGTCCCTCCAACCCATGCTCCCTTCGTTGTCCATGTAACTATCGATCTGCTCTAGGCATTTCTCACCTTCATATGCCAGAAACTTAACACTTCTCCCTTCCACCCATGAAACTTTGACCTTTTGCTAGGGTGCAAAACAGCAACTCCAATCCAAGTTATTTTCGGGACAAGTGTGTACGTCTCTGTGGGAAGGTGTGTGTGTGTGTGTGTGTGTGTGTGTGTGTGTAAGTGTGCATAAGTGTGTTTCAGTTAAGATTACCGCTGTTGTTTCTTTATTCCTGACACAGGGACTTAGGAACTGGGTTGTGTTATGACAAAGGAAGTTTCCACTGCACAAGTGGTTTTTCAAGTATGAATTGGCACATTGGATTGTGGACTCTGTTGTGCATTCTCCCAGGTGGTCCTCAGATGGGTTCTTTCCTTTGCTATTCCCATGCTGTGTGTAATTTTCTGGGTAGACTCAAAGAGGAGTGGCATGGGGAGCTCAGCTGCATTCTGCTGTATGTCCACAAGGTGGCGGCAAAGACCATAGTTGAGTGTAGTGATTCTGTGGAATGAGGAGAACTCTAGGAATTGTGGCCCGTGGACAGCAGGGTTGAAAGTGACGTAGAGTGCCCTAGACATCTGTTCTTTCCTGTGGGGTGGGGGGATCCCCCATTTGGCTTTGCAAGTGGAAGGGGTTTCTCTCTTTGCCTGGGATGACTCTACTGGGAGCTTGTGAATCCCTGTGCTCAGCTGCATTCTGCTGGGTGTCCACAAGAGGGCAGCACCAGGGCGGGACTAAGGCTCCATGGGGCAAGTGCCCTGAGGCACTGGGCTAGGAGAGTGGCGACAGTGTTTCTGGGTGTGCCCCAAGAGCATGGCCAGCCTAGCGCAGGCAGGCAGTGTCCTAAGGATGGGCCCAGACAGGAGCTGTGGGGGTCGTGTTTGCAGAAACAGGGCCTTCAGAGGATGGCAGAAAGTCCCCGGGGGCGGGCCTCAGAGCCCGTGCCCAATGAGCCTGAGGGGAGGGCCCAGTGGGTATTCATAGAGACAGCTGGCCAATCAGAGAGGAGGAACGTCACCCTCAGGGGCGTGAAGCAAGAGCTGGCCAATGAGAACAGAGGAGGAGTTGCGTGGGTGGGCCTCAGAGAGCAGCCCACCAATGAGAGCCTGGGTGCTGGCTCTGGGTGGGCGTACCCCTGGAGGTCAGCCAATCAGGGTCCAGCGGAAGTGCCTGGGGGGCGGGCCCACAGGAGGCTGTCCAATGAGCGCCTGGGGCGGGCCTCGTGGGCGGAGCCCAGGAGGCTGGCCAATCATGGGGCAAGGGCGGTGACCTTCCTGGGCGTGCCTTAGGAACTGGCCTATCAGGGGGCGCCCCTCAGACAGCAGCCCGCCAATGGGAGCCAAGAGAAGGCTGGCTGGGGGCGTGTCCCTGGGACACCAGGCCAATCAGAGTCGAGCGGAAGTGGCTGGTGGGCGGGCCTTCCGGAGGCTGCCCAATCAGCGTGCTGCAGGGCCGTGTGGGCGGTGCTCAAGGCCACTGGCCAATCACTGACTAGGGGCCCGGACCCTCCTGGGCGTGTCCAAGCACACTGGCCAATGAGATTGCTGGTGGGGTTCTGGGCGTGGCCTAGGCCTCTGGCCTATCAGAGCCTGGCTGGCGCCCTGTGGGCGGGCCTTCTGAAGGAATCCCGCCAATGGGAGCTCAGAGCTGGCCTTAAAAGGCTGGGCGTGCTTCCAGGAAATGCGAAGCAGGGTTCAGCCCAGGGCCCTGCCTTGCAGAAGCTGTCCAGTGCGCATGTGTATAACTCCGTTTGTGCCTGTGCCTCTGTGGATTTGTGTGTGTGTGTGTGTGTTTGTGTGTGTGTGTGTGTCTGAGGGAGGGAGAGAGAGAGAGAACAACAGAATCACTGTGGCACAGGTGATTTTGTGCAAAACACTTGGCACATTCTGATTTACAGCTCAATATTGACACCAGGGCAGCTCTTCTTGGCCCTTGGTCACTTTTCTTCTTTTCAGATGTAAAGACACTGAAGAGGGAGAGGTTTTTGCCCTGAGGCTTGCACTGGGAACTAGCAGCTGCCCTGTTTGTGTTGCCAGACTAGGAAACCTGTGGTGCCTGTCCATGTGGAGAGTCTCCTGGATGAGTTCCTTCTCGAGCCTTTTTCGCTCGGTCCCGTTGGAGCTGCATATAGCTATTGATTTGGAGATTTTATTCCTTTGGACAATTCTTTTCCTGATGCAAAGTTTCTCTCCAGGTTTTAGCAATCAATTGTGTGAATGTCACATCGAATCCATTGTAGAAAATGACTACATCAGTGTCTCTCTCTTTCTCTCTCTCTCTCTCTCTCTATATATATATATATATGTATGTAACATGTAGAGGTCTGAAAATATTTTTTAGCTAGAGACCTGCACAGCTCTGGATTAGGGTAGCAATGTGGATACACCTGGCCCTTCTGAGCCACAGTCATGAGAGACATCTCACAGAGCCATATCGTATATCACTCTACAAATCTCTCTCAGCACAAACTACCACTGCCAAATCATCTACTTCCCTCTTGCTCTTTTTGTCCACCGAGTCTTATCCCAAAACTGTAAATCAAAGAAGAAATAGACATAGTGCAGTTCCCTGCACACAGGACAGGCTGAGGCTGGACCAGGGAGATGCAGTACGCCAGCCTGCATCTTGGCTGGTGCATCACTATGACTACTTCGAATTTGGAGAGGCGAGGGCAGTTTTGCAGAGTGGGCTGCCGGCCAAGGGTTGCTTCTCAGAGTGGCTAAGACCTAGATGTTCTAAGTGTTACCTTTCCTCACAAACATAAAATAGCAATGCCACTTGTAAGAAGTATGCATGGGCATGGAGGGTTTGTCTTCAGTGCTCTGGCACTGATCAACACAGGGCCAGAATTTCAGTCCTTGTCTGTCTCTGTCATTCTGTCTCTCTGACTGTCTCTACGTGCCTTCTTCACTGGGCCCTTACTGGAAGTCAGTGCATGCATCGTGAACTCAGCCTTCCTGGTGTTGAAATTTTCCTTTCTTTGCCCTTTGGATTATTTAGTCTCCTGCACATGGTGTAGTACAGAGGGGAACTGCGGAGACAGCGTTGCTGCTGCAGGTTCCAGGCATATGTCCATCTCCAGCTGCAGCTGTCCAGGCCCTCTGTGCTTGACTGCCATTCTCCAGGGCCCTGAGGCTGACACTCAGCCTCAATGCAGCCCTCCTCACCTTCCTGCACAGCATCCTTGTCCTTATTCCATGAGAGCCCCGGTCAAGGGAAGTGAAACTCGATCCCCCTGGCACACACACTGTGCTTTCCCTCTATTAAGCCAAATGGAAAGGATCTGTGGTACTGATGGCCACACCAGTGTCCAGATTTCCCATGCAAAACGGAAGCTTCCAGTGTTCAGAAAGAGGGTGTTTTGATGGCTGTGAAATGTCTTTTCCAAGTGCCTCATGGTGTTTCAAATCCCTTTGAAACCTGAAGTTCTTTCTTGTATCTAGGTAATATTTTCACCACTGGCCAGAAGGTCCGCCCAACTAGGAGCACAGCTATCCAGGGGTCAGGAGGTCTTCCAGCCTGCTAGCTCCTGGAGGGATTCCTGAGTATGTCCTCAGGGCCCAAGTGTAAAAGGTGTTTCCAATTGCCTTGATTAGCAGCAGCCAGGCCCTCAGGTGAGGGGCGGGGCTGTGATCTTGACTGGAAGCCCCTAATTTGGCCAATGGAGGCATCCATCTTTTTTTGTCTGTCCATAGCAAGGGCCCGGGGAGTTTGTGCTTCCTGCAAGCAGAGCGACATTGTATGGGACACTCATGCAAGCCTACTTCTAGGAATCTCTCTGAGTGTGATGTGTGGACACCAGGACACCATGATCAGGGATGTGAGGCCACAGGAGCAATTGCCTTAGCCGGATCCAAAGGGTAGGTGTAAGGGGCCGGGTTCATCCACTATTGTTTGGTTCAACACACTTCCCATCTATGTGGAAACACAGCCCTTTCTGGGTACTTTCTGGGATTGTAATCTGCTGCCCTGAGCAGTGGACTGAGAGCCTGGAGGCTGAGTAGGCAGCCAAACGTGACTGGACAGGCTCAAGCCCCTGAATTCTGAGGGGTGCCCCAGCTTCCCCCATTGGCAGTGTTTGGATCATAGTGAGGCATGGCATTGATTCGGAACTCAGGAGAGTGAGACATGAGAGTCCCTTTGCATATGCATTCTTGCTTAGCCACAATCTGGGCTAGCTGGCTTGCCCTGACCAGATAGGTTCTCTGTACATAAGTTGCAGGAGAGGCTGGCTCCTTGCCACCCATGCTCTGAGACTACTACAGGTGATCTCTGAGCACACACAGACACACACAAACAGACAGACACACACACACACACACACACACACACACACATTACTGTCAGGTTGGTAGTAGAGCCTATGGTGAAGGCTGGGGCTGTCTGGGGTCTGTGGGCATGAGAGCTGCTGCCTTACAATCTCTACAAGCCAGGTTTGAACCTGTCATCAATGAACACAGTGTAGGAGGTTTTTGAATTCTGGTCTCTTTCCAACTCATCTATTTCTCTTCTCGCCTTCTCTATCTCTAACTCTCACATGCTCTCACACACTCTGTCTTCACTCATTAATATTTTACTTAGATTCTTATTTTACTGACAGGCCCAGATAGACAAAGAGAGTTACCAGAGCACTGCTGAGCTCTGGCTTGTTGTGTTGGCGATTTCACCTAGGCTACTGGAGCCTCAGTTTGTAAGTCTTTCTGACACAAGCCATATTCTGTCTCCTCATTTCCATGCCAGTATCACTCAGAGTTTATAATAAAGATATACATACATGTATATATATACATATAGATTTATATATCTGTCATTTTTAGAATGTTCGACCTATGTATTTGACCTTCTTTCAGAATTACCACATTTATAACAGCCTAGTTTTTCTGAAATAATTGGCCATATAGTTGGAGCAGGATTCAATACAATTATAAATAATAGAACCTTCCAGTAGCATTTCTAATCGTGTTTCTATTAGCATCCTTATTGTAATTATCATGGCCCAGATCTTCCCTCCTTTTTCTAGCTAGTGTAAGCTTCAATACGTATGTGTTTGTTTTCTTTCTCCGGAAATCTTAATGTCCCTGGACCCTGAAGTGTTAGGGAATTTTTGAAGCAGCCCTCTGTTTCTCAGCAGATGGTTTCTATGTTTCTGCTGTCATCAGGTCTTCTTGTGGTTTTTGTCTTTATTTATTTTTATTGTTTCAAGTCCTCCTAGATCATCCCCATTTATTTGCATATTTATTGATTTAGTCAGGTATCACATGTGGCATCATTTCTTCTGCTTGAGAGATTTTCTCTTATAACTGAAGGGAACTTTGGATGCACAATACATTTCCTGGGGCAAATACTACACACATATGGTGAAGGCTTGGGTTGTCTGGGGTCTGTGGGCATTAGAGCTGCTGCGTGACAATCTCTACAACCCAGGTTTGAACCTGTCATGAATGAACACAGCCTAGGGGTTTTTTGACTTCTGGTCTATTTCCAACTCTTCTATTTCTCTTCTCGCCATCTCTGTCTCTGACTCTCACAGGCTCTCTCTCACTCTGTCTGAACTCAGGAATATTTTACTTATATCCTTATTTTATTGACAGGCCCAGATATACAAAGAGAGTGGCCAGAGCACTGCTGAGCTCTGGCTGGTTTTGTTTGTGATTTCACCTAGGCTACTGGAGCCTCTGATTGGTAAGTCTCTCTGACTTAAGCCATATTCTGTCTCCTCATATCCATGGCAGTATCTCTCAGACTTTATAATAAAGATATACATCCATATACATATATAAATATACATATATATCTCTGTCATTTTTAGAATTGTCAACCTATGTAATTGATCTTAATCAGAATTCACACATTTACAACAGGTTCCTTTTTCCCTACTAATTGGCCACATAGTTGGAGCAGGATTCAATACAATTATAAATAATAGAACCTTCCAGTAGCATTTCTAATAGCATTTCTATCAGCATCCTTATTTTAATTATCATAGTACAGAACTTGCCTCCTTTCTCTAGTGTAAGCTTCAATACATATGAGTTTCTTTTCATTCTCCCGAAATCTTAATTTCCCTGGACTCTGAAGGGTCTCGGAACTTTTGAAGCAGCCCTTGATTCACAGCAGATGGTTTCTATGTTTCTGCTGTCATCAGGTCTTCTTGTGCTTTTTGTTTTTATTTTTCATTTGTTTCAAATCCTCCTAGATAACCCCCATTTACTTGCATATTTATTTATTTATTTGGTTCTATATTACATGAGGGGTCCATTCTTCTGCTTGATAGATTTTTCTCTTATAATTGAAGGGAAGTTTACACTCACAATACATATCCTGTCGTAAATACTACACACATATGGTGAAGGCTGGGGTTGTCTGGGGTCTGTGGACAGGAGACTGATGCCTTACAATCTCGACAACCCAGGTTTGAACCTGTCATGTATGAACACAGAGTGGGAGCTTTTGGACTTCTGGTCTCTTTCCAACTCTTCTATTTCTCTTCTTGCCTTCTCTGTCTCTGACTCTCACAGGCTCTCACTCACTCTGTCTGCACTCATTAATATTTTACTTTTATATTATTTGACTGACAGGCCCAGATATACAGAGCGAGTCACCAGGGCCCGGCTGAGCTCTGGATTGTTTTGTTGGCGATTTCACCTAGGTTTCTGGAGCCTCAGCTTTGTAAGTCTCTCTGGCACAAGCCATACTCTGTCTCCTCATAGCCATGCCAGTATCCCTCATAGTTGATAATAAAGATACACATACATATATGTACATATACATACATATATATATATATATATATATCAGACATTTTTAGAATTGTTGACCTTTTTATTTGATCTGAATGCAGAATTACCGCATTTATAATAGCCTCCTTATTCATAAATAATTGGTCACATAGTTGGAGCAGGATTCACTACAATTATAAATTATAAACTTTCCAGGAGCATTTCCAATAGCCTTTCTATCAGTATCCTTATTGTAATTATCATAGCACAGAACTTGCCTCCATTTTCTAGTGTAAGCTTCAAATCGTATGCATTTCTTTTCATTCTCGGAATTCGTAATTTGCCTGGACCCTGTGTGTCAGGGAATTTTTGAAGCAGCCCTCTATTTCTCAGCAGACGTTTTCTATATTTCTGCTGTCATCAGGTCTTCCTGTGGTGTTTGTTTTTATTTTTTTATTTTTTTCAAATCCTCTTAGATCATTCCCATTTATTTGCATATTTATTTATTTATTTATTTCGTCCGATATCACATGAGGGGTCATTTCTTCTGCCTGATAGATTTTCTCTTATAATTGAAGGGAACTTTTGACACACAATACATTTCCTTTTGCAGATACTATACACTACTACAACTGCTACTGCACTGTTTTTGACAGTGACATCCAATGCACAATGGATTAGTATTGCATGGCTCTAGAGAATGTTCACTATTTAACCTACAATGTTTTTAACCTCACAAATATTTATTCTGTTCTTTCTTGGGGGATGAATGGTTTACAGTCAACAGTTCCATGTAATAGTGGGCACGGGGGGGTAATTTTTCCCACTACCCCTGTATTTCTGTACATCCTTTGTAACTTTCTTATTGAGGAGAAGCAAACAGTCATAAATTGAGAGAGCAGGGCCCAAGCAGGAAGAGAGACAGAGAGACATCTGCAGCTCTGATTTGTCACTAGCCCAGCTTTTCCCTAGCTGGGTAAGTGTGACCAGGGGCTCAAAACAGGGTCCTGGGATTCCACATAGTTCCCTGGCAGCTCCACCAGCTGTCCCTCCAACCCATGCTCCCTTCGTTGTCCATGTAACTATCGATCTGCTCTAGGCATTTCTCACCTTCATATGCCAGAAACTTAACACTTCTCCCTTCCACCCATGAAACTTTGACCTTTTGCTAGGGTGCAAAACAGCAACTCCAATCCAAGTTATTTTCGGGACAAGTGTGTACGTCTCTGTGGGAAGGTGTGTGTGTGTGTGTGTGTGTGTGTGTGTGTGTAAGTGTGCATAAGTGTGTTTCAGTTAAGATTACCGCTGTTGTTTCTTTATTCCTGACACAGGGACTTAGGAACTGGGTTGTGTTATGACAAAGGAAGTTTCCACTGCACAAGTGGTTTTTCAAGTATGAATTGGCACATTGGATTGTGGACTCTGTTGTGCATTCTCCCAGGTGGTCCTCAGATGGGTTCTTTCCTTTGCTATTCCCATGCTGTGTGTAATTTTCTGGGTAGACTCAAAGAGGAGTGGCATGGGGAGCTCAGCTGCATTCTGCTGTATGTCCACAAGGTGGCGGCAAAGACCATAGTTGAGTGTAGTGATTCTGTGGAATGAGGAGAACTCTAGGAATTGTGGCCCGTGGACAGCAGGGTTGAAAGTGACGTAGAGTGCCCTAGACATCTGTTCTTTCCTGTGGGGTGGGGGGATCCCCCATTTGGCTTTGCAAGTGGAAGGGGTTTCTCTCTTTGCCTGGGATGACTCTACTGGGAGCTTGTGAATCCCTGTGCTCAGCTGCATTCTGCTGGGTGTCCACAAGAGGGCAGCACCAGGGCGGGACTAAGGCTCCATGGGGCAAGTGCCCTGAGGCACTGGGCTAGGAGAGTGGCGACAGTGTTTCTGGGTGTGCCCCAAGAGCATGGCCAGCCTAGCGCAGGCAGGCAGTGTCCTAAGGATGGGCCCAGACAGGAGCTGTGGGGGTCGTGTTTGCAGAAACAGGGCCTTCAGAGGATGGCAGAAAGTCCCCGGGGGCGGGCCTCAGAGCCCGTGCCCAATGAGCCTGAGGGGAGGGCCCAGTGGGTATTCATAGAGACAGCTGGCCAATCAGAGAGGAGGAACGTCACCCTCAGGGGCGTGAAGCAAGAGCTGGCCAATGAGAACAGAGGAGGAGTTGCGTGGGTGGGCCTCAGAGAGCAGCCCACCAATGAGAGCCTGGGTGCTGGCTCTGGGTGGGCGTACCCCTGGAGGTCAGCCAATCAGGGTCCAGCGGAAGTGCCTGGGGGGCGGGCCCACAGGAGGCTGTCCAATGAGCGCCTGGGGCGGGCCTCGTGGGCGGAGCCCAGGAGGCTGGCCAATCATGGGGCAAGGGCGGTGACCTTCCTGGGCGTGCCTTAGGAACTGGCCTATCAGGGGGCGCCCCTCAGACAGCAGCCCGCCAATGGGAGCCAAGAGAAGGCTGGCTGGGGGCGTGTCCCTGGGACACCAGGCCAATCAGAGTCGAGCGGAAGTGGCTGGTGGGCGGGCCTTCCGGAGGCTGCCCAATCAGCGTGCTGCAGGGCCGTGTGGGCGGTGCTCAAGGCCACTGGCCAATCACTGACTAGGGGCCCGGACCCTCCTGGGCGTGTCCAAGCACACTGGCCAATGAGATTGCTGGTGGGGTTCTGGGCGTGGCCTAGGCCTCTGGCCTATCAGAGCCTGGCTGGCGCCCTGTGGGCGGGCCTTCTGAAGGAATCCCGCCAATGGGAGCTCAGAGCTGGCCTTAAAAGGCTGGGCGTGCTTCCAGGAAATGCGAAGCAGGGTTCAGCCCAGGGCCCTGCCTTGCAGAAGCTGTCCAGTGCGCATGTGTATAACTCCGTTTGTGCCTGTGCCTCTGTGGATTTGTGTGTGTGTGTGTGTGTTTGTGTGTGTGTGTGTGTCTGAGGGAGGGAGAGAGAGAGAGAACAACAGAATCACTGTGGCACAGGTGATTTTGTGCAAAACACTTGGCACATTCTGATTTACAGCTCAATATTGACACCAGGGCAGCTCTTCTTGGCCCTTGGTCACTTTTCTTCTTTTCAGATGTAAAGACACTGAAGAGGGAGAGGTTTTTGCCCTGAGGCTTGCACTGGGAACTAGCAGCTGCCCTGTTTGTGTTGCCAGACTAGGAAACCTGTGGTGCCTGTCCATGTGGAGAGTCTCCTGGATGAGTTCCTTCTCGAGCCTTTTTCGCTCGGTCCCGTTGGAGCTGCATATAGCTATTGATTTGGAGATTTTATTCCTTTGGACAATTCTTTTCCTGATGCAAAGTTTCTCTCCAGGTTTTAGCAATCAATTGTGTGAATGTCACATCGAATCCATTGTAGAAAATGACTACATCAGTGTCTCTCTCTTTCTCTCTCTCTCTCTCTCTCTATATATATATATATATGTATGTAACATGTAGAGGTCTGAAAATATTTTTTAGCTAGAGACCTGCACAGCTCTGGATTAGGGTAGCAATGTGGATACACCTGGCCCTTCTGAGCCACAGTCATGAGAGACATCTCACAGAGCCATATCGTATATCACTCTACAAATCTCTCTCAGCACAAACTACCACTGCCAAATCATCTACTTCCCTCTTGCTCTTTTTGTCCACCGAGTCTTATCCCAAAACTGTAAATCAAAGAAGAAATAGACATAGTGCAGTTCCCTGCACACAGGACAGGCTGAGGCTGGACCAGGGAGATGCAATACGCCAGCCTGCATCTTGGCTGGAGCATCACTATGACTACTTCGAATTTGGAGAGGCGAGGGCAGTTTTGCAGAGTGGGCTGCCGGCCAAGGGTTGCTTCTCAGAGTGGCTAAGACCTAGATGTTCTAAGTGTTACCTTTCCTCACAAACATAAAATAGCAATGCCACTTGTAAGAAGTATGCATGGGCATGGAGGGTTTGTCTTCAGTGCTCTGGCACTGATCAACACAGGGCCAGAATTTCAGTCCTTGTCTGTCTCTGTCATTCTGTCTCTCTGACTGTCTCTACGTGCCTTCTTCACTGGGCCCTTACTGGAAGTCAGTGCATGCATCGTGAACTCAGCCTTCCTGGTGTTGAAATTTTCCTTTCTTTGCCCTTTGGATTATTTAGTCTCCTGCACATGGTGTAGTACAGAGGGGAACTGCGGAGACAGCGTTGCTGCTGCAGGTTCCAGGCATATGTCCATCTCCAGCTGCAGCTGTCCAGGCCCTCTGTGCTTGACTGCCATTCTCCAGGGCCCTGAGGCTGACACTCAGCCTCAATGCAGCCCTCCTCACCTTCCTGCACAGCATCCTTGTCCTTATTCCATGAGAGCCCCGGTCAAGGGAAGTGAAACTCGATCCCCCTGGCACACACACTGTGCTTTCCCTCTATTAAGCCAAATGGAAAGGATCTGTGGTACTGATGGCCACACCAGTGTCCAGATTTCCCATGCAAAACGGAAGCTTCCAGTGTTCAGAAAGAGGGTGTTTTGATGGCTGTGAAATGTCTTTTCCAAGTGCCTCATGGTGTTTCAAATCCCTTTGAAACCTGAAGTTCTTTCTTGTATCTAGGTAATATTTTCACCACTGGCCAGAAGGTCCGCCCAACTAGGAGCACAGCTATCCAGGGGTCAGGAGGTCTTCCAGCCTGCTAGCTCCTGGAGGGATTCCTGAGTATGTCCTCAGGGCCCAAGTGTAAAAGGTGTTTCCAATTGCCTTGATTAGCAGCAGCCAGGCCCTCAGGTGAGGGGCGGGGCTGTGATCTTGACTGGAAGCCCCTAATTTGGCCAATGGAGGCATCCATCTTTTTTTGTCTGTCCATAGCAAGGGCCCGGGGAGTTTGTGCTTCCTGCAAGCAGAGCGACATTGTATGGGACACTCATGCAAGCCTACTTCTAGGAATCTCTCTGAGTGTGATGTGTGGACACCAGGACACCATGATCAGGGATGTGAGGCCACAGGAGCAATTGCCTTAGCCGGATCCAAAGGGTAGGTGTAAGGGGCCGGGTTCATCCACTATTGTTTGGTTCAACACACTTCCCATCTATGTGGAAACACAGCCCTTTCTGGGTACTTTCTGGGATTGTAATCTGCTGCCCTGAGCAGTGGACCGAGAGCCTGGAGGCTGAGTAGGCAGCCAAACGTGACTGGACAGGCTCAAGCCCCTGAATTCTGAGGGGTGCCCCAGCTTCCCCCATTGGCAGTGTTTGGATCATAGTGAGGCATGGCATTGATTCGGAACTCAGGAGAGTGAGACATGAGAGTCCCTTTGCATATGCATTCTTGCTTAGCCACAATCTGGGCTAGCTGGCTTGCCCTGACCAGATAGGTTCTCTGTACATAAGTTGCAGGAGAGGCTGGCTCCCTTGCCACCCATGCTCTGAGACTACTACAGGTGATCTCTGAGCACACACAGACACACACAAACAGACAGACAGACAGACACACACACACACACACACACACACACATTACTGTCAGGTTGGTAGTAGAGCCTATGGTGAAGGCTGGGGCTGTCTGGGGTCTGTGGGCATGAGAGCTGCTGCCTTACAATCTCTACAAGCCAGGTTTGAACCTGTCATCAATGAACACAGTGTAGGAGGTTTTTGAATTCTGGTCTCTTTCCAACTCATCTATTTCTCTTCTCGCCTTCTCTATCTCTAACTCTCACATGCTCTCACACACTCTGTCTTCACTCATTAATATTTTACTTAGATTCTTATTTTACTGACAGGCCCAGATAGACAAAGAGAGTTACCAGAGCACTGCTGAGCTCTGGCTTGTTGTGTTGGCGATTTCACCTAGGCTACTGGAGCCTCAGTTTGTAAGTCTTTCTGACACAAGCCATATTCTGTCTCCTCATTTCCATGCCAGTATCACTCAGAGTTTATAATAAAGATATACATACATGTATATATATACATATAGATTTATATATCTGTCATTTTTAGAATGTTCGACCTATGTATTTGACCTTCTTTCAGAATTACCACATTTATAACAGCCTAGTTTTTCTGAAATAATTGGCCATATAGTTGGAGCAGGATTCAATACAATTATAAATAATAGAACCTTCCAGTAGCATTTCTAATCGTGTTTCTATTAGCATCCTTATTGTAATTATCATGGCCCAGATCTTCCCTCCTTTTTCTAGCTAGTGTAAGCTTCAATACGTATGTGTTTGTTTTCTTTCTCCGGAAATCTTAATGTCCCTGGACCCTGAAGTGTTAGGGAATTTTTGAAGCAGCCCTCTGTTTCTCAGCAGATGGTTTCTATGTTTCTGCTGTCATCAGGTCTTCTTGTGGTTTTTGTCTTTATTTATTTTTATTGTTTCAAGTCCTCCTAGATCATCCCCATTTATTTGCATATTTATTGATTTAGTCAGGTATCACATGTGGCATCATTTCTTCTGCTTGAGAGATTTTCTCTTATAACTGAAGGGAACTTTTGATGCACAATACATTTCCTGGGGCAAATACTACACACATATGGTGAAGGCTTGGGTTGTCTGGGGTCTGTGGGCATTAGAGCTGCTGCGTGACAATCTCTACAACCCAGGTTTGAACCTGTCATGAATGAACACAGCCTAGGGGTTTTTTGACTTCTGGTCTATTTCCAACTCTTCTATTTCTCTTCTCGCCATCTCTGTCTCTGACTCTCACAGGCTCTCTCTCACTCTGTCTGAACTCAGGAATATTTTACTTATATCCTTATTTTATTGACAGGCCCAGATATACAAAGAGAGTGGCCAGAGCACTGCTGAGCTCTGGCTGGTTTTGTTTGTGATTTCACCTAGGCTACTGGAGCCTCTGATTGGTAAGTCTCTCTGACTTAAGCCATATTCTGTCTCCTCATATCCATGGCAGTATCTCTCAGACTTTATAATAAAGATATACATCCATATACATATATAAATATACATATATATCTCTGTCATTTTTAGAATTGTCAACCTATGTAATTGATCTTAATCAGAATTCACACATTTACAACAGGTTCCTTTTTCCCTACTAATTGGCCACATAGTTGGAGCAGGATTCAATACAATTATAAATAATAGAACCTTCCAGTAGCATTTCTAATAGCATTTCTATCAGCATCCTTATTTTAATTATCATAGTACAGAACTTGCCTCCTTTCTCTAGTGTAAGCTTCAATACATATGAGTTTCTTTTCATTCTCCCGAAATCTTAATTTCCCTGGACTCTGAAGGGTCTCGGAACTTTTGAAGCAGCCCTTGATTCACAGCAGATGGTTTCTATGTTTCTGCTGTCATCAGGTCTTCTTGTGCTTTTTGTTTTTATTTTTCATTTGTTTCAAATCCTCCTAGATAACCCCCATTTACTTGCATATTTATTTATTTATTTATTTATTTATTTGGTTCTATATTACATGAGGGGTCCATTCTTCTGCTTGATAGATTTTTCTCTTATAATTGAAGGGAAGTTTACACTCACAATACATATCCTGTCGTAAATACTACACACATATGGTGAAGGCTGGGGTTGTCTGGGGTCTGTGGACAGGAGACTGATGCCTTACAATCTCGACAACCCAGGTTTGAACCTGTCATGTATGAACACAGAGTGGGAGCTTTTGGACTTCTGGTCTCTTTCCAACTCTTCTATTTCTCTTCTTGCCTTCTCTGTCTCTGACTCTCACAGGCTCTCACTCACTCTGTCTGCACTCATTAATATTTTACTTTTATATTATTTGACTGACAGGCCCAGATATACAGAGCGAGTCACCAGGGCCCGGCTGAGCTCTGGATTGTTTTGTTGGCGATTTCACCTAGGTTTCTGGAGCCTCAGCTTTGTAAGTCTCTCTGGCACAAGCCATACTCTGTCTCCTCATAGCCATGCCAGTATCCCTCATAGTTGATAATAAAGATACACATACATATATGTACATATACATACATATATATATATATATATATATATATCAGACATTTTTAGAATTGTTGACCTTTTTATTTGATCTGAATGCAGAACTACCGCATTTATAATAGCCTCCTTATTCATAAATAATTGGTCACATAGTTGGAGCAGGATTCACTACAATTATAAATTATAAACTTTCCAGGAGCATTTCCAATAGCCTTTCTATCAGTATCCTTATTGTAATTATCATAGCACAGAACTTGCCTCCATTTTCTAGTGTAAGCTTCAAATCGTATGCATTTCTTTTCATTCTCGGAATTCGTAATTTGCCTGGACCCTGTGTGTCAGGGAATTTTTGAAGCAGCCCTCTATTTCTCAGCAGACGTTTTCTATATTTCTGCTGTCATCAGGTCTTCCTGTGGTGTTTGTTTTTATTTTTTTATTTTTTTCAAATCCTCTTAGATCATTCCCATTTATTTGCATATTTATTTATTTATTTATTTCGTCCGATATCACATGAGGGGTCATTTCTTCTGCCTGATAGATTTTCTCTTATAATTGAAGGGAACTTTTGACACACAATACATTTCCTTTTGCAGATACTATACACTACTACAACTGCTACTGCACTGTTTTTGACAGTGACATCCAATGCACAATGGATTAGTATTGCATGGCTCTAGAGAATGTTCACTATTTAACCTACAATGTTTTTAACCTCACAAATATTTATTCTGTTCTTTCTTGGGGGATGAATGGTTTACAGTCAACAGTTCCATGTAATAGTGGGCACGGGGTGGGGGGTAATTTTTCCCACTACCCCTGTATTTCTGTACATCCTTTGTAACTTTCTTATTGAGGAGAAGCAAACAGTCATAAATTGAGAGAGCAGGGCCCAAGCAGGAAGAGAGACAGAGAGACATCTGCAGCTCTGATTTGTCACTAGCCCAGCTTTTCCCTAGCTGGGTAAGTGTGACCAGGGGCTCAAAACAGGGTCCTGGGATTCCACATAGTTCCCTGGCAGCTCCACCAGCTGTCCCTCCAACCCATGCTCCCTTCGTTGTCCATGTAACTATCGATCTGCTCTAGGCATTTCTCACCTTCATATGCCAGAAACTTAACACTTCTCCCTTCCACCCATGAAACTTTGACCTTTTGCTAGGGTGCAAAACAGCAACTCCAATCCAAGTTATTTTCGGAACAAGTGTGTACGTCTCTGTGGGAAGGTGTGTGTGTGTGTGTGTGTGTGTGTAAGTGTGCATAAGTGTGTTTCAGTTAAGATTACCGCTGTTGTTTCTTTATTCCTGACACAGGGACTTAGGAACTGGGTTGTGTTATGACAAAGGAAGTTTCCACTGCACAAGTGGTTTTTCAAGTATGAATTGGCACATTGGATCGTGGACTCTGTTGTGCATTCTCCCAGGTGGTCCTCAGATGGGTTCTTTCCTTTGCTATTCCCATGCTGTGTGTAATTTTCTGGGTAGACTCAAAGAGGAGTGGCATGGGGAGCTCAGCTGCATTCTGCTGTATGTCCACAAGGTGGCGGCAAAGACCATAGTTGAGTGTAGTGATTCTGTGGAATGAGGAGAACTCTAGGAATTGTGGCCCGTGGACAGCAGGGTTGAAATTGACGTAGAGTGCCCTAGACATCTGTTCTTTCCTGTGGGGTGGGGGGATCCCCCATTTGGCTTTGCAAGTGGAAGGGGTTTCTCTCTTTGCCTGGGATGACTCTACTGGGAGCTTGTGAATCCCTGTGCTCAGCTGCATTGTGCTGGGTGTCCACAAGAGGGCAGCACCAGGGCGGGACTAAGGCTCCATGGGGCAAGTGCCCTGAGGCACTGGGCTAGGAGAGTGGCGACAGTGTTTCTGGGTGTGCCCCAAGAGCATGGCCAGCCTAGCGCAGGCAGGCAGTGTCCTAAGGATGGGCCCAGACAGGAGCTGTGGGGGTCGTGTTTGCAGAAACAGGGCCTTCAGAGGATGGCAGAAAGTCCCCGGGGGCGGGCCTCAGAGCCCGTGCCCAATGAGCCTGAGGGGAGGGCCCAGTGGGTATTCATAGAGACAGCTGGCCAATCAGAGAGGAGGAACGTCACCCTCAGGGGCGTGAAGCAAGAGCTGGCCAATGAGAACAGAGGAGGAGTTGCGTGGGTGGGCCTCAGAGAGCAGCCCACCAATGAGAGCCTGGGTGCTGGCTCTGGGTGGGCGTACCCCTGGAGGTCAGCCAATCAGGGTCCAGCGGAAGTGCCTGGGGGGCGGGCCCTCGGGAGGCTGTCCAATGAGCGCCTGGGGCGGGCCTCGTGGGCGGAGCCCAGGAGGCTGGCCAATCATGGGGCAAGGGCGGTGACCTTCCTGGGCGTGCCTTAGGAACTGGCCTATCAGGGGGCGCCCCTCAGACAGCAGCCCGCCAATGGGAGCCAAGAGAAGGCTGGCTGGGGGCGTGTCCCTGGGACACCAGGCCAATCAGAGTCGAGCGGAAGTGGCTGGTGGGCGGGCCTTCCGGAGGCTGCCCAATCAGCGTGCTGCAGGGCCGTGTGGGCGGTGCTCAAGGCCACTGGCCAATCACTGACTAGGGGCCCGGACCCTCCTGGGCGTGTCCAAGCACACTGGCCAATGAGATTGCTGGTGGGGTTCTGGGCGTGGCCTAGGCCTCTGGCCTATCAGAGCCTGGCTGGCGCCCTGTGGGCGGGCCTTCTGAAGGAATCCCGCCAATGGGAGCTCAGAGCTGGCCTTAAAAGGCTGGGCGTGCTTCCAGGAAATGCGAAGCAGGGTTCAGCCCAGGGCCCTGCCTTGCAGAAGCTGTCCAGTGCGCATGTGTATAACTCCGTTTGTGCCTGTGCCTCTGTGGATTTGTGTGTGTGTGTGTGTGTGTTTGTGTGTGTGTGTGTGTCTGAGGGAGGGAGAGAGAGAGAGAACAACAGAATCACTGTGGCACAGGTGATTTTGTGCAAAACACTTGGCACATTCTGATTTACAGCTCAATATTGACACCAGGGCAGCTCTCCTTGACCCTTGGTCACTTTTCTTCTTTTCAGATGTAAAGACACTGAAGAGGGAGAGGTTTTTGCCCTGAGGCTTGCACTGGGAACTAGCAGCTGCCCTGTTTGTGTTGCCAGACTAGGAAACCTGTGGTGCCTGTCCATGTGGAGAGTCTCCTGGATGAGTTCCTTCTCGAGCCTTTTTCGCTCAGTCCCGTTGGAGCTGCATATAGCTATTGATTTGGAGATTTTATTCCTTTGGACAATTCTTTTCCTGATGCAAAGTTTCTCTCCAGGTTTTAGCAATCAATTGTGTGAATGTCACATCGAATCCATTGTAGAAAATGACTACATCAGTGTCTCTCTCTCTCTTTCTCTCTCTCTCTCTCTCTCTCTCTCTATATATATATATATATATATATATATATGTATGTAACATGTAGAGGTCTGAAAATATTTTTTAGCTAGAGACCTGCACAGCTCTGGATTAGGGTAGCAATGTGGATACACCTGGCCCTTCTGAGCCACAGTCATGAGAGACATCTCACAGAGCCATATCGTATATCACTCTACAAATCTCTCTCAGCACAAACTACCACTGCCAAATCATCTACTTCCCTCTTGCTCTTTTTGTCCACCGAGTCTTATCCCAAAACTGTAAATCAAAGAAGAAATAGACATAGTGCAGTTCCCTGCACACAGGACAGGCTGAGGCTGGACCAGGGAGATGCAATACGCCAGCCTGCATCTTGGCTGGAGCATCACTATGACTACTTCGAATTTGGAGAGGCGAGGGCAGTTTTGCAGAGTGGGCTGCCGGCCAAGGGTTGCTTCTCAGAGTGGCTAAGACCTAGATGTGCTAAGTGTTACCTTTCCTCACAAACATAAAATAGCAATGCCACTTGTAAGAAGTATGCATGGGCATGGAGGGTTTGTCTTCAGTGCTCTGGCACTGATCAACACAGGGCCAGAATTTCAGTCCTTGTCTGTCTCTGTCATTCTGTCTCTCTGACTGTCTCTACGTGCCTTCTTCACTGGGCCCTTACTGGAAGTCAGTGCATGCATCGTGAACTCAGCCTTCCTGGTGTTGAAATTTTCCTTTCTTTGCCCTTTGGATTATTTAGTCTCCTGCACATGGTGTAGTACAGAGGGGAACTGCGGAGACAGCGTTGCTGCTGCAGGTTCCAGGCATATGTCCATCTCCAGCTGCAGCTGTCCAGGCCCTCTGTGCTTGACTGCCATTCTCCAGGGCCCTGAGGCTGACACTCAGCCTCAATGCAGCCCTCCTCACCTTCCTGCACAGCATCCTTGTCCTTATTCCATGAGAGCCCCGGTCAAGGGAAGTGAAACTCGATCCCCCTGGCACACACACTGTGCTTTCCCTCTATTAAGCCAAATGGAAAGGATCTGTGGTACTGATGGCCACACCAGTGTCCAGATTTCCCATGCAAAACGGAAGCTTCCAGTGTTCAGAAAGAGGGTGTTTTGATGGCTGTGAAATGTCTTTTCCAAGTGCCTCATGGTGTTTCAAATCCCTTTGAAACCTGAAGTTCTTTCTTGTATCTAGGGAATATTTTCACCACTGGCCAGAAGGTCCGCCCAACTAGGAGCACAGCTATCCAGGGGTCAGGAGGTCTTCCAGCCTGCTAGCTCCTGGAGGGATTCCTGAGTATGTCCTCAGGGCCCAAGTGTAAAAGGTGTTTCCAATTGCCTTGATTAGCAGCAGCCAGGCCCTCAGGTGAGGGGCGGGGCTGTGATCTTGACTGGAAGCCCCTAATTTGGCCAATGGAGGCATCCATCTTTTTTTGTCTGTCCATAGCAAGGGCCCGGGGAGTTTGTGCTTCCTGCAAGCAGAGCGACATTGTATGGGACACTCATGCAAGCCTACTTCTAGGAATCTCTCTGAGTGTGATGTGTGGACACCAGGACACCGTGATCAGGGATGTGAGGCCACAGGAGCAATTGCCTTAGCCGGATCCAAAGGGTAGGTGTAAGGGGCCGGGTTCATCCACTATTGTTTGGTTCAACACACTTCCCATCTATGTGGAAACACAGCCCTTTCTGGGTACTTTCTGGGATTGTAATCTGCTGCCCTGAGCAGTGGACTGAGAGCCTGGAGGCTGAGTAGGCAGCCAAACGTGACTGGACAGGCTCAAGCCCCTGAATTCTGAGGGGTGCCCCAGCTTCCCCCATTGGCAGTGTTTGGATCATAGTGAGGCATGGCATTGATTCGGAACTCAGGAGAGTGAGACATGAGAGTCCCTTTGCATATGCATTCTTGCTTAGCCACAATCTGGGCTAGCTGGCTTGCCCTGACCAGATAGGTTCTCTGTACATAAGTTGCAGGAGAGGCTGGCTCCCTTGCCACCCATGCTCTGAGACTACTACAGGTGATCTCTGAGCACACACAGACACACACAAACAGACAGACACACACACACACACACACACACACACACACATTACTGTCAGGTTGGTAGTAGAGCCTATGGTGAAGGCTGGGGCTGTCTGGGGTCTGTGGGCATGAGAGCTGCTGCCTTACAATCTCTACAAGCCAGGTTTGAACCTGTCATCAATGAACACAGTGTAGGAGGTTTTTGAATTCTGGTCTCTTTCCAACTCATCTATTTCTCTTCTCGCCTTCTCTATCTCTAACTCTCACATGCTCTCACACACTCTGTCTTCACTCATTAATATTTTACTTAGATTCTTATTTTACTGACAGGCCCAGATAGACAAAGAGAGTTACCAGAGCACTGCTGAGCTCTGGCTTGTTGTGTTGGCGATTTCACCTAGGCTACTGGAGCCTCAGTTTGTAAGTCTTTCTGACACAAGCCATATTCTGTCTCCTCATTTCCATGCCAGTATCACTCAGAGTTTATAATAAAGATATACATACATGTATATATATACATATAGATTTATATATCTGTCATTTTTAGAATGTTCGACCTATGTATTTGACCTTCTTTCAGAATTACCACATTTATAACAGCCTAGTTTTTCTGAAATAATTGGCCATATAGTTGGAGCAGGATTCAATACAATTATAAATAATAGAACCTTCCAGTAGCATTTCTAATCGTGTTTCTATTAGCATCCTTATTGTAATTATCATGGCCCAGATCTTCCCTCCTTTTTCTAGCTAGTGTAAGCTTCAATGCGTATGTGTTTGTTTTCTTTCTCCGGAAATCTTAATGTCCCTGGACCCTGAAGTGTTAGGGAATTTTTGAAGCAGCCCTCTGTTTCTCAGCAGATGGTTTCTATGTTTCTGCTGTCATCAGGTCTTCTTGTGGTTTTTGTCTTTATTTATTTTTATTGTTTCAAGTCCTCCTAGATCATCCCCATTTATTTGCATATTTATTGATTTAGTCAGGTATCACATGTGGCATCATTTCTTCTGCTTGAGAGATTTTCTCTTATAACTGAAGGGAACTTTTGATGCACAATACATTTCCTGGGGCAAATACTACACACATATGGTGAAGGCTTGGGTTGTCTGGGGTCTGTGGGCATTAGAGCTGCTGCGTGACAATCTCTACAACCCAGGTTTGAACCTGTCATGAATGAACACAGCCTAGGGGTTTTTTGACTTCTGGTCTATTTCCAACTCTTCTATTTCTCTTCTCGCCATCTCTGTCTCTGACTCTCACAGGCTCTCTCTCACTCTGTCTGAACTCAGGAATATTTTACTTATATCCTTATTTTATTGACAGGCCCAGATATACAAAGAGAGTGGCCAGAGCACTGCTGAGCTCTGGCTGGTTTTGTTTGTGATTTCACCTAGGCTACTGGAGCCTCTGATTGGTAAGTCTCTCTGACTTAAGCCATATTCTGTCTCCTCATATCCATGGCAGTATCTCTCAGACTTTATAATAAAGATATACATCCATATACATATATAAATATACATATATATCTCTGTCATTTTTAGAATTGTCAACCTATGTAATTGATCTTAATCAGAATTCACACATTTACAACAGGTTCCTTTTTCCCTACTAATTGGCCACATAGTTGGAGCAGGATTCAATACAATTATAAATAATAGAACCTTCCAGTAGCATTTCTAATAGCATTTCTATCAGCATCCTTATTTTAATTATCATAGTACAGAACTTGCCTCCTTTCTCTAGTGTAAGCTTCAATACATATGAGTTTCTTTTCATTCTCCCGAAATCTTAATTTCCCTGGACTCTGAAGGGTCTCGGAACTTTTGAAGCAGCCCTTGATTCACAGCAGATGGTTTCTATGTTTCTGCTGTCATCAGGTCTTCTTGTGCTTTTTGTTTTTATTTTTCATTTGTTTCAAATCCTCCTAGATAACCCCCATTTACTTGCATATTTATTTATTTATTTGGTTCTATATTACATGAGGGGTCCATTCTTCTGCTTGATAGATTTTTCTCTTATAATTGAAGGGAAGTTTACACTCACAATACATATCCTGTCGTAAATACTACACACATATGGTGAAGGCTGGGGTTGTCTGGGGTCTGTGGACAGGAGACTGATGCCTTACAATCTCGACAACCCAGGTTTGAACCTGTCATGTATGAACACAGAGTGGGAGCTTTTGGACTTCTGGTCTCTTTCCAACTCTTCTATTTCTCTTCTTGCCTTCTCTGTCTCTGACTCTCACAGGCTCTCACTCACTCTGTCTGCACTCATTAATATTTTACTTTTATATTATTTGACTGACAGGCCCAGATATACAGAGCGAGTCACCAGGGCCCGGCTGAGCTCTGGATTGTTTTGTTGGCGATTTCACCTAGGTTTCTGGAGCCTCAGCTTTGTAAGTCTCTCTGGCACAAGCCATACTCTGTCTCCTCATAGCCATGCCAGTATCCCTCATAGTTGATAATAAAGATACACATACATATATGTACATATACATACATATATATATATATATATATATATCAGACATTTTTAGAATTGTTGACCTTTTTATTTGATCTGAATGCAGAACTACCGCATTTATAATAGCCTCCTTATTCATAAATAATTGGTCACATAGTTGGAGCAGGATTCACTACAATTATAAATTATAAACTTTCCAGGAGCATTTCCAATAGCCTTTCTATCAGTATCCTTATTGTAATTATCATAGCACAGAACTTGCCTCCATTTTCTAGTGTAAGCTTCAAATCGTATGCATTTCTTTTCATTCTCGGAATTCGTAATTTGCCTGGACCCTGTGTGTCAGGGAATTTTTGAAGCAGCCCTCTATTTCTCAGCAGACGTTTTCTATATTTCTGCTGTCATCAGGTCTTCCTGTGGTGTTTGTTTTTATTTTTTTATTTTTTTCAAATCCTCTTAGATCATTCCCATTTATTTGCATATTTATTTATTTATTTATTTCGTCCGATATCACATGAGGGGTCATTTCTTCTGCCTGATAGATTTTCTCTTATAATTGAAGGGAACTTTTGACACACAATACATTTCCTTTTGCAGATACTATACACTACTACAACTGCTACTGCACTGTTTTTGACAGTGACATCCAATGCACAATGGATTAGTATTGCATGGCTCTAGAGAATGTTCACTATTTAACCTACAATGTTTTTAACCTCACAAATATTTATTCTGTTCTTTCTTGGGGGATGAATGGTTTACAGTCAACAGTTCCATGTAATAGTGGGCACGGGGTGGGGGGTAATTTTTCCCACTACCCCTGTATTTCTGTACATCCTTTGTAACTTTCTTATTGAGGAGAAGCAAACAGTCATAAATTGAGAGAGCAGGGCCCAAGCAGGAAGAGAGACAGAGAGACATCTGCAGCTCTGATTTGTCACTAGCCCAGCTTTTCCCTAGCTGGGTAAGTGTGACCAGGGGCTCAAAACAGGGTCCTGGGATTCCACATAGTTCCCTGGCAGCTCCACCAGCTGTCCCTCCAACCCATGCTCCCTTCGTTGTCCATGTAACTATCGATCTGCTCTAGGCATTTCTCACCTTCATATGCCAGAAACTTAACACTTCTCCCTTCCACCCATGAAACTTTGACCTTTTGCTAGGGTGCAAAACAGCAACTCCAATCCAAGTTATTTTCGGGACAAGTGTGTACGTCTCTGTGGGAAGGTGTGTGTGTGTGTGTGTGTGTGTGTGTGTAAGTGTGCATAAGTGTGTTTCAGTTAAGATTACCGCTGTTGTTTCTTTATTCCTGACACAGGGACTTAGGAACTGGGTTGTGTTATGACAAAGGAAGTTTCCACTGCACAAGTGGTTTTTCAAGTATGAATTGGCACATTGGATCGTGGACTCTGTTGTGCATTCTCCCAGGTGGTCCTCAGATGGGTTCTTTCCTTTGCTATTCCCATGCTGTGTGTAATTTTCTGGGTAGACTCAAAGAGGAGTGGCATGGGGAGCTCAGCTGCATTCTGCTGTATGTCCACAAGGTGGCGGCAAAGACCATAGTTGAGTGTAGTGATTCTGTGGAATGAGGAGAACTCTAGGAATTGTGGCCCGTGGACAGCAGGGTTGAAATTGACGTAGAGTGCCCTAGACATCTGTTCTTTCCTGTGGGGTGGGGGGATCCCCCATTTGGCTTTGCAAGTGGAAGGGGTTTCTCTCTTTGCCTGGGATGACTCTACTGGGAGCTTGTGAATCCCTGTGCTCAGCTGCATTCTGCTGGGTGTCCACAAGAGGGCAGCACCAGGGCGGGACTAAGGCTCCATGGGGCAAGTGCCCTGAGGCACTGGGCTAGGAGAGTGGCGACAGTGTTTCTGGGTGTGCCCCAAGAGCATGGCCAGCCTAGCGCAGGCAGGCAGTGTCCTAAGGATGGGCCCAGACAGGAGCTGTGGGGGTCGTGTTTGCAGAAACAGGGCCTTCAGAGGATGGCAGAAAGTCCCCGGGGGCGGGCCTCAGAGCCCGTGCCCAATGAGCCTGAGGGGAGGGCCCAGTGGGTATTCATAGAGACAGCTGGCCAATCAGAGAGGAGGAACGTCACCCTCAGGGGCGTGAAGCAAGAGCTGGCCAATGAGAACAGAGGAGGAGTTGCGTGGGTGGGCCTCAGAGAGCAGCCCACCAATGAGAGCCTGGGTGCTGGCTCTGGGTGGGCGTACCCCTGGAGGTCAGCCAATCAGGGTCCAGCGGAAGTGCCTGGGGGGCGGGCCCACAGGAGGCTGTCCAATGAGCGCCTGGGGCGGGCCTCGTGGGCGGAGCCCAGGAGGCTGGCCAATCATGGGGCAAGGGCGGTGACCTTCCTGGGCGTGCCTTAGGAACTGGCCTATCAGGGGGCGCCCCTCAGACAGCAGCCCGCCAATGGGAGCCAAGAGAAGGCTGGCTGGGGGCGTGTCCCTGGGACACCAGGCCAATCAGAGTCGAGCGGAAGTGGCTGGTGGGCGGGCCTTCCGGAGGCTGCCCAATCAGCGTGCTGCAGGGCCGTGTGGGCGGTGCTCAAGGCCACTGGCCAATCACTGACTAGGGGCCCGGACCCTCCTGGGCGTGTCCAAGCACACTGGCCAATGAGATTGCTGGTGGGGTTCTGGGCGTGGCCTAGGCCTCTGGCCTATCAGAGCCTGGCTGGCGCCCTGTGGGCGGGCCTTCTGAAGGAATCCCGCCAATGGGAGCTCAGAGCTGGCCTTAAAAGGCTGGGCGTGCTTCCAGGAAATGCGAAGCAGGGTTCAGCCCAGGGCCCTGCCTTGCAGAAGCTGTCCAGTGCGCATGTGTATAACTCCGTTTGTGCCTGTGCCTCTGTGGATTTGTGTGTGTGTGTGTGTGTTTGTGTGTGTGTGTGTGTCTGAGGGAGGGAGAGAGAGAGAGAACAACAGAATCACTGTGGCACAGGTGATTTTGTGCAAAACACTTGGCACATTCTGATTTACAGCTCAATATTGACACCAGGGCAGCTCTTCTTGGCCCTTGGTCACTTTTCTTCTTTTCAGATGTAAAGACACTGAAGAGGGAGAGGTTTTTGCCCTGAGGCTTGCACTGGGAACTAGCAGCTGCCCTGTTTGTGTTGCCAGACTAGGAAACCTGTGGTGCCTGTCCATGTGGAGAGTCTCCTGGATGAGTTCCTTCTCGAGCCTTTTTCGCTCGGTCCCGTTGGAGCTGCATATAGCTATTGATTTGGAGATTTTATTCCTTTGGACAATTCTTTTCCTGATGCAAAGTTTCTCTCCAGGTTTTAGCAATCAATTGTGTGAATGTCACATCGAATCCATTGTAGAAAATGACTACATCAGTGTCTCTCTCTTTCTCTCTCTCTCTCTCTCTCTATATATATATATATATGTATGTAACATGTAGAGGTCTGAAAATATTTTTTAGCTAGAGACCTGCACAGCTCTGGATTAGGGTAGCAATGTGGATACACCTGGCCCTTCTGAGCCACAGTCATGAGAGACATCTCACAGAGCCATATCGTATATCACTCTACAAATCTCTCTCAGCACAAACTACCACTGCCAAATCATCTACTTCCCTCTTGCTCTTTTTGTCCACCGAGTCTTATCCCAAAACTGTAAATCAAAGAAGAAATAGACATAGTGCAGTTCCCTGCACACAGGACAGGCTGAGGCTGGACCAGGGAGATGCAATACGCCAGCCTGCATCTTGGCTGGAGCATCACTATGACTACTTCGAATTTGGAGAGGCGAGGGCAGTTTTGCAGAGTGGGCTGCCGGCCAAGGGTTGCTTCTCAGAGTGGCTAAGACCTAGATGTTCTAAGTGTTACCTTTCCTCACAAACATAAAATAGCAATGCCACTTGTAAGAAGTATGCATGGGCATGGAGGGTTTGTCTTCAGTGCTCTGGCACTGATCAACACAGGGCCAGAATTTCAGTCCTTGTCTGTCTCTGTCATTCTGTCTCTCTGACTGTCTCTACGTGCCTTCTTCACTGGGCCCTTACTGGAAGTCAGTGCATGCATCGTGAACTCAGCCTTCCTGGTGTTGAAATTTTCCTTTCTTTGCCCTTTGGATTATTTAGTCTCCTGCACATGGTGTAGTACAGAGGGGAACTGCGGAGACAGCGTTGCTGCTGCAGGTTCCAGGCATATGTCCATCTCCAGCTGCAGCTGTCCAGGCCCTCTGTGCTTGACTGCCATTCTCCAGGGCCCTGAGGCTGACACTCAGCCTCAATGCAGCCCTCCTCACCTTCCTGCACAGCATCCTTGTCCTTATTCCATGAGAGCCCCGGTCAAGGGAAGTGAAACTCGATCCCCCTGGCACACACACTGTGCTTTCCCTCTATTAAGCCAAATGGAAAGGATCTGTGGTACTGATGGCCACACCAGTGTCCAGATTTCCCATGCAAAACGGAAGCTTCCAGTGTTCAGAAAGAGGGTGTTTTGATGGCTGTGAAATGTCTTTTCCAAGTGCCTCATGGTGTTTCAAATCCCTTTGAAACCTGAAGTTCTTTCTTGTATCTAGGTAATATTTTCACCACTGGCCAGAAGGTCCGCCCAACTAGGAGCACAGCTATCCAGGGGTCAGGAGGTCTTCCAGCCTGCTAGCTCCTGGAGGGATTCCTGAGTATGTCCTCAGGGCCCAAGTGTAAAAGGTGTTTCCAATTGCCTTGATTAGCAGCAGCCAGGCCCTCAGGTGAGGGGCGGGGCTGTGATCTTGACTGGAAGCCCCTAATTTGGCCAATGGAGGCATCCATCTTTTTTTGTCTGTCCATAGCAAGGGCCCGGGGAGTTTGTGCTTCCTGCAAGCAGAGCGACATTGTATGGGACACTCATGCAAGCCTACTTCTAGGAATCTCTCTGAGTGTGATGTGTGGACACCAGGACACCATGATCAGGGATGTGAGGCCACAGGAGCAATTGCCTTAGCCGGATCCAAAGGGTAGGTGTAAGGGGCCGGGTTCATCCACTATTGTTTGGTTCAACACACTTCCCATCTATGTGGAAACACAGCCCTTTCTGGGTACTTTCTGGGATTGTAATCTGCTGCCCTGAGCAGTGGACCGAGAGCCTGGAGGCTGAGTAGGCAGCCAAACGTGACTGGACAGGCTCAAGCCCCTGAATTCTGAGGGGTGCCCCAGCTTCCCCCATTGGCAGTGTTTGGATCATAGTGAGGCATGGCATTGATTCGGAACTCAGGAGAGTGAGACATGAGAGTCCCTTTGCATATGCATTCTTGCTTAGCCACAATCTGGGCTAGCTGGCTTGCCCTGACCAGATAGGTTCTCTGTACATAAGTTGCAGGAGAGGCTGGCTCCCTTGCCACCCATGCTCTGAGACTACTACAGGTGATCTCTGAGCACACACAGACACACACAAACAGACAGACAGACAGACACACACACACACACACACACACACACATTACTGTCAGGTTGGTAGTAGAGCCTATGGTGAAGGCTGGGGCTGTCTGGGGTCTGTGGGCATGAGAGCTGCTGCCTTACAATCTCTACAAGCCAGGTTTGAACCTGTCATCAATGAACACAGTGTAGGAGGTTTTTGAATTCTGCTCTCTTTCCAACTCATCTATTTCTCTTCTCGCCTTCTCTATCTCTAACTCTCACATGCTCTCACACACTCTGTCTTCACTCATTAATATTTTACTTAGATTCTTATTTTACTGACAGGCCCAGATAGACAAAGAGAGTTACCAGAGCACTGCTGAGCTCTGGCTTGTTGTGTTGGCGATTTCACCTAGGCTACTGGAGCCTCAGTTTGTAAGTCTTTCTGACACAAGCCATATTCTGTCTCCTCATTTCCATGCCAGTATCACTCAGAGTTTATAATAAAGATATACATACATGTATATATATACATATAGATTTATATATCTGTCATTTTTAGAATGTTCGACCTATGTATTTGACCTTCTTTCAGAATTACCACATTTATAACAGCCTAGTTTTTCTGAAATAATTGGCCATATAGTTGGAGCAGGATTCAATACAATTATAAATAATAGAACCTTCCAGTAGCATTTCTAATCGTGTTTCTATTAGCATCCTTATTGTAATTATCATGGCCCAGATCTTCCCTCCTTTTTCTAGCTAGTGTAAGCTTCAATACGTATGTGTTTGTTTTCTTTCTCCGGAAATCTTAATGTCCCTGGACCCTGAAGTGTTAGGGAATTTTTGAAGCAGCCCTCTGTTTCTCAGCAGATGGTTTCTATGTTTCTGCTGTCATCAGGTCTTCTTGTGGTTTTTGTCTTTATTTATTTTTATTGTTTCAAGTCCTCCTAGATCATCCCCATTTATTTGCATATTTATTGATTTAGTCAGGTATCACATGTGGCATCATTTCTTCTGCTTGAGAGATTTTCTCTTATAACTGAAGGGAACTTTTGATGCACAATACATTTCCTGGGGCAAATACTACACACATATGGTGAAGGCTTGGGTTGTCTGGGGTCTGTGGGCATTAGAGCTGCTGCGTGACAATCTCTACAACCCAGGTTTGAACCTGTCATGAATGAACACAGCCTAGGGGTTTTTTGACTTCTGGTCTATTTCCAACTCTTCTATTTCTCTTCTCGCCATCTCTGTCTCTGACTCTCACAGGCTCTCTCTCACTCTGTCTGAACTCAGGAATATTTTACTTATATCCTTATTTTATTGACAGGCCCAGATATACAAAGAGAGTGGCCAGAGCACTGCTGAGCTCTGGCTGGTTTTGTTTGTGATTTCACCTAGGCTACTGGAGCCTCTGATTGGTAAGTCTCTCTGACTTAAGCCATATTCTGTCTCCTCATATCCATGGCAGTATCTCTCAGACTTTATAATAAAGATATACATCCATATACATATATAAATATACATATATATCTCTGTCATTTTTAGAATTGTCAACCTATGTAATTGATCTTAATCAGAATTCACACATTTACAACAGGTTCCTTTTTCCCTACTAATTGGCCACATAGTTGGAGCAGGATTCAATACAATTATAAATAATAGAACCTTCCAGTAGCATTTCTAATAGCATTTCTATCAGCATCCTTATTTTAATTATCATAGTACAGAACTTGCCTCCTTTCTCTAGTGTAAGCTTCAATACATATGAGTTTCTTTTCATTCTCCCGAAATCTTAATTTCCCTGGACTCTGAAGGGTCTCGGAACTTTTGAAGCAGCCCTTGATTCACAGCAGATGGTTTCTATGTTTCTGCTGTCATCAGGTCTTCTTGTGCTTTTTGTTTTTATTTTTCATTTGTTTCAAATCCTCCTAGATAACCCCCATTTACTTGCATATTTATTTATTTATTTATTTATTTATTTGGTTCTATATTACATGAGGGGTCCATTCTTCTGCTTGATAGATTTTTCTCTTATAATTGAAGGGAAGTTTACACTCACAATACATATCCTGTCGTAAATACTACACACATATGGTGAAGGCTGGGGTTGTCTGGGGTCTGTGGACAGGAGACTGATGCCTTACAATCTCGACAACCCAGGTTTGAACCTGTCATGTATGAACACAGAGTGGGAGCTTTTGGACTTCTGGTCTCTTTCCAACTCTTCTATTTCTCTTCTTGCCTTCTCTGTCTCTGACTCTCACAGGCTCTCACTCACTCTGTCTGCACTCATTAATATTTTACTTTTATATTATTTGACTGACAGGCCCAGATATACAGAG
The DNA here is from genome assembly GCF_950295315.1 of Erinaceus europaeus. Taxonomy (NCBI): domain Eukaryota; kingdom Metazoa; phylum Chordata; class Mammalia; order Eulipotyphla; family Erinaceidae; genus Erinaceus; species Erinaceus europaeus. Next base: position 89,454,174 of record NC_080176.1, read on the forward strand.
CGAGTCACCAGGGCCCGGCTGAGCTCTGGATTGTTTTGTTGGCGATTTCACCTAGGTTTCTGGAGCCTCAGCTTTGTAAGTCTCTCTGGCACAAGCCATACTCTGTCTCCTCATAGCCATGCCAGTATCCCTCATAGTTGATAATAAAGATACACATACATATATGTACATATACATACATATATATATATATATATATCAGACATTTTTAGAATTGTTGACCTTTTTATTTGATCTGAATGCAGAATTACCGCATTTATAATAGCCTCCTTATTCATAAATAATTGGTCACATAGTTGGAGCAGGATTCACTACAATTATAAATTATAAACTTTCCAGGAGCATTTCCAATAGCCTTTCTATCAGTATCCTTATTGTAATTATCATAGCACAGAACTTGCCTCCATTTTCTAGTGTAAGCTTCAAATCGTATGCATTTCTTTTCATTCTCGGAATTCGTAATTTGCCTGGACCCTGTGTGTCAGGGAATTTTTGAAGCAGCCCTCTATTTCTCAGCAGACGTTTTCTATATTTCTGCTGTCATCAGGTCTTCCTGTGGTGTTTGTTTTTATTTTTTTATTTTTTTCAAATCCTCTTAGATCATTCCCATTTATTTGCATATTTATTTATTTATTTATTTCGTCCGATATCACATGAGGGGTCATTTCTTCTGCCTGATAGATTTTCTCTTATAATTGAAGGGAACTTTTGACACACAATACATTTCCTTTTGCAGATACTATACACTACTACAACTGCTACTGCACTGTTTTTGACAGTGACATCCAATGCACAATGGATTAGTATTGCATGGCTCTAGAGAATGTTCACTATTTAACCTACAATGTTTTTAACCTCACAAATATTTATTCTGTTCTTTCTTGGGGGATGAATGGTTTACAGTCAACAGTTCCATGTAATAGTGGGCACGGGGGAGTAATTTTTCCCACTACCCCTGTATTTCTGTACATCCTTTGTAACTTTCTTATTGAGGAGAAGCAAACAGTCATAAATTGAGAGAGCAGGGCCCAAGCAGGAAGAGAGACAGAGAGACATCTGCAGCTCTGATTTGTCACTAGCCCAGCTTTTCCCTAGCTGGGTAAGTGTGACCAGGGGCTCAAAACAGGGTCCTGGGATTCCACATAGTTCCCTGGCAGCTCCACCAGCTGTCCCTCCAACCCATGCTCCCTTCGTTGTCCATGTAACTATCGATCTGCTCTAGGCATTTCTCACCTTCATATGCCAGAAACTTAACACTTCTCCCTTCCACCCATGAAACTTTGACCTTTTGCTAGGGTGCAAAACAGCAACTCCAATCCAAGTTATTTTCGGGACAAGTGTGTACGTCTCTGTGGGAAGGTGTGTGTGTGTGTGTGTGTGTGTGTGTGTGTGTGTGTAAGTGTGCATAAGTGTGTTTCAGTTAAGATTACCGCTGTTGTTTCTTTATTCCTGACACAGGGACTTAGGAACTGGGTTGTGTTATGACAAAGGAAGTTTCCACTGCACAAGTGGTTTTTCAAGTATGAATTGGCACATTGGATTGTGGACTCTGTTGTGCATTCTCCCAGGTGGTCCTCAGATGGGTTCTTTCCTTTGCTATTCCCATGCTGTGTGTAATTTTCTGGGTAGACTCAAAGAGGAGTGGCATGGGGAGCTCAGCTGCATTCTGCTGTATGTCCAGAAGGTGGCGGCAAAGACCATAGTTGAGTGTAGTGATTCTGTGGAATGAGGAGAACTCTAGGAATTGTGGCCCGTGGACAGCAGGGTTGAAAGTGACGTAGAGTGCCCTAGACATCTGTTCTTTCCTGTGGGGTGGGGGGATCCCCCATTTGGCTTTGCAAGTGGAAGGGGTTTCTCTCTTTGCCTGGGATGACTCTACTGGGAGCTTGTGAATCCCTGTGCTCAGCTGCATTCTGCTGGGTGTCCACAAGAGGGCAGCACCAGGGCGGGACTAAGGCTCCATGGGGCAAGTGCCCTGAGGCACTGGGCTAGGAGAGTGGCGACAGTGTTTCTGGGTGTGCCCCAAGAGCATGGCCAGCCTAGCGCAGGCAGGCAGTGTCCTAAGGATGGGCCCAGACAGGAGCTGTGGGGGTCGTGTTTGCAGAAACAGGGCCTTCAGAGGATGGCAGAAAGTCCCCGGGGGCGGGCCTCAGAGCCCGTGCCCAATGAGCCTGAGGGGAGGGCCCAGTGGGTATTCATAGAGACAGCTGGCCAATCAGAGAGGAGGAACGTCACCCTCAGGGGCGTGAAGCAAGAGCTGGCCAATGAGAACAGAGGAGGAGTTGCGTGGGTGGGCCTCAGAGAGCAGCCCACCAATGAGAGCCTGGGTGCTGGCTCTGGGTGGGCGTACCCCTGGAGGTCAGCCAATCAGGGTCCAGCGGAAGTGCCTGGGGGGCGGGCCCACAGGAGGCTGTCCAATGAGCGCCTGGGGCGGGCCTCGTGGGCGGAGCCCAGGAGGCTGGCCAATCATGGGGCAAGGGCGGTGACCTTCCTGGGCGTGCCTTAGGAACTGGCCTATCAGGGGGCGCCCCTCAGACAGCAGCCCGCCAATGGGAGCCAAGAGAAGGCTGGCTGGGGGCGTGTCCCTGGGACACCAGGCCAATCAGAGTCGAGCGGAAGTGGCTGGTGGGCGGGCCTTCCGGAGGCTGCCCTATCAGCGTGCTGCAGGGCCGTGTGGGCAGTGCTCAAGGCCGCTGGCCAATCACTGACTAGGGGCCCGGACCCTCCTGGGCGTGTCCAAGCACACTGGCCAATGAGATTGCTGGTGGGGTTCTGGGCGTGGCCTAGGCCTCTGGCCTATCAGAGCCTGGCTGGCGCCCTGTGGGCGGGCCTTCTGAAGGAATCCCGCCAATGGGAGCTCAGAGCTGGCCTTAAAAGGCTGGGCGTGCTTCCAGGAAATGCGAAGCAGGGTTCAGCCCAGGGCCCTGCCTTGCAGAAGCTGTCCAGTGCGCATGTGTATAACTCCGTTTGTGCCTGTGCCTCTGTGGATTTGTGTGTGTGTGTGTGTGTGTTTGTGTGTGTGTGTGTGTCTGAGGGAGGGAGAGAGAGAGAGAACAACAGAATCACTGTGGCACAGGTGATTTTGTGCAAAACACTTGGCACATTCTGATTTACAGCTCAATATTGACACCAGGGCAGCTCTCCTTGGCCCTTGGTCACTTTTCTTCTTTTCAGATGTAAAGACACTGAAGAGGGAGAGGTTTTTGCCCTGAGGCTTGCACTGGGAACTAGCAGCTGCCCTGTTTGTGTTGCCAGACTAGGAAACCTGTGGTGCCTGTCCATGTGGAGAGTCTCCTGGATGAGTTCCTTCTCGAGCCTTTTTCGCTCGGTCCCGTTGGAGCTGCATATAGCTATTGATTTGGAGATTTTATTCCTTTGGACAATTCTTTTCCTGATGCAAAGTTTCTCTCCAGGTTTTAGCAATCAATTGTGTGAATGTCACATCGAATCCATTGTAGAAAATGACTACATCAGTGTCTCTCTCTCTCTTTCTCTCTCTCTCTCTCTCTCTCTCTATATATATATATATATGTATGTAACATGTAGAGGTCTGAAAATATTTTTTAGCTAGAGACCTGCACAGCTCTGGATTAGGGTAGCAATGTGGATACACCTGGCCCTTCTGAGCCACAGTCATGAGAGACATCTCACAGAGCCATATCGTATATCACTCTACAAATCTCTCTCATCACAAACTACCACTGCCAAATCATCTACTTCCCTCTTGCTCTTTTTGTCCACCGAGTCTTATCCCAAAACTGTAAATCAAAGAAGAAATAGACATAGTGCAGTTCCCTGCACACAGGACAGGCTGAGGCTGGACCAGGGAGATGCAATACGCCAGCCTGCATCTTGGCTGGTGCATCACTATGACTACTTCGAATTTGGAGAGGCGAGGGCAGTTTTGGAGAGTGGGCTGCCGGCCAAGGGTTGCTTCTCAGAGTGGCTAAGACCTAGATGTTCTAAGTGTTACCTTTCCTCACAAACATAAAATAGCAATGCCACTTGTAAGAAGTATGCATGGGCATGGAGGGTTTGTCTTCAGTGCTCTGGCACTGATCAACACAGGGCCAGAATTTCAGTCCTTGTCTGTCTCTGTCATTCTGTCTCTCTGACTGTCTCTACGTGCCTTCTTCACTGGGCCCTTACTGGAAGTCAGTGCATGCATCGTGAACTCAGCCTTCCTGGTGTTGAAATTTTCCTTTCTTTGCCCTTTGGATTATTTAGTCTCCTGCACATGGTGTAGTACAGAGGGGAACTGCGGAGACAGCGTTGCTGCTGCAGGTTCCAGGCATATGTCCATCTCCAGCTGCAGCTGTCCAGGCCCTCTGTGCTTGACTGCCATTCTCCAGGGCCCTGAGGCTGACACTCAGCCTCAATGCAGCCCTCCTCACCTTCCTGCACAGCATCCTTGTCCTTATTCCATGAGAGCCCCGGTCAAGGGAAGTGAAACTCGATCCCCCTGGCACACACACTGTGCTTTCCCTCTATTAAGCCAAATGGAAAGGATCTGTGGTACTGATGGCCACACCAGTGTCCAGATTTCCCATGCAAAACGGAAGCTTCCAGTGTTCAGAAAGAGGGTGTTTTGATGGCTGTGAAATGTCTTTTCCAAGTGCCTCATGGTGTTTCAAATCCCTTTGAAACCTGAAGTTCTTTCTTGTATCTAGGTAATATTTTCACCACTGGCCAGAAGGTCCGCCCAACTAGGAGCACAGCTATCCAGGGGTCAGGAGGTCTTCCAGCCTGCTAGCTCCTGGAGGGATTCCTGAGTATGTCCTCAGGGCCCAAGTGTAAAAGGTGTTTCCAATTGCCTTGATTAGCAGCAGCCAGGCCCTCAGGTGAGGGGCGGGGCTGTGATCTTGACTGGAAGCCCCTAATTTGGCCAATGGAGGCATCCATCTTTTTTTGTCTGTCCATAGCAAGGGCCCGGGGAGTTTGTGCTTCCTGCAAGCAGAGCGACATTGTATGGGACACTCATGCAAGCCTACTTCTAGGAATCTCTCTGAGTGTGATGTGTGGACACCAGGACACCATGATCAGGGATGTGAGGCCACAGGAGCAATTGCCTTAGCCGGATCCAAAGGGTAGGTGTAAGGGGCCGGGTTCATCCACTATTGTTTGGTTCAACACACTTCCCATCTATGTGGAAACACAGCCCTTTCTGGGTACTTTCTGGGATTGTAATCTGCTGCCCTGAGCAGTGGACTGAGAGCCTGGAGGCTGAGTAGGCAGCCAAACGTGACTGGACAGGCTCAAGCCCCTGAATTCTGAGGGGTGCCCCAGCTTCCCCCATTGGCAGTGTTTGGATCATAGTGAGGCATGGCATTGATTCGGAACTCAGGAGAGTGAGACATGAGAGTCCCTTTGCATATGCATTCTTGCTTAGCCACAATCTGGGCTAGCTGGCTTGCCCTGACCAGATAGGTTCTCTGTACATAAGTTGCAGGAGAGGCTGGCTCCTTGCCACCCATGCTCTGAGACTACTACAGGTGATCTCTGAGCACACACAGACACACACAAACAGACAGACACACACACACACACACACACACACACACACACATTACTGTCAGGTTGGTAGTAGAGCCTATGGTGAAGGCTGGGGCTGTCTGGGGTCTGTGGGCATGAGAGCTGCTGCCTTACAATCTCTACAAGCCAGGTTTGAACCTGTCATCAATGAACACAGTGTAGGAGGTTTTTGAATTCTGGTCTCTTTCCAACTCATCTATTTCTCTTCTCGCCTTCTCTATCTCTAACTCTCACATGCTCTCACACACTCTGTCTTCACTCATTAATATTTTACTTAGATTCTTATTTTACTGACAGGCCCAGATAGACAAAGAGAGTTACCAGAGCACTGCTGAGCTCTGGCTTGTTGTGTTGGCGATTTCACCTAGGCTACTGGAGCCTCAGTTTGTAAGTCTTTCTGACACAAGCCATATTCTGTCTCCTCATTTCCATGCCAGTATCACTCAGAGTTTATAATAAAGATATACATACATGTATATATATACATATAGATTTATATATCTGTCATTTTTAGAATGTTCGACCTATGTATTTGACCTTCTTTCAGAATTACCACATTTATAACAGCCTAGTTTTTCTGAAATAATTGGCCATATAGTTGGAGCAGGATTCAATACAATTATAAATAATAGAACCTTCCAGTAGCATTTCTAATCGTGTTTCTATTAGCATCCTTATTGTAATTATCATGGCCCAGATCTTCCCTCCTTTTTCTAGCTAGTGTAAGCTTCAATACGTATGTGTTTGTTTTCTTTCTCCGGAAATCTTAATGTCCCTGGACCCTGAAGTGTTAGGGAATTTTTGAAGCAGCCCTCTGTTTCTCAGCAGATGGTTTCTATGTTTCTGCTGTCATCAGGTCTTCTTGTGGTTTTTGTCTTTATTTATTTTTATTGTTTCAAGTCCTCCTAGATCATCCCCATTTATTTGCATATTTATTGATTTAGTCAGGTATCACATGTGGCATCATTTCTTCTGCTTGAGAGATTTTCTCTTATAACTGAAGGGAACTTTGGATGCACAATACATTTCCTGGGGCAAATACTACACACATATGGTGAAGGCTTGGGTTGTCTGGGGTCTGTGGGCATTAGAGCTGCTGCGTGACAATCTCTACAACCCAGGTTTGAACCTGTCATGAATGAACACAGCCTAGGGGTTTTTTGACTTCTGGTCTATTTCCAACTCTTCTATTTCTCTTCTCGCCATCTCTGTCTCTGACTCTCACAGGCTCTCTCTCACTCTGTCTGAACTCAGGAATATTTTACTTATATCCTTATTTTATTGACAGGCCCAGATATACAAAGAGAGTGGCCAGAGCACTGCTGAGCTCTGGCTGGTTTTGTTTGTGATTTCACCTAGGCTACTGGAGCCTCTGATTGGTAAGTCTCTCTGACTTAAGCCATATTCTGTCTCCTCATATCCATGGCAGTATCTCTCAGACTTTATAATAAAGATATACATCCATATACATATATAAATATACATATATATCTCTGTCATTTTTAGAATTGTCAACCTATGTAATTGATCTTAATCAGAATTCACACATTTACAACAGGTTCCTTTTTCCCTACTAATTGGCCACATAGTTGGAGCAGGATTCAATACAATTATAAATAATAGAACCTTCCAGTAGCATTTCTAATAGCATTTCTATCAGCATCCTTATTTTAATTATCATAGTACAGAACTTGCCTCCTTTCTCTAGTGTAAGCTTCAATACATATGAGTTTCTTTTCATTCTCCCGAAATCTTAATTTCCCTGGACTCTGAAGGGTCTCGGAACTTTTGAAGCAGCCCTTGATTCACAGCAGATGGTTTCTATGTTTCTGCTGTCATCAGGTCTTCTTGTGCTTTTTGTTTTTATTTTTCATTTGTTTCAAATCCTCCTAGATAACCCCCATTTACTTGCATATTTATTTATTTATTTGGTTCTATATTACATGAGGGGTCCATTCTTCTGCTTGATAGATTTTTCTCTTATAATTGAAGGGAAGTTTACACTCACAATACATATCCTGTCGTAAATACTACACACATATGGTGAAGGCTGGGGTTGTCTGGGGTCTGTGGACAGGAGACTGATGCCTTACAATCTCGACAACCCAGGTTTGAACCTGTCATGTATGAACACAGAGTGGGAGCTTTTGGACTTCTGGTCTCTTTCCAACTCTTCTATTTCTCTTCTTGCCTTCTCTGTCTCTGACTCTCACAGGCTCTCACTCACTCTGTCTGCACTCATTAATATTTTACTTTTATATTATTTGACTGACAGGCCCAGATATACAGAGCGAGTCACCAGGGCCCGGCTGAGCTCTGGATTGTTTTGTTGGCGATTTCACCTAGGTTTCTGGAGCCTCAGCTTTGTAAGTCTCTCTGGCACAAGCCATACTCTGTCTCCTCATAGCCATGCCAGTATCCCTCATAGTTGATAATAAAGATACATACACATACATATATGTACATATACATACATATATATATATATATATATATCAGACATTTTTAGAATTGTTGACCTTTTTATTTGATCTGAATGCAGAATTACCGCATTTATAATAGCCTCCTTATTCATAAATAATTGGTCACATAGTTGGAGCAGGATTCACTACAATTATAAATTATAAACTTTCCAGGAGCATTTCCAATAGCCTTTCTATCAGTATCCTTATTGTAATTATCATAGCACAGAACTTGCCTCCATTTTCTAGTGTAAGCTTCAAATCGTATGCATTTCTTTTCATTCTCGGAATTCGTAATTTGCCTGGACCCTGTGTGTCAGGGAATTTTTGAAGCAGCCCTCTATTTCTCAGCAGACGTTTTCTATATTTCTGCTGTCATCAGGTCTTCCTGTGGTGTTTGTTTTTATTTTTTTATTTTTTTCAAATCCTCTTAGATCATTCCCATTTATTTGCATATTTATTTATTTATTTATTTCGTCCGATATCACATGAGGGGTCATTTCTTCTGCCTGATAGATTTTCTCTTATAATTGAAGGGAACTTTTGACACACAATACATTTCCTTTTGCAGATACTATACACTACTACAACTGCTACTGCACTGTTTTTGACAGTGACATCCAATGCACAATGGATTAGTATTGCATGGCTCTAGAGAATGTTCACTATTTAACCTACAATGTTTTTAACCTCACAAATATTTATTCTGTTCTTTCTTGGGGGATGAATGGTTTACAGTCAACAGTTCCATGTAATAGTGGGCACGGGGGGGTAATTTTTCCCACTACCCCTGTATTTCTGTACATCCTTTGTAACTTTCTTATTGAGGAGAAGCAAACAGTCATAAATTGAGAGAGCAGGGCCCAAGCAGGAAGAGAGACAGAGAGACATCTGCAGCTCTGATTTGTCACTAGCCCAGCTTTTCCCTAGCTGGGTAAGTGTGACCAGGGGCTCAAAACAGGGTCCTGGGATTCCACATAGTTCCCTGGCAGCTCCACCAGCTGTCCCTCCAACCCATGCTCCCTTCGTTGTCCATGTAACTATCGATCTGCTCTAGGCATTTCTCACCTTCATATGCCAGAAACTTAACACTTCTCCCTTCCACCCATGAAACTTTGACCTTTTGCTAGGGTGCAAAACAGCAACTCCAATCCAAGTTATTTTCGGGACAAGTGTGTACGTCTCTGTGGGAAGGTGTGTGTGTGTGTGTGTGTGTGTGTGTGTGTGTAAGTGTGCATAAGTGTGTTTCAGTTAAGATTACCGCTGTTGTTTCTTTATTCCTGACACAGGGACTTAGGAACTGGGTTGTGTTATGACAAAGGAAGTTTCCACTGCACAAGTGGTTTTTCAAGTATGAATTGGCACATTGGATTGTGGACTCTGTTGTGCATTCTCCCAGGTGGTCCTCAGATGGGTTCTTTCCTTTGCTATTCCCATGCTGTGTGTAATTTTCTGGGTAGACTCAAAGAGGAGTGGCATGGGGAGCTCAGCTGCATTCTGCTGTATGTCCACAAGGTGGCGGCAAAGACCATAGTTGAGTGTAGTGATTCTGTGGAATGAGGAGAACTCTAGGAATTGTGGCCCGTGGACAGCAGGGTTGAAAGTGACGTAGAGTGCCCTAGACATCTGTTCTTTCCTGTGGGGTGGGGGGATCCCCCATTTGGCTTTGCAAGTGGAAGGGGTTTCTCTCTTTGCCTGGGATGACTCTACTGGGAGCTTGTGAATCCCTGTGCTCAGCTGCATTCTGCTGGGTGTCCACAAGAGGGCAGCACCAGGGCGGGACTAAGGCTCCATGGGGCAAGTGCCCTGAGGCACTGGGCTAGGAGAGTGGCGACAGTGTTTCTGGGTGTGCCCCAAGAGCATGGCCAGCCTAGCGCAGGCAGGCAGTGTCCTAAGGATGGGCCCAGACAGGAGCTGTGGGGGTCGTGTTTGCAGAAACAGGGCCTTCAGAGGATGGCAGAAAGTCCCCGGGGGCGGGCCTCAGAGCCCGTGCCCAATGAGCCTGAGGGGAGGGCCCAGTGGGTATTCATAGAGACAGCTGGCCAATCAGAGAGGAGGAACGTCACCCTCAGGGGCGTGAAGCAAGAGCTGGCCAATGAGAACAGAGGAGGAGTTGCGTGGGTGGGCCTCAGAGAGCAGCCCACCAATGAGAGCCTGGGTGCTGGCTCTGGGTGGGCGTACCCCTGGAGGTCAGCCAATCAGGGTCCAGCGGAAGTGCCTGGGGGGCGGGCCCACAGGAGGCTGTCCAATGAGCGCCTGGGGCGGGCCTCGTGGGCGGAGCCCAGGAGGCTGGCCAATCATGGGGCAAGGGCGGTGACCTTCCTGGGCGTGCCTTAGGAACTGGCCTATCAGGGGGCGCCCCTCAGACAGCAGCCCGCCAATGGGAGCCAAGAGAAGGCTGGCTGGGGGCGTGTCCCTGGGACACCAGGCCAATCAGAGTCGAGCGGAAGTGGCTGGTGGGCGGGCCTTCCGGAGGCTGCCCAATCAGCGTGCTGCAGGGCCGTGTGGGCGGTGCTCAAGGCCACTGGCCAATCACTGACTAGGGGCCCGGACCCTCCTGGGCGTGTCCAAGCACACTGGCCAATGAGATTGCTGGTGGGGTTCTGGGCGTGGCCTAGGCCTCTGGCCTATCAGAGCCTGGCTGGCGCCCTGTGGGCGGGCCTTCTGAAGGAATCCCGCCAATGGGAGCTCAGAGCTGGCCTTAAAAGGCTGGGCGTGCTTCCAGGAAATGCGAAGCAGGGTTCAGCCCAGGGCCCTGCCTTGCAGAAGCTGTCCAGTGCGCATGTGTATAACTCCGTTTGTGCCTGTGCCTCTGTGGATTTGTGTGTGTGTGTGTGTGTTTGTGTGTGTGTGTGTGTCTGAGGGAGGGAGAGAGAGAGAGAACAACAGAATCACTGTGGCACAGGTGATTTTGTGCAAAACACTTGGCACATTCTGATTTACAGCTCAATATTGACACCAGGGCAGCTCTTCTTGGCCCTTGGTCACTTTTCTTCTTTTCAGATGTAAAGACACTGAAGAGGGAGAGGTTTTTGCCCTGAGGCTTGCACTGGGAACTAGCAGCTGCCCTGTTTGTGTTGCCAGACTAGGAAACCTGTGGTGCCTGTCCATGTGGAGAGTCTCCTGGATGAGTTCCTTCTCGAGCCTTTTTCGCTCGGTCCCGTTGGAGCTGCATATAGCTATTGATTTGGAGATTTTATTCCTTTGGACAATTCTTTTCCTGATGCAAAGTTTCTCTCCAGGTTTTAGCAATCAATTGTGTGAATGTCACATCGAATCCATTGTAGAAAATGACTACATCAGTGTCTCTCTCTTTCTCTCTCTCTCTCTCTCTATATATATATATATATATATATGTATGTAACATGTAGAGGTCTGAAAATATTTTTTAGCTAGAGACCTGCACAGCTCTGGATTAGGGTAGCAATGTGGATACACCTGGCCCTTCTGAGCCACAGTCATGAGAGACATCTCACAGAGCCATATCGTATATCACTCTACAAATCTCTCTCAGCACAAACTACCACTGCCAAATCATCTACTTCCCTCTTGCTCTTTTTGTCCACCGAGTCTTATCCCAAAACTGTAAATCAAAGAAGAAATAGACATAGTGCAGTTCCCTGCACACAGGACAGGCTGAGGCTGGACCAGGGAGATGCAATACGCCAGCCTGCATCTTGGCTGGTGCATCACTATGACTACTTCGAATTTGGAGAGGCGAGGGCAGTTTTGGAGAGTGGGCTGCCGGCCAAGGGTTGCTTCTCAGAGTGGCTAAGACCTAGATGTTCTAAGTGTTACCTTTCCTCACAAACATAAAATAGCAATGCCACTTGTAAGAAGTATGCATGGGCATGGAGGGTTTGTCTTCAGTGCTCTGGCACTGATCAACACAGGGCCAGAATTTCAGTCCTTGTCTGTCTCTGTCATTCTGTCTCTCTGACTGTCTCTACGTGCCTTCTTCACTGGGCCCTTACTGGAAGTCAGTGCATGCATCGTGAACTCAGCCTTCCTGGTGTTGAAATTTTCCTTTCTTTGCCCTTTGGATTATTTAGTCTCCTGCACATGGTGTAGTACAGAGGGGAACTGCGGAGACAGCGTTGCTGCTGCAGGTTCCAGGCATATGTCCATCTCCAGCTGCAGCTGTCCAGGCCCTCTGTGCTTGACTGCCATTCTCCAGGGCCCTGAGGCTGACACTCAGCCTCAATGCAGCCCTCCTCACCTTCCTGCACAGCATCCTTGTCCTTATTCCATGAGAGCCCCGGTCAAGGGAAGTGAAACTCGATCCCCCTGGCACACACACTGTGCTTTCCCTCTATTAAGCCAAATGGAAAGGATCTGTGGTACTGATGGCCACACCAGTGTCCAGATTTCCCATGCAAAACGGAAGCTTCCAGTGTTCAGAAAGAGGGTGTTTTGATGGCTGTGAAATGTCTTTTCCAAGTGCCTCATGGTGTTTCAAATCCCTTTGAAACCTGAAGTTCTTTCTTGTATCTAGGTAATATTTTCACCACTGGCCAGAAGGTCCGCCCAACTAGGAGCACAGCTATCCAGGGGTCAGGAGGTCTTCCAGCCTGCTAGCTCCTGGAGGGATTCCTGAGTATGTCCTCAGGGCCCAAGTGTAAAAGGTGTTTCCAATTGCCTTGATTAGCAGCAGCCAGGCCCTCAGGTGAGGGGCGGGGCTGTGATCTTGACTGGAAGCCCCTAATTTGGCCAATGGAGGCATCCATCTTTTTTTGTCTGTCCATAGCAAGGGCCCGGGGAGTTTGTGCTTCCTGCAAGCAGAGCGACATTGTATGGGACACTCATGCAAGCCTACTTCTAGGAATCTCTCTGAGTGTGATGTGTGGACACCAGGACACCATGATCAGGGATGTGAGGCCACAGGAGCAATTGCCTTAGCCGGATCCAAAGGGTAGGTGTAAGGGGCCGGGTTCATCCACTATTGTTTGGTTCAACACACTTCCCATCTATGTGGAAACACAGCCCTTTCTGGGTACTTTCTGGGATTGTAATCTGCTGCCCTGAGCAGTGGACTGAGAGCCTGGAGGCTGAGTAGGCAGCCAAACGTGACTGGACAGGCTCAAGCCCCTGAATTCTGAGGGGTGCCCCAGCTTCCCCCATTGGCAGTGTTTGGATCATAGTGAGGCATGGCATTGATTCGGAACTCAGGAGAGTGAGACATGAGAGTCCCTTTGCATATGCATTCTTGCTTAGCCACAATCTGGGCTAGCTGGCTTGCCCTGACCAGATAGGTTCTCTGTACATAAGTTGCAGGAGAGGCTGGCTCCTTGCCACCCATGCTCTGAGACTACTACAGGTGATCTCTGAGCACACACAGACACACACAAACAGACAGACACACACACACACACACACACACACACACACACACACATTACTGTCAGGTTGGTAGTAGAGCCTATGGTGAAGGCTGGGGCTGTCTGGGGTCTGTGGGCATGAGAGCTGCTGCCTTACAATCTCTACAAGCCAGGTTTGAACCTGTCATCAATGAACACAGTGTAGGAGGTTTTTGAATTCTGGTCTCTTTCCAACTCATCTATTTCTCTTCTCGCCTTCTCTATCTCTAACTCTCACATGCTCTCACACACTCTGTCTTCACTCATTAATATTTTACTTAGATTCTTATTTTACTGACAGGCCCAGATAGACAAAGAGAGTTACCAGAGCACTGCTGAGCTCTGGCTTGTTGTGTTGGCGATTTCACCTAGGCTACTGGAGCCTCAGTTTGTAAGTCTTTCTGACACAAGCCATATTCTGTCTCCTCATTTCCATGCCAGTATCACTCAGAGTTTATAATAAAGATATACATACATGTATATATATACATATAGATTTATATATCTGTCATTTTTAGAATGTTCGACCTATGTATTTGACCTTCTTTCAGAATTACCACATTTATAACAGCCTAGTTTTTCTGAAATAATTGGCCATATAGTTGGAGCAGGATTCAATACAATTATAAATAATAGAACCTTCCAGTAGCATTTCTAATCGTGTTTCTATTAGCATCCTTATTGTAATTATCATGGCCCAGATCTTCCCTCCTTTTTCTAGCTAGTGTAAGCTTCAATACGTATGTGTTTGTTTTCTTTCTCCGGAAATCTTAATGTCCCTGGACCCTGAAGTGTTAGGGAATTTTTGAAGCAGCCCTCTGTTTCTCAGCAGATGGTTTCTATGTTTCTGCTGTCATCAGGTCTTCTTGTGGTTTTTGTCTTTATTTATTTTTATTGTTTCAAGTCCTCCTAGATCATCCCCATTTATTTGCATATTTATTGATTTAGTCAGGTATCACATGTGGCATCATTTCTTCTGCTTGAGAGATTTTCTCTTATAACTGAAGGGAACTTTGGATGCACAATACATTTCCTGGGGCAAATACTACACACATATGGTGAAGGCTTGGGTTGTCTGGGGTCTGTGGGCATTAGAGCTGCTGCGTGACAATCTCTACAACCCAGGTTTGAACCTGTCATGAATGAACACAGCCTAGGGGTTTTTTGACTTCTGGTCTATTTCCAACTCTTCTATTTCTCTTCTCGCCATCTCTGTCTCTGACTCTCACAGGCTCTCTCTCACTCTGTCTGAACTCAGGAATATTTTACTTATATCCTTATTTTATTGACAGGCCCAGATATACAAAGAGAGTGGCCAGAGCACTGCTGAGCTCTGGCTGGTTTTGTTTGTGATTTCACCTAGGCTACTGGAGCCTCTGATTGGTAAGTCTCTCTGACTTAAGCCATATTCTGTCTCCTCATATCCATGGCAGTATCTCTCAGACTTTATAATAAAGATATACATCCATATACATATATAAATATACATATATATCTCTGTCATTTTTAGAATTGTCAACCTATGTAATTGATCTTAATCAGAATTCACACATTTACAACAGGTTCCTTTTTCCCTACTAATTGGCCACATAGTTGGAGCAGGATTCAATACAATTATAAATAATAGAACCTTCCAGTAGCATTTCTAATAGCATTTCTATCAGCATCCTTATTTTAATTATCATAGTACAGAACTTGCCTCCTTTCTCTAGTGTAAGCTTCAATACATATGAGTTTCTTTTCATTCTCCCGAAATCTTAATTTCCCTGGACTCTGAAGGGTCTCGGAACTTTTGAAGCAGCCCTTGATTCACAGCAGATGGTTTCTATGTTTCTGCTGTCATCAGGTCTTCTTGTGCTTTTTGTTTTTATTTTTCATTTGTTTCAAATCCTCCTAGATAACCCCCATTTACTTGCATATTTATTTATTTATTTGGTTCTATATTACATGAGGGGTCCATTCTTCTGCTTGATAGATTTTTCTCTTATAATTGAAGGGAAGTTTACACTCACAATACATATCCTGTCGTAAATACTACACACATATGGTGAAGGCTGGGGTTGTCTGGGGTCTGTGGACAGGAGACTGATGCCTTACAATCTCGACAACCCAGGTTTGAACCTGTCATGTATGAACACAGAGTGGGAGCTTTTGGACTTCTGGTCTCTTTCCAACTCTTCTATTTCTCTTCTTGCCTTCTCTGTCTCTGACTCTCACAGGCTCTCACTCACTCTGTCTGCACTCATTAATATTTTACTTTTATATTATTTGACTGACAGGCCCAGATATACAGAGCGAGTCACCAGGGCCCGGCTGAGCTCTGGATTGTTTTGTTGGCGATTTCACCTAGGTTTCTGGAGCCTCAGCTTTGTAAGTCTCTCTGGCACAAGCCATACTCTGTCTCCTCATAGCCATGCCAGTATCCCTCATAGTTGATAATAAAGATACACATACATATATGTACATATACATACATATATATATATATATATATATCAGACATTTTTAGAATTGTTGACCTTTTTATTTGATCTGAATGCAGAATTACCGCATTTATAATAGCCTCCTTATTCATAAATAATTGGTCACATAGTTGGAGCAGGATTCACTACAATTATAAATTATAAACTTTCCAGGAGCATTTCCAATAGCCTTTCTATCAGTATCCTTATTGTAATTATCATAGCACAGAACTTGCCTCCATTTTCTAGTGTAAGCTTCAAATCGTATGCATTTCTTTTCATTCTCGGAATTCGTAATTTGCCTGGACCCTGTGTGTCAGGGAATTTTTGAAGCAGCCCTCTATTTCTCAGCAGACGTTTTCTATATTTCTGCTGTCATCAGGTCTTCCTGTGGTGTTTGTTTTTATTTTTTTATTTTTTTCAAATCCTCTTAGATCATTCCCATTTATTTGCATATTTATTTATTTATTTATTTCGTCCGATATCACATGAGGGGTCATTTCTTCTGCCTGATAGATTTTCTCTTATAATTGAAGGGAACTTTTGACACACAATACATTTCCTTTTGCAGATACTATACACTACTACAACTGCTACTGCACTGTTTTTGACAGTGACATCCAATGCACAATGGATTAGTATTGCATGGCTCTAGAGAATGTTCACTATTTAACCTACAATGTTTTTAACCTCACAAATATTTATTCTGTTCTTTCTTGGGGGATGAATGGTTTACAGTCAACAGTTCCATGTAATAGTGGGCACGGGGGGGTAATTTTTCCCACTACCCCTGTATTTCTGTACATCCTTTGTAACTTTCTTATTGAGGAGAAGCAAACAGTCATAAATTGAGAGAGCAGGGCCCAAGCAGGAAGAGAGACAGAGAGACATCTGCAGCTCTGATTTGTCACTAGCCCAGCTTTTCCCTAGCTGGGTAAGTGTGACCAGGGGCTCAAAACAGGGTCCTGGGATTCCACATAGTTCCCTGGCAGCTCCACCAGCTGTCCCTCCAACCCATGCTCCCTTCGTTGTCCATGTAACTATCGATCTGCTCTAGGCATTTCTCACCTTCATATGCCAGAAACTTAACACTTCTCCCTTCCACCCATGAAACTTTGACCTTTTGCTAGGGTGCAAAACAGCAACTCCAATCCAAGTTATTTTCGGGACAAGTGTGTACGTCTCTGTGGGAAGGTGTGTGTGTGTGTGTGTGTGTGTGTGTGTGTGTAAGTGTGCATAAGTGTGTTTCAGTTAAGATTACCGCTGTTGTTTCTTTATTCCTGACACAGGGACTTAGGAACTGGGTTGTGTTATGACAAAGGAAGTTTCCACTGCACAAGTGGTTTTTCAAGTATGAATTGGCACATTGGATTGTGGACTCTGTTGTGCATTCTCCCAGGTGGTCCTCAGATGGGTTCTTTCCTTTGCTATTCCCATGCTGTGTGTAATTTTCTGGGTAGACTCAAAGAGGAGTGGCATGGGGAGCTCAGCTGCATTCTGCTGTATGTCCACAAGGTGGCGGCAAAGACCATAGTTGAGTGTAGTGATTCTGTGGAATGAGGAGAACTCTAGGAATTGTGGCCCGTGGACAGCAGGGTTGAAAGTGACGTAGAGTGCCCTAGACATCTGTTCTTTCCTGTGGGGTGGGGGGATCCCCCATTTGGCTTTGCAAGTGGAAGGGGTTTCTCTCTTTGCCTGGGATGACTCTACTGGGAGCTTGTGAATCCCTGTGCTCAGCTGCATTCTGCTGGGTGTCCACAAGAGGGCAGCACCAGGGCGGGACTAAGGCTCCATGGGGCAAGTGCCCTGAGGCACTGGGCTAGGAGAGTGGCGACAGTGTTTCTGGGTGTGCCCCAAGAGCATGGCCAGCCTAGCGCAGGCAGGCAGTGTCCTAAGGATGGGCCCAGACAGGAGCTGTGGGGGTCGTGTTTGCAGAAACAGGGCCTTCAGAGGATGGCAGAAAGTCCCCGGGGGCGGGCCTCAGAGCCCGTGCCCAATGAGCCTGAGGGGAGGGCCCAGTGGGTATTCATAGAGACAGCTGGCCAATCAGAGAGGAGGAACGTCACCCTCAGGGGCGTGAAGCAAGAGCTGGCCAATGAGAACAGAGGAGGAGTTGCGTGGGTGGGCCTCAGAGAGCAGCCCACCAATGAGAGCCTGGGTGCTGGCTCTGGGTGGGCGTACCCCTGGAGGTCAGCCAATCAGGGTCCAGCGGAAGTGCCTGGGGGGCGGGCCCACAGGAGGCTGTCCAATGAGCGCCTGGGGCGGGCCTCGTGGGCGGAGCCCAGGAGGCTGGCCAATCATGGGGCAAGGGCGGTGACCTTCCTGGGCGTGCCTTAGGAACTGGCCTATCAGGGGGCGCCCCTCAGACAGCAGCCCGCCAATGGGAGCCAAGAGAAGGCTGGCTGGGGGCGTGTCCCTGGGACACCAGGCCAATCAGAGTCGAGCGGAAGTGGCTGGTGGGCGGGCCTTCCGGAGGCTGCCCAATCAGCGTGCTGCAGGGCCGTGTGGGCGGTGCTCAAGGCCACTGGCCAATCACTGACTAGGGGCCCGGACCCTCCTGGGCGTGTCCAAGCACACTGGCCAATGAGATTGCTGGTGGGGTTCTGGGCGTGGCCTAGGCCTCTGGCCTATCAGAGCCTGGCTGGCGCCCTGTGGGCGGGCCTTCTGAAGGAATCCCGCCAATGGGAGCTCAGAGCTGGCCTTAAAAGGCTGGGCGTGCTTCCAGGAAATGCGAAGCAGGGTTCAGCCCAGGGCCCTGCCTTGCAGAAGCTGTCCAGTGCGCATGTGTATAACTCCGTTTGTGCCTGTGCCTCTGTGGATTTGTGTGTGTGTGTGTGTGTTTGTGTGTGTGTGTGTGTCTGAGGGAGGGAGAGAGAGAGAGAACAACAGAATCACTGTGGCACAGGTGATTTTGTGCAAAACACTTGGCACATTCTGATTTACAGCTCAATATTGACACCAGGGCAGCTCTTCTTGGCCCTTGGTCACTTTTCTTCTTTTCAGATGTAAAGACACTGAAGAGGGAGAGGTTTTTGCCCTGAGGCTTGCACTGGGAACTAGCAGCTGCCCTGTTTGTGTTGCCAGACTAGGAAACCTGTGGTGCCTGTCCATGTGGAGAGTCTCCTGGATGAGTTCCTTCTCGAGCCTTTTTCGCTCGGTCCCGTTGGAGCTGCATATAGCTATTGATTTGGAGATTTTATTCCTTTGGACAATTCTTTTCCTGATGCAAAGTTTCTCTCCAGGTTTTAGCAATCAATTGTGTGAATGTCACATCGAATCCATTGTAGAAAATGACTACATCAGTGTCTCTCTCTTTCTCTCTCTCTCTCTCTCTATATATATATATATATATGTATGTAACATGTAGAGGTCTGAAAATATTTTTTAGCTAGAGACCTGCACAGCTCTGGATTAGGGTAGCAATGTGGATACACCTGGCCCTTCTGAGCCACAGTCATGAGAGACATCTCACAGAGCCATATCGTATATCACTCTACAAATCTCTCTCAGCACAAACTACCACTGCCAAATCATCTACTTCCCTCTTGCTCTTTTTGTCCACCGAGTCTTATCCCAAAACTGTAAATCAAAGAAGAAATAGACATAGTGCAGTTCCCTGCACACAGGACAGGCTGAGGCTGGACCAGGGAGATGCAATACGCCAGCCTGCATCTTGGCTGGAGCATCACTATGACTACTTCGAATTTGGAGAGGCGAGGGCAGTTTTGCAGAGTGGGCTGCCGGCCAAGGGTTGCTTCTCAGAGTGGCTAAGACCTAGATGTTCTAAGTGTTACCTTTCCTCACAAACATAAAATAGCAATGCCACTTGTAAGAAGTATGCATGGGCATGGAGGGTTTGTCTTCAGTGCTCTGGCACTGATCAACACAGGGCCAGAATTTCAGTCCTTGTCTGTCTCTGTCATTCTGTCTCTCTGACTGTCTCTACGTGCCTTCTTCACTGGGCCCTTACTGGAAGTCAGTGCATGCATCGTGAACTCAGCCTTCCTGGTGTTGAAATTTTCCTTTCTTTGCCCTTTGGATTATTTAGTCTCCTGCACATGGTGTAGTACAGAGGGGAACTGCGGAGACAGCGTTGCTGCTGCAGGTTCCAGGCATATGTCCATCTCCAGCTGCAGCTGTCCAGGCCCTCTGTGCTTGACTGCCATTCTCCAGGGCCCTGAGGCTGACACTCAGCCTCAATGCAGCCCTCCTCACCTTCCTGCACAGCATCCTTGTCCTTATTCCATGAGAGCCCCGGTCAAGGGAAGTGAAACTCGATCCCCCTGGCACACACACTGTGCTTTCCCTCTATTAAGCCAAATGGAAAGGATCTGTGGTACTGATGGCCACACCAGTGTCCAGATTTCCCATGCAAAACGGAAGCTTCCAGTGTTCAGAAAGAGGGTGTTTTGATGGCTGTGAAATGTCTTTTCCAAGTGCCTCATGGTGTTTCAAATCCCTTTGAAACCTGAAGTTCTTTCTTGTATCTAGGTAATATTTTCACCACTGGCCAGAAGGTCCGCCCAACTAGGAGCACAGCTATCCAGGGGTCAGGAGGTCTTCCAGCCTGCTAGCTCCTGGAGGGATTCCTGAGTATGTCCTCAGGGCCCAAGTGTAAAAGGTGTTTCCAATTGCCTTGATTAGCAGCAGCCAGGCCCTCAGGTGAGGGGCGGGGCTGTGATCTTGACTGGAAGCCCCTAATTTGGCCAATGGAGGCATCCATCTTTTTTTGTCTGTCCATAGCAAGGGCCCGGGGAGTTTGTGCTTCCTGCAAGCAGAGCGACATTGTATGGGACACTCATGCAAGCCTACTTCTAGGAATCTCTCTGAGTGTGATGTGTGGACACCAGGACACCATGATCAGGGATGTGAGGCCACAGGAGCAATTGCCTTAGCCGGATCCAAAGGGTAGGTGTAAGGGGCCGGGTTCATCCACTATTGTTTGGTTCAACACACTTCCCATCTATGTGGAAACACAGCCCTTTCTGGGTACTTTCTGGGATTGTAATCTGCTGCCCTGAGCAGTGGACCGAGAGCCTGGAGGCTGAGTAGGCAGCCAAACGTGACTGGACAGGCTCAAGCCCCTGAATTCTGAGGGGTGCCCCAGCTTCCCCCATTGGCAGTGTTTGGATCATAGTGAGGCATGGCATTGATTCGGAACTCAGGAGAGTGAGACATGAGAGTCCCTTTGCATATGCATTCTTGCTTAGCCACAATCTGGGCTAGCTGGCTTGCCCTGACCAGATAGGTTCTCTGTACATAAGTTGCAGGAGAGGCTGGCTCCCTTGCCACCCATGCTCTGAGACTACTACAGGTGATCTCTGAGCACACACAGACACACACAAACAGACAGACACACACACACACACACACACACACACACACACATTACTGTCAGGTTGGTAGTAGAGCCTATGGTGAAGGCTGGGGCTGTCTGGGGTCTGTGGGCATGAGAGCTGCTGCCTTACAATCTCTACAAGCCAGGTTTGAACCTGTCATCAATGAACACAGTGTAGGAGGTTTTTGAATTCTGGTCTCTTTCCAACTCATCTATTTCTCTTCTCGCCTTCTCTATCTCTAACTCTCACATGCTCTCACACACTCTGTCTTCACTCATTAATATTTTACTTAGATTCTTATTTTACTGACAGGCCCAGATATAGACAAAGAGAGTTACCAGAGCACTGCTGAGCTCTGGCTTGTTGTGTTGGCGATTTCACCTAGGCTACTGGAGCCTCAGTTTGTAAGTCTTTCTGACACAAGCCATATTCTGTCTCCTCATTTCCATGCCAGTATCACTCAGAGTTTATAATAAAGATATACATACATGTATATATATACATATAGATTTATATATCTGTCATTTTTAGAATGTTCGACCTATGTATTTGACCTTCTTTCAGAATTACCACATTTATAACAGCCTAGTTTTTCTGAAATAATTGGCCATATAGTTGGAGCAGGATTCAATACAATTATAAATAATAGAACCTTCCAGTAGCATTTCTAATCGTGTTTCTATTAGCATCCTTATTGTAATTATCATGGCCCAGATCTTCCCTCCTTTTTCTAGCTAGTGTAAGCTTCAATACGTATGTGTTTGTTTTCTTTCTCCGGAAATCTTAATGTCCCTGGACCCTGAAGTGTTAGGGAATTTTTGAAGCAGCCCTCTGTTTCTCAGCAGATGGTTTCTATGTTTCTGCTGTCATCAGGTCTTCTTGTGGTTTTTGTCTTTATTTATTTTTATTGTTTCAAGTCCTCCTAGATCATCCCCATTTATTTGCATATTTATTGATTTAGTCAGGTATCACATGTGGCATCATTTCTTCTGCTTGAGAGATTTTCTCTTATAACTGAAGGGAACTTTTGATGCACAATACATTTCCTGGGGCAAATACTACACACATATGGTGAAGGCTTGGGTTGTCTGGGGTCTGTGGGCATTAGAGCTGCTGCGTGACAATCTCTACAACCCAGGTTTGAACCTGTCATGAATGAACACAGCCTAGGGGTTTTTTGACTTCTGGTCTATTTCCAACTCTTCTATTTCTCTTCTCGCCATCTCTGTCTCTGACTCTCACAGGCTCTCTCTCACTCTGTCTGAACTCAGGAATATTTTACTTATATCCTTATTTTATTGACAGGCCCAGATATACAAAGAGAGTGGCCAGAGCACTGCTGAGCTCTGGCTGGTTTTGTTTGTGATTTCACCTAGGCTACTGGAGCCTCTGATTGGTAAGTCTCTCTGACTTAAGCCATATTCTGTCTCCTCATATCCATGGCAGTATCTCTCAGACTTTATAATAAAGATATACATCCATATACATATATAAATATACATATATATCTCTGTCATTTTTAGAATTGTCAACCTATGTAATTGATCTTAATCAGAATTCACACATTTACAACAGGTTCCTTTTTCCCTACTAATTGGCCACATAGTTGGAGCAGGATTCAATACAATTATAAATAATAGAACCTTCCAGTAGCATTTCTAATAGCATTTCTATCAGCATCCTTATTTTAATTATCATAGTACAGAACTTGCCTCCTTTCTCTAGTGTAAGCTTCAATACATATGAGTTTCTTTTCATTCTCCCGAAATCTTAATTTCCCTGGACTCTGAAGGGTCTCGGAACTTTTGAAGCAGCCCTTGATTCACAGCAGATGGTTTCTATGTTTCTGCTGTCATCAGGTCTTCTTGTGCTTTTTGTTTTTATTTTTCATTTGTTTCAAATCCTCCTAGATAACCCCCATTTACTTGCATATTTATTTATTTATTTATTTATTTATTTGGTTCTATATTACATGAGGGGTCCATTCTTCTGCTTGATAGATTTTTCTCTTATAATTGAAGGGAAGTTTACACTCACAATACATATCCTGTCGTAAATACTACACACATATGGTGAAGGCTGGGGTTGTCTGGGGTCTGTGGACAGGAGACTGATGCCTTACAATCTCGACAACCCAGGTTTGAACCTGTCATGTATGAACACAGAGTGGGAGCTTTTGGACTTCTGGTCTCTTTCCAACTCTTCTATTTCTCTTCTTGCCTTCTCTGTCTCTGACTCTCACAGGCTCTCACTCACTCTGTCTGCACTCATTAATATTTTACTTTTATATTATTTGACTGACAGGCCCAGATATACAGAGCGAGTCACCAGGGCCCGGCTGAGCTCTGGATTGTTTTGTTGGCGATTTCACCTAGGTTTCTGGAGCCTCAGCTTTGTAAGTCTCTCTGGCACAAGCCATACTCTGTCTCCTCATAGCCATGCCAGTATCCCTCATAGTTGATAATAAAGATACACATACATATATGTACATATACATACATATATATATATATATATATATATATCAGACATTTTTAGAATTGTTGACCTTTTTATTTGATCTGAATGCAGAACTACCGCATTTATAATAGCCTCCTTATTCATAAATAATTGGTCACATAGTTGGAGCAGGATTCACTACAATTATAAATTATAAACTTTCCAGGAGCATTTCCAATAGCCTTTCTATCAGTATCCTTATTGTAATTATCATAGCACAGAACTTGCCTCCATTTTCTAGTGTAAGCTTCAAATCGTATGCATTTCTTTTCATTCTCGGAATTCGTAATTTGCCTGGACCCTGTGTGTCAGGGAATTTTTGAAGCAGCCCTCTATTTCTCAGCAGACGTTTTCTATATTTCTGCTGTCATCAGGTCTTCCTGTGGTGTTTGTTTTTATTTTTTTATTTTTTTCAAATCCTCTTAGATCATTCCCATTTATTTGCATATTTATTTATTTATTTATTTCGTCCGATATCACATGAGGGGTCATTTCTTCTGCCTGATAGATTTTCTCTTATAATTGAAGGGAACTTTTGACACACAATACATTTCCTTTTGCAGATACTATACACTACTACAACTGCTACTGCACTGTTTTTGACAGTGACATCCAATGCACAATGGATTAGTATTGCATGGCTCTAGAGAATGTTCACTATTTAACCTACAATGTTTTTAACCTCACAAATATTTATTCTGTTCTTTCTTGGGGGATGAATGGTTTACAGTCAACAGTTCCATGTAATAGTGGGCACGGGGTGGGGGGTAATTTTTCCCACTACCCCTGTATTTCTGTACATCCTTTGTAACTTTCTTATTGAGGAGAAGCAAACAGTCATAAATTGAGAGAGCAGGGCCCAAGCAGGAAGAGAGACAGAGAGACATCTGCAGCTCTGATTTGTCACTAGCCCAGCTTTTCCCTAGCTGGGTAAGTGTGACCAGGGGCTCAAAACAGGGTCCTGGGATTCCACATAGTTCCCTGGCAGCTCCACCAGCTGTCCCTCCAACCCATGCTCCCTTCGTTGTCCATGTAACTATCGATCTGCTCTAGGCATTTCTCACCTTCATATGCCAGAAACTTAACACTTCTCCCTTCCACCCATGAAACTTTGACCTTTTGCTAGGGTGCAAAACAGCAACTCCAATCCAAGTTATTTTCGGAACAAGTGTGTACGTCTCTGTGGGAAGGTGTGTGTGTGTGTGTGTGTGTGTGTAAGTGTGCATAAGTGTGTTTCAGTTAAGATTACCGCTGTTGTTTCTTTATTCCTGACACAGGGACTTAGGAACTGGGTTGTGTTATGACAAAGGAAGTTTCCACTGCACAAGTGGTTTTTCAAGTATGAATTGGCACATTGGATCGTGGACTCTGTTGTGCATTCTCCCAGGTGGTCCTCAGATGGGTTCTTTCCTTTGCTATTCCCATGCTGTGTGTAATTTTCTGGGTAGACTCAAAGAGGAGTGGCATGGGGAGCTCAGCTGCATTCTGCTGTATGTCCACAAGGTGGCGGCAAAGACCATAGTTGAGTGTAGTGATTCTGTGGAATGAGGAGAACTCTAGGAATTGTGGCCCGTGGACAGCAGGGTTGAAATTGACGTAGAGTGCCCTAGACATCTGTTCTTTCCTGTGGGGTGGGGGGATCCCCCATTTGGCTTTGCAAGTGGAAGGGGTTTCTCTCTTTGCCTGGGATGACTCTACTGGGAGCTTGTGAATCCCTGTGCTCAGCTGCATTGTGCTGGGTGTCCACAAGAGGGCAGCACCAGGGCGGGACTAAGGCTCCATGGGGCAAGTGCCCTGAGGCACTGGGCTAGGAGAGTGGCGACAGTGTTTCTGGGTGTGCCCCAAGAGCATGGCCAGCCTAGCGCAGGCAGGCAGTGTCCTAAGGATGGGCCCAGACAGGAGCTGTGGGGGTCGTGTTTGCAGAAACAGGGCCTTCAGAGGATGGCAGAAAGTCCCCGGGGGCGGGCCTCAGAGCCCGTGCCCAATGAGCCTGAGGGGAGGGCCCAGTGGGTATTCATAGAGACAGCTGGCCAATCAGAGAGGAGGAACGTCACCCTCAGGGGCGTGAAGCAAGAGCTGGCCAATGAGAACAGAGGAGGAGTTGCGTGGGTGGGCCTCAGAGAGCAGCCCACCAATGAGAGCCTGGGTGCTGGCTCTGGGTGGGCGTACCCCTGGAGGTCAGCCAATCAGGGTCCAGCGGAAGTGCCTGGGGGGCGGGCCCTCGGGAGGCTGTCCAATGAGCGCCTGGGGCGGGCCTCGTGGGCGGAGCCCAGGAGGCTGGCCAATCATGGGGCAAGGGCGGTGACCTTCCTGGGCGTGCCTTAGGAACTGGCCTATCAGGGGGCGCCCCTCAGACAGCAGCCCGCCAATGGGAGCCAAGAGAAGGCTGGCTGGGGGCGTGTCCCTGGGACACCAGGCCAATCAGAGTCGAGCGGAAGTGGCTGGTGGGCGGGCCTTCCGGAGGCTGCCCAATCAGCGTGCTGCAGGGCCGTGTGGGCGGTGCTCAAGGCCACTGGCCAATCACTGACTAGGGGCCCGGACCCTCCTG